>NW_021703768.1:55725679-56039840 GCF_005190385.1 Monodon monoceros
AGATAGATAGATAGATAGATAGATAGATAGATAGATAGATAGATAGATAAATGGTAGAGCGGGGGGGACAGGAAACTTTTACCTGACAGTAGAGGGTCAACTAATAAATGTAGAAGAGATGATGAAAGGGATGATTAGCATTTGGAAAACTTTGTAGTAATAATTGTTTCAGTCAAGGAGCAAAAATGGATACTAATAAAAGTGAGTGAAAGTGTGATCAGAAACAGAATCTTGACATGGTCTCAAAGTATCTCCAGACAAAATACTTATTCATTAACATTACATTGAAAAATCTGGCAGATGTCTTCTTATCAAATGATAGAAGTTCACTTTACCAGTTAATGAGACCAGTCAGCATCATGTGCCTTCTGATGTGATGCACTGAGAGGAATATAGAATCACTTCTGTGTTATTCTTGCCAAAAATGCATACCTAAAATCCAATCATGAAGAAACATCAGACAAACACAAACTGACAGACATTCTGCAAAGTAATTGTCCCATTCACTTCAAAAACGTCAAGGTCATGAAAAAAGGAGAGACCAGGAACTGTTCCAGATAAAAGAAAACTAATGAGACATGACAATTAAATGCAACACATGATCTTGGATGAATCCTGGACCTATAAAAGACTGTATTAGGGGAAAAAAATGTAAGATATTTCTCAAGGACCATTTTAGCTCCCAAAGTCTCCATGAGGTTTACTGCGTCTTTTGTTGGACTGCACCATTTCTCCACTTCTCCTTCTGCCCAATTATGTTTCCTTTCCCTCCCTTTTACAGTTGTTAGTCCCAAAAGCACTCCTTGATAAATATCTTGCACATTAAACTCCATCTCAGAGTCTGCTTCCTAGAGAACTCAACCTGAAACAAAAAGAGTGAGTAGGATCTTAACAAGCAGAGGTTGAGGCGGTATGCATTCTACACATGAAAACTAGCCTGAGAAAAGTCTTGTATTGGAAGAGAAACAGCGTAATTGAAGGGGGGAAAGATGACTGGAATCCAGAGAGCAGAAGGCAGCTTGATATGAGATGAAGCTGAAAAGATAGGTTAGGGCAAGCCCATACAGGATGCTGTTGGCCATGTTAATGATTTGAGTTTGTTGTAAGAGTAATGGAAAGCTGCTGGAAGGCTGGAGAGTAGAGTGGGGGTGGGGCAGGCAGTGCATGATAAGATGGGCAACTGGAATAGATTACTGTTACTGTGGCAGAATGTGGAAAACAGATTTTAGAAAAGGGAAAGAGTGAACTTGGAAAGACTAGTAAGGAGGTTACTGTAGTTGTCTAAACAAAACATGATGGTCATCTAAACTAGATGGTGGAGATGAGGATGGAAAATTTTGGATTGATTCAAGAAATATTGAGAAGGTAAAAAATGACACAACTTGGTGATGGACTGGATATAGACCATAAGGAAGGGGAGGTGTTAAGGATGACACCTGCGTTTTGGTTTGCTAAACTGAATAAATGGTGTCATCCAATGAAGTAAGAAACATTAAAAGAGGATCAGGTTTAGCGGAAAGATCATGAGTTTGGGACATAAAGAACTTGAGCTTCCTCTGACAACCAAATGTGGGGTTCTGGAAACCAAGGAAAGAGAATGTTTCAAGAAGGAGGGAGAGATCAACTATGTTGAAAGCCATAGAGAGATAAGGTAATATGTAGCTCAAAAATATCCACGAGAGAGCTGCTTCAGAAGAATGATGAAAGTAGAAGCCAGGTTGGACTGGGTTGAGAAGTGAGTAGGAAGAAAGAAAACAGAGACACTTTTCCTTCCACTGCAAAAAATCAGGAAACATATTAGCCTAAAAGAAAAATGTCCTAATTCTAACCAAATCAAATATCAACTGAATTCAAGCTCCACTGGGGATAAAAATTAATCTCAATGTATACATGTCATTTTACCTAGCTCTCTGAACTCCAAAGGAATGGAATTAGCTCTAGAAAAACACAATAGTTAGTTGTTACCAATGCCATTTGGGTTAGAAAATAGCAATTCTGCAAAGAAATTGCTACCAAAAAAAAAAAATGCTACAAAAAAGTCACTTCAAGAAAGTGAAGCAAGAATGTCACTCTTTGTTAGGCTTTACCTGATCTACTCCACTCTAAGTCACTGATTATCACCTAATGCAGGCAAAAGATATGGACATTTCTGTACAAATTCAATAAGCAAACATCCTGAATTTAAAACCCCAACATACTGATGGCGTATTGTATCTTTGCTCTCTTCTTTGCCTCGAACAGGATAATACGTATCTTTAGCTTTTAAAGTTCATGCCTTCCTCTGTGCTCTACACATAGGATACATCTTCCCACAATGCTTTTCTCCCATATCCAAAATCTTATCCAAGTTCCAGGTCAGCTTCTATCAGTGAGTCTTTTCTGGTTATACCCATATCACACCTTATTTGGGAAACCTTAGCATTTGTGCCTTTGCCAACTAGGTCTTGCTCTCAAATTGCTAAATATTTTCCACAATAGATTATGAAGTCCCAGCAGGCAGAGACTATGACTCCTCATTCTCTTATATGTTACCAAGAGTCTTTATGTACATTCGAATTAAGTGGAGTATTGTAAACTAATCATAATTTACACTGTCCAAAACTCCATTTTCATCTCCATATCCCAGTCCTCAAATTTACCTATAAATAATAATAGCTAACATTTATTACTATGTATCATTCACTGTTATAGACACTTTTCACATATTAACACATACAATCCTCCCAACAACCCTATGATATAGATATTACTATTCTTACTTTGCAGATAAGGAAACTGAGGTACAGAAAGGCCAAGTGACACAGTTAGTAAGTGGCAGATTTGGGATTCAAACCAACACAGATACAGGAACCCACCTTCTTAACTTTTTAGCAACAGAAAACTAACTCTAATAAAACCTGGTCCTACCTGCCTAGGTTTACTGATGTGCAAGGATTAAGTAACACAGTTTAGGAGCCAGAATTTAAAAGAAATTCTATTCTATTTAATCGCAAGTTGTGCATTTTCTATGTCCCCTACCTGCGCTCCAGAAGAACCCGCTGTATTCATGACAGCCCATAGGTGGCGCTGCAGGGACAGGTATGTGCTCAGGCCTCGTCAGTGGGGGGAGCTGATACGAGGCGAGGATTCCGTCCGTAGCCCAGCGGTAGGAAGAGCCTTAGGAAGGGGAGGGGACGGCGAGTGTTGTACTGTGCGCAGGCGCAGGGCCGGGCACTCCCCCGAGAGTGAGGGCTGCTGGGCCCGATGACGTGGCCTGGCCCCGTCCGGTGCGGTGAGCCTCCGGGAAACCCGGCGGCGCCGGAACTGTCCGCGGCCTATCCCCGACGCGCGTGTGCTTGTGAGTCGGAGCCGGGGACAGCGGCAGCAGTCCGGCCTACGGGGACCCGACGGGGCCGCTGGCATGGGGGAGTGACGCGCCTGCGCCCGGTGTTCCGCGGCAGCGGCGAGACATGAGGAGACCCCGCAGCGGGGGCAGCGGCGGCGGCTCCTGATCCCCAGGATGGAGGAGAAATACGGCGGGGACGTGCTAGCCGGCCCCGGCGGCGGCAGCGGCGGCCTCGGGCCGGTGGACGTGCCCAGCGCTCGGTAAGGGACCGATCGGGCTCCCGCCTCCGGAGCCGCTCTCTCCCCACGCCTGCCCGACAGCTCCGGACACACGTTGCCCGGACCCTCCCGGGTGCGCGCGGGGCCCGGCGTCCCTCCAGTCCGGCTGACAGCCCGGAACGCCCTCCTCGGTTCCGTACTCCCTCCCGCGACAGCTTTCATTGGCTCCGCCATTCCCCGCTGCAGAATGAATGCTCTAAGATCCGGGAAGGTTCTGCTTGAGTTTCTGGTTTTCAGGGCAGACCGTTAACCTTAGAACTGCCAGCCAGTTCAAGTGAGAGGTTTTTCTGACCTATGAGAAGCATGTCTGTTAGCTCTTTCTCCCTGAAATAGTAGTTTGGTGATACTTAACCTTTCTGATGTCTGCCTGTGTAAGTTAAAGGAAGGGTCACCATCATCTCTTCAGGCGAAGAAACCAAAAGTACAAACAGATGAACTTTGATGTTCAGGTTAACCTCGCAAAACAAGAATCCACCCCGCCATCTAGTTTTTCTTTTCCTTTCTTCGCTTCTTTTGTTTTATTATTAAGTAAGACATGTGTGCTCATGGTCAAAAAATTCAAACAGTACAGAAATTCGTAGAGTAAAAAGGAAACAGTCCCCATTACCCCCCTCCCCGCAATGTTCCCACGAACCCCCAAGAGGTAAGTAATTACAGTGATCACTTTCCATTGTGTCCTTCTTGACCTGTCCTAATTTCTGAGGTAGTGTCGTAAGATGTGTAAAATATGGCCCAACAGTTTGGTTGGAACTGGTTTTCATTGCCTTTATATTTAATGGTTTTCATTGCCTTTATATTTAATAAGATTAATGAGATTAGTTCAGTGTTTTTTGTTGTTGGATACCTCCTTTTGAGACATGGTTGTTTCGGTAAATTCTTCGGAACTGTAGAAATAGCATTTCTAACATAACTATTTTTGTGTGAAATGCGGAACAGAAATTAAATCAGCTGCGTTTTTTGTGGTTACACGTTTAATTTTCTAGTCTATTTTGAGCAACTCATTTTGTAAAAAACAATGCCTATCAGGTATTATTTACTGAGACATGCTTGTTTCAGTAAATTCTTCGCAACTGTAGAAATAGCATTTCTAACATAACTATTTTTGTGTGAAATGCTGGAACAGAAGTTAAATCAGCTGCGTTTTTTGTAGTTACAAGTTTAATTTTCTAGTCTATTCTGAGCAACTCATTTTGTAAAAAACAACGCCTATCAGGTATTATTTACTGAGACATGACAACTAAATGCAATAGGTGATTCTGGTGTAGATTTAATAGTGAGGAAAATGCTGTAAAGGATAGTACTAGGTCAATTGACAAAACTGATATGTGGACCATAGATTAGATAAAAGTATATCCATGTTAAATTTCCTGTAGTTGATAACTCTACTGATTTCATAAAAGGATGTTCATGGGCTTAGGAATACAAGTAGTTAGGGGTAAAGGAGCATGATGTATGTAACTTACTCTTTAATAGTTCAGGGAAAAAAAAGTTTGTATTTAGAGAGAGATAATAAGGCAAATAAGGTAGTATGTAACAATTAGAGAATCTAGGTAAAGAGTGTACTATTCTTGCACCTTTTCTGTCACTTGAAATTATTTTTAAATAAGTAATACAAAATTTTTATTTACTCAAGAACTCATTATCTTAGATGTGGTCAACAGTCCTTTAACGTCTTATTTTCATTATTTGCTTAGCAGAGCTGCCCTCCTGTTGTAGTTCATTGCAGAATCAAATTCAAATCAGGACTGGTTGAATTTTGAATAGATTTCAGGTTGCAAGAGTTTTCCTTTATGTAGACTAAAAATCAAAGTATGGTTATAATCTGCAGCAAAAGCTAATTAACAGATCCCTTAATTGTGGATATTTTTATTCCTGAATTCACAAATATGAATTGTTTTAAATGTTTCTATGTTGGGCTTCCCTGGTGGTGCAGTGGTTGAGAGTCCGCCTGCCGATGCAGGGGACACGGGTTCGTGCCCCGGTCCGGGAGGATCCCACATGCCGCGGAGCGGCTGGGCCTGTGAGCCATGGCCGCTGAGCCTGCGCGTCCGGAGCCTGTGCTCCGCAACGGGAGAGGCCACAGCAGTGAGAGGCCCGCATACTGCAAAAAAAAAAAAATGTTTCTATGTTGGCTTCAATAAGTCCTCTTTGCAGGAAAGGGCAGAGGGTGACAGCCAGCATTTATTAAGTACTTCCTGTGTTCTAGGTACTTTGCGTGCAGCATCTCACTTAATCCTTACAACAGCACTACAGACTCATTAGTTGCATCCTTGTCTCAGATCAGGTAACTGGGACATAGAAAAGTAATTTTCCCAAGGTCACACACCTAGTAACTAATCTGGGAGTCAGTTACCTCAAACTTCATTTATAGCGCCTTCTACACAGTGGACACTTAAATATTTATTGAATGTATCAAGCTTGAATTACATACACTGAATTTGTTTTTTTAACTGGAGAACTGTGAGCTGCTACAGTGGGCAAATCCCAAGAAACGGGTTTAAACCCAAACTCAAATTTCAGTAATTTCAGATTTAAAGAACCAGAGATTTTTCTAACCCTTCACGGAAAATACCAGTGATACTTTTGATGAGACTAGTTAATGGCAGATAATGATATATAAGCCGTCTCAGGTACTAAGGGGGAGTGGATTGGATCCTGCTAAGTTGCCCAAAGAGTCAGTGAGTGGCTCAGGGGCCACTGCCCCCATTTAAGAGCCTCCCTTCCTCACACCCCAGCTTTCCCCCTTAGTATGTTTTCCTCCACAACATGAACTAGGATTGTGTACTTATTAGTATATGGTTATTTGGCCTTAGCTAGTGTTTTGTCTTTAGCCCAACAGGAAGACTTCATTAATTGACACTTTAAAAATCAAAGTATTCACCTTTTAGCTAAATGTTAAAATAATTTTCCTAATTAATAATGATAAAAGATCTTCACTATATATTACATGAAAAGTCACATAACAATTTCAAAATACATGTACAATGGTGAATACGTGAGTGTATCTAAAATAAGTGCTTGTCCATACGTGCAGATGCAAAGGAAAAGGTGTGGAAGGATGTCCCCAGTTGGTCACCTATGAGGAGGAAATTGGGAATGGTTTTCTTTAAAACTTTGATAACAACCAACTACTCAGGAATTACTTTCGTAATCTGTTTTTTAGAACTTAAAAGGGGAATAAAGTATCAGAAATTTCATAATAATAATATTGTCAAGAAATATTATACTTAATGTTCCATATGACTGAATCTTGCCATTAAAGTGCCAAATTTTTAAGTTTTGTTAATACTTTTTTTGGCGGTACGCGGGCCTCTCACTGTTGTGGCCTCTCCTGCTGCGGAGCACAGGCTCCCGACGCGCAGGCTCAGCGGCCATGGCTCACAGGCCCAGACGCTCTGCGGCATGTGGGATCTTTCCGCACCGGGGCACGAACCCGTGTCCCCTGCATCGGCAGGCGGACTCTCAACCACTGTGCCACCAGGGAAGCCCAAGTTTTGTTAATACTTTAAACAAAAATTATTTAGAAATAATTTTATATATTGCCCCATCTTTTTTAAACAAGTATATTAAATATAGTTTACCTTTTTCTTGATGACTTCTGATCATTATGAGCGTAATCTGGTGAACCGAGCTTTTCTTCAAAGGTCCGTCCCAGTACTAGCGTTCTTCGTATGCTGCTCTCCGTACTTTGAAATTCCCCCTCCCTTTCCTTGCTTCGTAATTCTATTTAGTCTTTTTCTTTTTTTTAACTTGAAGTATAGTTGGTTTACAATGTTGTGTTAGTTTCAGGTGTACAGCAAAGTGATTCAGTTATATGTATATATATTCTTTTCAGTTTCTTTTCCATTATAGATTATTATAAGATATTGAATACAGTTCCCTGTGCTATACAGTAGGTCCCTGTTGATTACCTATTTTGTATATAGTAGCATGTATCTATTAATCCCAAACTCCTAATTTATCCCTCCCACCCCCCCTTTCCCCTTTGGTAACCATAAGTTTGTTTTCTATGTCTGTGAGTCTGTTTCTGCTTTGTAAATAAGTTCATCTGTATCTTTTTTTATATTCCATGTATAAGTGATATCATATGGTATTTGTCTTTGTCTGACTTACTTCACTTAGTACGATAATCTCTAGGTCCATCCATGTTGCTGCATCATCTTGCAAAGGTGATCTGTTGGGGAGAGATTTTTTTATGGCTCAGTAATATTCCATTGTGTGTGTGTGTGTGTGTGTGTGTGTGTGTGTGTGTACCACATCGTCTTTATCCATTCATCTGTCAATGGACACAGCTTGCTTCCTTGTCTTGGCTATTGTAAATAGTGCTGCTGTGGACATTGGGGTGCACATATCTTTTCAATTAGAGTTTTCATCTTTTCTGGATATATACCCAGGAGTGGGATTGCTGGATCATATGGCAACTTTGTTTGTTTTTTACATTTTAATTTATTTATTTACTTGGCCACACCATGTGGCCTGCAGGATCTTAGTTCCCTGACTAGGGATCGAACCTGGTCCCCCAGCAGTGAAAGCCTGGAATCTTAACCAATGGACCACCAGGGAATTCCCCAGCAACTCTAGTTTTTTAAGGAACCTCCCTACTGTTCTCTGTAGTGGCTGCACCAATTTACATCCCCACCATACCCTCTCCAGCATTTATTATGTGTAGACTTTTTTTTTTTTTTTTTTTTGCGGTACGCGGGCCTCTCACTGTTGTGGCCTCTCCCATTGCGGAGCACAGGCTCCGGACGCGCAGGCTCAGCGGCCATGGCTCACGGGCCTAGCCGCTCTGCGGCATGTGAGAACTTCCCAGACCAGGGCACAAACCCGTGTCCCCTGCATTAGCAGGCGGACTCTCAACCACTGCACCACCAGGGAAGCCCTATTTGTAGACTTTTTGATGATGGCCATTCTGACTGGTGTGAGGTGATACCTCATGTAGTTTTGATTTGCATTTCTCTGATAATTAGCAATAACACGTGCCTCTTGACCATCTGTATGTCTTCTTTGGAGAAATGTCTATTTAGGTCTTCTGCCCGTTTTTTGATTGGGTTGTTTGTTTTTTCTACTTAGTCTTTAATACACACTTAGACATCTCAGACTCTGAAGATGACTTTTGCTTCCCTAGTTACAGTTAGTTACTTCCACATCTATTCCTTTAGATCTCTGCTACTAACTTGGGTCACATAAATACTTGTTTCTTGCCTGTCTTCCTTAGACCTCAAACTCCTTGAGGGCAGGGCCTCTGTTACACATTTAGTTTCTTGGATAACACCTAGAAATGCATTTAGTTGTGAGCAACCAAACTAAGAGAGCTTTAATCACATACGGATATATTCTTCTCACATAAAAGAAACCAGAGGTTGCTGGTATTTGTTCAGCCCCTCAGCAGTACCATCTGGGACCAGATTCTTGGTCTTTGCTCTCTGCCATCCCAAGTGTGGCTCTCATATTCAGGCTTATTATAAAATGGATGACATTTTCTAGAGAATGTTAACATGTTGATAATATTTTTAAGATAAATTTTAGATAAAAGTCCTCCTTTGAAGTCAGAAAGAATGCAGAACTAGTTCCACCTGCCTCAGGCCCTTTTATCAGGAAGAGGGAAGGCTGTAGTAGCTGAAACCACCCTGACAGACAGGTCTCATTAGCCCCAGATGACATCTGGCACATAGTAAGTGAGCAGGGAATATTTGAAGAATGGCTTAGTAGCCCCATGAGGGTATACAAGGCTCTTTGCTGACCTCAAGAATCCCCAGATTGCTGTGATTTTCAATGTACCTTTGTCAGTTTTTCCTGGTCTTTGTTTTCTCCCTCCCTGTCTTGTTGACAGTGTTGTTTTTTGTGTCCTTGCTTCTATCCTGCTGCTTAATTTTACACCTAGTTAAGAACTTAAGGAGTGAAGCACTTGAGGTTTTGAGCTTTCCTCTCTCTACTTGATGTGTGTCTTTCATTCTGAATTCATAACTGGGTTGATGACAGTTTAAATTGCCAGGAGCTTGACTGCCAGCTATGTACTGTACTACTGCACTATCTACATTATTGTGCTAGATAGTACTGCATCACACAAGTGTAATTGTAGAATCCGCATTCTTTCATTTAGTAAACATTTGCTGAGCACTTATTATATGCAAGTCCCTGGGTTAAGAACTGAATAAACAAAAGATTTCTAGCTCAAGAGTAGTGTTTTTATTTGCTAATTATAAATTGCTACCATGACTGGAGTATTTAATTAACATTAATATAGTTAATTTACTTAAGTTTATCTGACTTTTTTCTCTAGCTTAAATGGGCCAAAATCGACATTAATCTTAGGTTTTAATATGCATTTTGTTTTTCATATTTAAAGATTATTTTACCCTATATGTGGGCCACTGTGAATGTATAATTGGGAACAGTTTAGAAGATGGGAATCCTCAAAGCCTTTTGGATGAACTTTGGTTTTCTGTGTGACATGTTAAAAGATCATACTTAAGAGACATGGACTTGACCCTAGCTAACTCTGTGGACTTCAACTTCCCAATCTGTGACATGAGAGGAATTGGACTAGAGAATCTCTAAGGTGTTTTGCAGCTTTTAAATATTAGTGTTCTGTTTCTTCTAGCATATATACATTTACTTTCTAGTAAATACCTAGACAATTACTAGAAATTTGGTAGATTTTTCATGTTGTACTGTGTGTTTTCAGCCAGTCTGCAAACAATCCAGAAACAAAATACAATCGATTTTTATCATAGCCATAATTTTAATTTTATTTATTTTTTCCAATACTCCTTTTTTCATTGAGATAAAATTACCTACCATAAAATGCATAGATTTTAAAGGTACCAGTTTTCATTTTTCACAAATGCATACCCATGTAACTTTCAACATAATCAAGCTATAGGACGTTTTTATCACCCCAGAAAATCTGCTTGATCTTTTAAACAGAAATTTCAGTGTCTATACTATTCTCCAGGTAAATTAAGTAGGAACTTCTGTGCTTTAGGATTTGACTTACTTTGTTCCACAATAACATTTTTATTAACTTCTTGGTGATTAATTTTCACATTGTTAAAACTCCCAGATTGCACTATTAAAAAGCCCCCCAGATTATGTTCATGAAAAGAAAAACCACTTTGTTCCAAATCTGAGTTTCTTTAATATACTATGATATTATTTGGACTAAAACAGAAAATGAGCCATCAGACAGTGAAGATGTTGGAATTGCTGAGATTCATTCTTTCAAGGACTGAAATTTATTTTCGTAGTTGCATCAAAATCTTCCAAAAATATATATATTTTCATGCCTTCTTAAGCAGATTGCTGTTTGTTGATTCAGTGCCATGGGACTTAATGATTCACACTCATTGATTTTTATACCATCCTACATACATTGATATCATTGCATATCAAATTGTTTTAACTGCTATTTGAATGACTTAGGTTTCCCTTAAACTCCTGTGTTTGCTTTTTTGTACTTTTCTCCCATTGGTAGAGACTTCTCATTCCTGCTGGTGTGCTGGCTTTGGACATCCCTTTTATCTCCTTTTTAATGTATTAACACCTGTTAGACATAAACTTAGAAAGTAGTCTCCTGAACGACTTGCAAAGATGATCTGTTGGGGAGAGATATTAGAAGTTCTCACCTTTTTATCTCATTCTTTTTCATTTCTAGTTTGTGTATGTTTTATAACATAATATCAGGAGAGTAGTACATGTTTGTAATGTACAAATAATCGGTTTCAGGTGCAAAATTTTTTTTTACTACTAGAGGTATATGACCAAAGAAGACTACTAAGCTAGAAAACTGAGATAATTTCTTCACTGTTTTCTGATTGCTCTTTTCAGGAGCTTCTTTTTCGTTTCTTTTTATGGCAGCCTAATTTTTTCATGGATGAACTTTTCTTTCTTATCCAAGAATATTATTTCTAGTTCTTCATTGTTTTCTGCTATTCCCTGTGATCCCTGTATCTTTTAAATTTCTTTGCTGTTTTAGTTTGTTTGGTCTCTCATTATAGGCTTATCGTAAAGGATTGATTATCCATATTTGGCCATTCTTATTTGAGTGAGGCCCAAAAAGCTAGTTAGAAGACCTGTATGGGGCTTGTCCCCTGGTGGGCTTCTCCAGAGAAGGTTCTCCTGCTGGGAGATTGAAGCCTGGCAGTTAGGATGTTAGAGTTAAATGAGGGAAGGCAGGTGGGGTGGGGTTAAGAAGGGAAACTTCCTTTTAATCTCCATGATTTTAGTCCAACACTTCATCCCTCTTTTCCCCTTTGCCTTATGTCTAGACTTCTCCAAAGGCGAAGCTCTTGTCCTGTCATGATTTAGGAGGGATGGTTGCCTGGCTGTGCTGGGTGGGATTCTGGGGACCTAACTACCTGGCAGACTTCCTAATGATCCTCCTCTTTGCAGCTCTCCACACCCTTTCTGAGGTGCTTCAGATTCCTGAGCCTTCTCAGGACTCTGTAGGTCAGGTCACTTCAACTGTGACTCACTGCAGTCACTTAGCGAAGCAGAGGAGAGGTAAACCTAAGGCATTCACCATTCCCCCCTCCCTTCCTATATTATAGTCTCGTTTCATGACAGATGGTTTGGTTTCTGTTTTTATTCCCTTTATTTGTTTGGAATAATTGTTTAAAAAGCACATTAGAAAATAGTTGAGGCAACTCAATCAAGAACATTTTTATTTTTAGTTTGGTCTTTTTTTCTTTAATAGACTGTATCTATGCATACATTATACGTCCATGTATATTGCAAAAAATCTGAAAGTATATATACCAAAGTGTTAATAGTAGTTATCACGTGGAGGGGTGAGTTGAGTTTTTGTTTGTTTCATTTTTTGTTTATATTTATGGTTTTCATAAAGACCCCTATTACTTGTATAATAAGAAAAAAAAGGATTACAGAGTTCTTTGTGATTTCAATGATACTGAAACTTGTTTCTGTTTTTATTTTTCAGGTTAACGAAATATATTGTATTACTGTGTGTCACTAAAGTTTTGAAGGCTGTGGGGCTTTTTGAATCATATGACCTCCTGAAAGTAGTTCACATTGTTCAGTTTATTTTTATATTAAAACTTGGGTGAGTGTGTATGGTTCTTTTTTTCCTTAATGTTTTTTAATTTCTTTGAAAATCCTGTTTTAACTGAGTATCTTTAGGATGTTTTACATAGAATATTTTGTGCATTTTATTCCTCCTGACAAGTACTTGATAATTTTCTTTTAAAGACAGAATACCTAAGGTTAGAGGAACCAAGAGACTGGATTTAAAAAAAAAAAAAAAAAAAAAGGATTGTCATATTCTATTAGCTTGCCAAAACATCAGCTTTTGCTTTAGTTTGTGTTAATGAGGTTTTTGCAAATTTAATGTCTGGCTTAATAGAATACAGCTGGATCCCCATATCTGCGTCAGTATTCAGTCTGTTGCAGTATCTCACATGAACTAGCCTCTGAAAAGCTCTAATATACACCCCTGAGAGAATAAGAGTGAAAAGGGCAAATAATATCCTAATACTTCTGTAAAAATAGTTAGACCTCAGGACTTCCTTGGTGGTACAGTGGTTAAGACTCCGAGCTCCCGATGCAGGGCGCCCGGGTTCAATCCCTGGTCAGGGAACTAGATCCCACATGCATGCCACAACTAAGAGTATGCATGCCACAACTAAGGAGCCCATGAGCCACAACTAAGATACAGCGCAACCAAATAAAAAATAAATATTTTTAAAATAATTTTTTTTAATGTTTAAGAAAAAAATAGTTTGATCTCACAGCTCCCTAAAAGGGCCTCAGGGACCCTAGGGATTCCCAGACCATCCTACTGGCATAGTCTAACCTTCCAGCAGGCATAGAATGTCACCTGAGACTTGTCTTGGCACAGATGTTCCTTATTTTCCAAGTTAAACCATGCTGGGCTGTGTTCACTACATGTCCCTTCATGGTATAGGGTCCCCTTACAGTATAAATTTTACACTATTCTGCATCTAGTAAGAAATCCTCTCTAAGTAAAGATTCTCTGGACCTTGAGATTGATAGTGACCAACCTCTGTATTAATAGGTATCTGTTAGGGATTTCCCTGGTGGCACAGTGGTTAAGAATCCGCCTGCCAATGCAGGGGACACGGGTTCAATCCCTGGTCCATGGAAGATCCCACATGCTGCGAGCAACTAAGCCCATGCGCCACAACTACTGAGCCTGCACTCTAGAGCCTGCACGCCACAACTGCTGAAGCGCACTTGCTGCAACAAGAGAAGCCACCGCAATGAGAACCCGCGCACCGCAATGAAGAGTAGCCCCCGCTCGCTGCAGCTAGAGAAAGCCCGTGCACAGCAACAAAGACCCAACTCAGACAAAAAAAAAAAAAGAAAAGAAAAGAATCTGTTAGACTTCTGGCAATTTTAGTAATTATGGAAAGTGATTCTTGACTAGAAAATTTTTAGCACCACTTGAATATATTTTTATATAACTATTTTGGGAATATGAAAAGTAGGGATATATGATTAGTACTTTCTTCATTTCTATTTCAAGATTTGTTATTACTGTTTTAGAGAAGATAGGAATTATTTTCTTTAGTAAAGTATAAAAAATATTGAGACTTCTTTTATGGCTTGTAAACTGCTTCTGAAGGCAGATAACAAAAGAAAGAAGAGTTCCCAAAATATTGTAGTGGAAGCCTTATTAAAATAAATATTGTTCTCTAGTATATTTTCTTTAGAGGTTAACATACCCTTCAAATTCTAGTATATTTGTTTAAGTGTCTTTACTTAAAACCACACCTTGTATATAAGATTAATATTAATATATTAATGTTTCAATATTCACAGGACTGCATTTTTTATGGTTTTGTTTCAAAAGCCTTTTTCTTCTGGGAAAAGTATTACCAAACGCCAGGTAAGTCTTTTGCAGAATCCTTTTGTCCTAGCAGTGGACCAGGAGGCAGTGTTCTTTCCTTGATCAGGGTTACTTACTGAATGATTTTAAGTGCTCAGCAGAACATTTCCAGAGTTAACTTGCCCTTGACTTAGCATTTCAGAACTGAGGCTTTAAGAGTAAATGCTAAAGTGCTAAGATAATGAAGTGTTTAAAAATGTAGACGAGGGTAGAAAATGTTTCAAGCGTGCATATAATTTTTTTTTAATACAGGATCCATATGCTGAAAAGATTTACAAATCAGACATGTAGACATGCCCACAAGCCTAGGATAAATGTCACTGGGAAGCAGATAAAGCATAAGGGTTACGAACAAGGCCTCTGGAGTCATACAAATTCATGGCTGTTCTAATTACAAACCTTACTTTAAGCAAGTTACTTAATTTCTCTACCTTCATTTTCTGACCTGTAAAATGGAGATAATAATGCCTTCCTAATGGAGCTATAAGGAATAAATGAATTAATACATGTAAAGTTCTTAAAATAGTGCGTGGCATACAGTGCGTATGCAGTACATATCAGCTGTCACCCTCTTCATCGCTATTATTCCCTTTAAGCATCTGAGGTTCAGGATGCATACCAGAAATGTCCTTCATTCTGCATCATCTCATATTATCACCTCTTTGGACAGTAGTTACACCCTACTACATATTTGCTTTATGCCACAACTTAGAAACCTGTGCCATGATTTTTTATTAGACGAATTTAAGTACCTCTGTTTTAGAGACCAAGAACATTTTTTAAAACAGGATTAATATTTTAAACCCCATCTTAACTTTTTTCCCTCTCTTTTCAAATAATTTAAGGACTGAATATCCCTGCTGGAGAAGAATTTAAAAACTAAAACATTAAGTGTTCCTAGCAAACTAGTGAGAACTGCTGTTAAAAACAGAGAAAATTGTATGCTATAGAAAAGGATTTCAGGATCTAGCAACAGACAAGAATATGGAAAATGAAAAACAGAATACTATCTTGCAAATCTAGATTTAGTCAAGGGATCTTAATAATTTCTATTTAATTTTAAAATATGTAACTATTTGGCCATTAAAATATTTGTGTTACCATTATCTTTCCCTATGTATTTTATTTAAGATTTTGAGATATTTGGCAAAACATATGACTGAAATTTTTAATTTTTTGTTTCTATTTTTAGTGGATCAAAATATTTAAACATGCAGTTGCTGGGTGTATCATTTCACTTTTGTGGTTTTTTGGCCTCACTCTTTGTGGACCACTAAGGTAAATAGAAATGCATATTTTGAATGTTTATGTTTCTTCATTTTGAATATTAGTTTTATGCCATTATGTTTTATGTCAAATGTTTGTCAGTTATGTACAAATGCTTCTTTCACTTCTATAGCATTGGGTACAACTCATTGAGTATATATATATATTGAGGACCTGTTTAGCTTGTGGACTAGTTCTTTGGTGAATACCATTAATGTATTGTTCATGATCTGTCATAGATATTTTACTAGCTAGAGTCCAAACAGTTTCAGAAAAATTTAGGATATGTGACTTTTTATTCATTGGTGATCCCTTTTAGCAGCTGATTTTAGAAATGAAAAGTCTGAAATGGTAAATAAAATCAACCAATAAGGAGGAAAGGAAAATCTTTAAAAAATGCTTCCCCCTCCCCCCCAACTCTGAAAGTCCTCTACTGCCCACAGAAGATGCTTGAAAGATATGGTTATAAACAGATGTCTTGGGAATAGTGAGCCAATCATCAAAGATAAGTTTAACTCTCATTTCATATTCCCTTAAGTCTCTATAGATCTTTTTATGTAAATTGGTCAGTAAGGGGGGGGTGGGAAATGCTTTAGGGCCGCTTAATTTAATAGGAATTATAACAGGTGCAACTGTGCATAAGTCTTCTTTTAATATTTCTCTATCTCAAAATTATAAGCAAAAGTGCCTTGCCATTGATGGGGGGGCGGAATATGGGACAAGAAGTAAGGAATAAGATGAAGGGTGTTCTAAAGAATCTCACTGAGGATGATGGAGTGGACAGTAGAAAGTGATCAGTGGGAAATGCTTTGTGAAAAGTCTTTTCTCCTCTCCCAGACAATAGAATAGCTCTGGGTTTGGCTCCCTTTGGCTTGTTTACTCTGTGCTTTGTCAAAGGAAGGGTGTATATAATTCCAATGTCATATCCCTGTCCGTGACAGCAGCAGCTTCCTGGTGTGGTGGGAAAGCTGGCTGGGATTTCTCAGCTTGGGGAAAACCTTTTCAGTTTATGCTTGAATATGATTGAGCGGTAATTTCTTATTCATGAAGTGATCTTTTGGTCTGTTTGTTACTAAATCACTGTCCCTGTGTGTTAGGCTAGGGAAGGAAGGGGGAAAGTTGTTAAATTCTTCCTTGGCTCCTTATTTAGTCATCTACTTCTGCCCTTACAACCACTCACTACGTAGCACCAGCTCCTCTGCCAGCACTGCCCCTCTCATTCTTTTACTAAAATTGTCATTCAGTTTCTTGATTAGAAAGACTCCTTTGGTGTTTCATAGCCTGTCTTATTTTAAGTTAGTATCATTCTGCTGATATATTTTTTTTATTGTAATCTCCCAAATATTAACAGAACTAAAATAATCACTACTGTGTTCTCATTACAGATTTTTGAATAAGGAGGAAAAATTTTTCTAATGAGCAGCTGAAAATCTGTTCCCATGTAGATCCTATAAGCTCCCTTTAGCTGGCAATAATGTTTTTATTTTTTTAATATTCATACATATAAAATAATAAATATAAATAAATATGAACATTCATGTATCCCCCCAAATAAAACCTTACCAGTACCTTTGTTGCCCTGTGTATCCCCCTCTCCCCCTACCATTGGATGTAACCAGCATCTTAAATTTTGCTTTTCATTCTCTTGGTTTTCTTTATAGTTTTACCATATATGTACACATTTCTTTTTTGCAAGTTTTCTACTTCATATGAATAGTATTACATTGCATGTATTTTTGTACAGCATACATTTTCCATTCAGTGTTGTGTTTGAGATTTGCCCATTTTGATGCATGTAGAGTATGTGTGTGTGTATGTATGTATGTGTGTGTGTAAGTGTGTGTGTGTGTGTGTATATATATATATACACACACATATATATATAGTTCATTCACTTTTGTGTTAGCTTTTTGAAATGTAATTCACATACCATAAAATTCACTCTTTTTGTCTTAGTCCATTGGGACTGCTATAATAAAAATACCATGGGCTGGGTGACTCTTAAAAAATACAGATATGTTTCTCATGGTTCTGGAGGCTAGGAAGGCCAAGATTAAGGCAAAGCAAATTCAATGTGTGGTGAGAGACTGCTTCCTGGTTCACAGACAGCCGTCTTGTCTCTTCACTGTAACCTCACATAGCAGAAGGGCGAGGGAGCTCTCTGTGGTCTCTTTTATAAAGGCAATAATCCCATTCATGAGGGTTTCACCCTCATAACCTAAGCACCTCTCAAAGGTGTTCATTACCTCCTAATACCGTCACGTTGGTGATTGAGTTTAACGTATGAATGGGGGAGAGAAGGAGACACATACATTCAGTTTGTAGCATTTTTAAAGTATACAATTCTGTATTTCTTAATATATTCATAGAATTTCATTCATTTTTACCACTGTATAATAGTCCTTTGAATGAATATACTCTAAATTATATTATCCATTCTCTCATCAGTGGGTATTTAGGTTGTTTCTAGTTTTGGGCTATTGCAGACAATGCTGGTATCTTATAAGTGTTTCCTGGTACATATATACAAGAAACCTGTATGATATAATCCTACAAGTGGTATTATTAGATATTTGTAGCTTCAACCTTCCTAAGACAGATAATGCCAGAATATTTTCCAAAACAGCTGTACATGTTTATTTTTCCCATAATGTTTTATGAAAATCAAGGGGAAAGATTTATTTTCTTCTCCCTTACTCTAGTTGAATTCATGCTTCCTGATAAATATCAGATATATTTCATGAATGATAATGTTTTATTTTTGTAGGACTTTGCTGCTATTCGAGCACAGTGATATTGTTGTCATCTCACTGCTCAGTGTTTTGTTCACTAGTTCTGGAGGAGGACCAGCAAAGGTAGAATTTTACATTATTCGTTACTTGAAAATTGAAAGTGTACATGTAAAATACTATCTAGGGCAGTAAAATAGGATCCTTTACCATTTAAAAGAATGCAGAGGCTTTTTCTGCTAATTATAAATTTTTCTTACAAACATTTTGTGTTTTACTTTTTATTTTGAAATCATTATATATTCCTAGGAAGCTGCAAATATAGTACAGAGAGATCCTTGTGCCCTTCACTCAGTTTCAATAGTAACTTCTTACCCAGCTCTTATACTATCAAGACCAGGAAATTGACATTGGTACAATCCATGGACCTTATTCAGATTTCACCAGTTTTACATACACTTGTGTGTATATGTGTGTGTGTGTAGATTTGTGTAACCATCACCACAGTCAAGGTGCAGGACTGATTGATCACCACAGACATCTCCTTCGTGCTATACCTGATCCCTCCCCTCTCTCATTTTTAACTCCTATACATCATTTTTGGAAAATACATCCCTAAGAACTTGGTATATTTAAAGTGTGATGAATGTTTTGCCAACTAGGTGACCCTATTCATCTTCCATAATTTAAGTATTAATCTCTTTTCAGTAAATGCATCACCAATGTGCAATTATAACTTACACCTACAATACTTTTATTTACCAAATTAAATGCTTCCTATGCATGACGCATTGTGCTCGTTACAGAGGAAAGGAGAAATAAAGGCAAATAAGGTTTAATAGTTTCTGTTCTGAAAGGGGCTTTCAGGCTAAATAATGGAGGCAGATGAATAAAATAAAGTGAACAAAGTAACATGCCAAGTAGAGCAGAGTCTACCCAGCCTGTAGATTTCAAATTGGATCCTTGGGTATTAAAGCATATGCCACTATTTAATCTTTTCCCCTCACTCACAGAGTACTCCAAAATAAATGTCAAGTGGATTGAAGATTTTTGTGGTTAAAAAAAAAAGATATTTGTAAAAGTATAGAATAAAATATAGATGGATAATTAATCTGTGGACAGAGAAGAACTTTCTGAGCATAAAACCAGTAGAAAAAAATCACAAAGGGGAAACCACGTACGTTTGACTGCATAATGATTACAAGCATCTGTGTAACAGAAATCATTGTGCAAACAACAAACTAACAACAATAACAAATTGCCACAGGTAAAAGTTTTGTTGTTTTTTTTTTTTTGCGGTACGTGGGCCTCTCACTGTTGTGGCCTCTCCCGTTGCAGAGCACAGGCTCTGGACACGCAGGCTCAGCAGCCATGGCTCACGGGCCCAGCCGCTCCGCAGCATGTGGGATCTTCCCGGACCGGGGCACAAACCCGTGTCCCCTGCATCGGCAGGCGGACTCTCAACCACTGCGCCACCAGGGAAGCCCCTACTTTTTTTTTTTTAAGTATAATCACTCAAATAGTTTAAAAAAATGCTGAAGATCCTCAATAGAAATGAGCAAAGGGCAGGAGAAGACAACTCACAAAAGAAATACAAATGACTTTAAAACATTAAACAAACATTTTACTGCAGTAATCAGAAATGAGAGTATGGATCTTAATATCCTGTCATTAGCGTCAATAATGAATCTGGGCATCTCGCCAGGACTGTGACTCTTTTTTTCCTTAGTCTGACTCTGAAGCATCACAAAATTCTCAGTTGCCCTCTTTGCTAAGAAAAGATTAAGTTATATTCTCCATATTTGGGTATTGTTAATGTTACCATGTCCTGATTCAATGAAAATTATGAAATTTTAAATTATGTGGTTTATGTATACTAACTTTTGTCAAAATACCTACCACACTAATAGAGAATTTATCAGATGTAGTGGTAGTCATATAATGAATAAAATAGGATCCTCATTTTTCACTTAAAATTTTTATTTTATCCAAGTATCTGGTATTACACCTATAAATTTGTAAATAGAGAGTGTATAATAATGCTATTTAGATTGCTTCTGTACCAAAAATTCTGAAGTATTTGCATAAACGTGGATAGTATGCCCTTTCTATATTTTCTCTTGTCAAAATTCTTTCCGTGGAATGAGAACATAAGAAGTGTATTCAGCTTTTAATACCTTTACTAGCTATTAGAGATGACTTTGCTAATTTTCTTAACATGCCCTCTTAGTTCTTTTTCCCTAGAAGAGTGGTAACTAGGTTACTGACATTATTGTAAATCAGCTGTCTTCTCTATTACTTGCATGTTGTAGAATAAATTAGGTCACTACTAATTATTCCTTAGTTACTTGGGCTTTTCAAACAGAAGCAAAGTAACATTTAGGAAGATTAGTTCTGTGAACATTTAATGGTTTGTACATGGTAACATGCTGATCAGTACTAGCAAGGAGACAACTGAAGTTGTCAGATTGTCAAGTGCCCTAAAAATACCCTACAGAATTTGTTGGAGCTCTTTACTTTTGTATCTTACTGTTAATACTGTAAATTTATATTGTACAGTATAAGGACTTTAATGTCAGATGTTATATTTTATTTAAATATTTGTCTGAAAAAAATTTTCTTTAGCATTTGTATAGTCATGGTCTTAAAAACTGACACTTGAAAAAGCTATTCTTGCTGTTACTCTCTTCATTTTCAGACAAGAGGGGCTGCTTTTTTCATTATTGCTGTGATCTGCCTATTGCTTTTCGACAATGATGATCTCATGGCTAAAATGGCTGAACACCGTATCCTTTTGCAAAAGATCGGAGTTTTTTAGTCTGGCACAATGGGAAATGAATGAGTGACTGAATTATACTGATCAATCATGAATGAAACTTTCATAGGTTGATGTAGGTATTCTAAATCAGTATTCAAATAATGAATAAATTCATTCTAAATTAAATATTTTATAGCATCTCAATATCTTTTACAGCACCCTAAGTTTTCAGAAATTTAGGGACAATGAAAGAATATTTTAGAATGTCCTGATGCTATTAAAAAAAAAATAGGTGATTTACCACTCAACAAAATCAATCTATTTGCTCTCTTGTAATTTAACAATTTAAATGCTCCTTTTAGAAGTCAGTGGCAATTATTAAATAGAAACTTTTTTGAGATTAAATGAAAAACCTTTGGCATCTTGCCTGAAAGAAGTTCAAATTCCTTAACCTGGTATTCGCCCTCTTGCTCTAAATTATTATTTCCAACTCATCCTCCACTTGTCTCTTATATAAACCCAACTTTCCAGTCAAATATATCTACTCATTTTCCTCTGCAGTCATGCACTGTTCTTTCCTATCTACATACCCTTGCCCACTCCATTTAGCAGGACTCAGAACACCAGTTTTGATCCTTGTGGTTACTGATACTGCTGTAAAACCTATTAGTTAACTAATGTCAGTTTACTTTGTTACAGTGAAAGAGGACAGCATGACTTTGCAGAACTCCAGGTTGATTGTTAGACATTTGTTGCCCACTGTACCCTCTTTTGCTTGTTGCTTGCTTTGCTGAGGCTTATGTGGTCAATGGCTTAGAAACAGATTTAGGACTGATTTTTATATGGCATATCCAATTCCATTGGATAGGAGTGATCTAAGGAGGTTCCTTGCTCTTGTCCCTTTGTCCTCTTTAGAGTATGCATGCATATGTCTTGGAGGTTAAGTACTAAAATTTAACAACTGTGCCTTAAGCACTATTATAATTGTTTTGGAGACAACAAAAGAAATATATATAGGCCATTCTAATTTATAAATCATGTCCCAAAATTAAATTTTTAATTATTTTCTTTTGTTTTTAAGGGAAACATATTGTTGAGGATAGTCAGGTTTGCCTTCAGATTAGTGTATAGTCAACCCAAAATAATGTAGCTAAAATTCCAGGAGGACTTCAGGATTCAAAGAGTTAATATTTGGAATTTTTTTTCCTTCACTCCAACTCACTTAGCTGAAGGACATCATGACAGTGCTCTAACTCACATGCTTTACACAGCCATTGCCTTCTTAGGTGTGGCAGATCACAAGGTATGTTCTTTTCTTTGTTCCTAAGGTGATCAAGAGATTCTGAAAAGTTACAGCAACTGTAGCTTTAAAAGTACATTTAAAATAAGTTATCAGTAATTTACAGTACTGCCAGCCATTTAAGTAGTTCAGTAATTTGGGTTATGGAAAAAACATGCTAGCTCCATTTCTTTAAATATTATGTATTTAAGACTTGAGTGTTGAACTGTGTGTTTCTAATGAGACTTATCTACTTTTACTCATAGGGTGGAGTATTATTGCTAGTACTGGCTTTGTGTTGTAAAGTTGGTTTTCATACAGCTTCCAGAAAACTCTCTATAGATGTTGGTGGAACCAAACGTCTTCAAGCTTTATCCCATATTGTTTCTGTGCTTCTCTTATGCCCATGGGTCATTGTTCTTTCTGTGACAACTGAGGTAAGAGCAGGAATTTATTGGTAATAAGTAAAATAAATTGCTGTTATTTATAGATTTTAGTTCAGTACATTGTATTTTATTTCAATTTGATGTTGCAAGTGGCTTTAAATTATCAAGTACTATTACATTTATATATCCCTCCCATTCCTGTGGCCCATAGGAATCAGTTAAATACTAATAATAATATTAATAATAATTTAATACCTACCCACAAACCCAAGGATTATATATCACCAAGTATTTATAAAATTATTAAACAGTAATGCTTCTTTTTTTAATACTTTGGGGAATACTAGGAAAATGTGCCAATATCTTATAACTCTTATATTTTGGCATTTTACAAATCATATTGAATCATGGGAATATTTGTTTATACATAAAGGAATTAACTAAAATATAAGATGTGAACTTTATACCCATATGGTATTAACAAATTTTTTTTTAATTTCTAGAGTAAAGTCGAGTCTTGGTTTTCTCTCATTATGCCTTTCACAACGGTTATTTTTTTTGTCATGATCCTGGATTTCTATGTCGATTCCATTTGTTCAGTCAAAATGGAAGTTTCCAAATGTGCCCGATATGGATCCTTTCCCATTTTTATTAGTGCTCTACTTTTTGGAAATTTTTGGACGCATCCCATAACAGACCAGCTTCGGGCCATAAACAAAGCAGCACACCAGGAGAGCACAGAACACGTCCTTTCTGGAGGAGTGGTAGTGAGCGCTATATTCTTCATTTTGTGTAAGCATTTTTCCCCTTAGCAAATTTCATCTTATGGATTCTGATGTTCAGTCATTTACTAAATTTGGGAATTTGTTCAATGCTTCATATATTTAGTGCTGAGAGATACTGTGTTGGGTTTTGGTGGCTTAAATTTTTTAAACTTTTATAATATCCCTCTTTTTTTTTTTTCTTCCGTTTTTAGCTGCCAACATCTTATCATCTCCTTCTAAGAGAGGACAGAAAGGTACCCTAATTGGATATTCTCCTGAAGGAACACCTCTCTATAACTTCATGGGTGATGCTTTTCAGCATAGCTCCCAGTCAATCCCTAGGTTTATTAAGGAATCACTAAAACAAATTCTTGAGGAGAATGACTCTAGGCAGATCTTTTACTTCTTGTGCTTGAATCTGGTAAGAGTTTTAAATATTAGTGGCATATCTTAAAAGCTTAATCTTTTAATTTTGACAGTTCTGGTATAATTTTAGTAATTCCCAAATAATTTTAGTAATTAGAAATGGGCTAAAATTATATTTTCTCTAAGTATTAGATTACAGGATCATATTCATACTACTTAAACAATTTTTTGAAGTATTTTAAAAACGTTGGTTTAGTGTGCTATTTCAAATTAGTAGATATAGTAGTTTATAAAGATTTTTATCAGGAATTCCCTGGTGGTCCAGTGGTTAGGACTCCTTGCTCTCACTGCCAGGGGCCCAGGTTCAATCCCTGGTCGGGGAACTAAGATCCCACAATCCACTCGGCACAGCCAAAAAGAAAAAAAGATTTTTATCTACTCCTTATAAGATCTCACTGCCGACCAGTTTGCTAACATTTTATAGTCTAGTTTATTTAGTTCTACAGACATATAAATAAAACTATCCCCTTTTAAATAGTTTATAAGATAGACATATCTGATTTAGCTTGATTTCTTATAGTTTATATGAAATGAGGTTTCTTGTATGAGAACCAGTTAAATAACGAAAGAGACAGTTATATAATATCTTCAAGTAAGGTTTGGGTAACTAAAGGTTAAAATCCTTACGATTAAATTCTGATAAATCTCACTTGAAACAGTATTTCCCAACATACTCCTCTCCTATTTTTTTTAAACGTGTTTTAGCTTTTTACCTTTGTGGAATTATTCTATGGCGTGTTGACCAATAGTCTGGGTCTGATCTCAGATGGATTTCACATGCTCTTTGACTGCTCTGCTTTGGTCATGGGACTTTTTGCAGCCCTGATGAGTAGATGGAAAGCAACTCGGATATTCTCCTATGGGTAGGTACCCTGACTGTCAAGGCTTGTAGCAAATTCCATCTTATAGAATAAAATTTTACCACTTTTAATACAAATTTAATTTTTCAGAGCTTCATTTTTCTTTAATTTAAAGTAGATAAGAGAAACTAAACCAAGCATTTGATAAATACTGAATGGCAGTAAGCTTAAGACTATATACTCCCTGACAAATCCCTCTCATAGGTAGATAGCAAAAAATCAGTTAAATAGTGAGCTATTTGGCCAACAGTGTTTCTTTGAGGTAATGGAATGTTCATGGTCATTCACATCTTTGCGGTTAGAAAGAGAATTCAAAATTTAAAGTGGCTCTGCATGCAGTAGCCTTTCACTAAGTCATCATTAGTGAAATGATGCAGTATCCTTTCACTAAGTGATCATTCAGTTCAGCGAATATTAGAATCCCTGATTTGTGCAAGATATTTTGATAAGAACTATTGTAAATAGGTTAATAAATTCAGCTCTTACTTTCAGCTGTTTATATTTTGAAAGATGGATGACCCCAAATTACAAAAAATTTTGATACAAAGCCCAATCTATGTGCTGTGACGGAGATACAGAGAACGCCAAAGGATTAAAGGAGAGAGAAGTAACTTCTTGTTAAGAAATTAGGACAGGCTTTGTGTAAGAAGGGACATTGACGAAGGACTTTGATAAATATATAAGATTTCAACAAACATATATGTATGGAAAGAACCTTCCAGCATTAGTATGATATTTATAATCTTGGTAATTTTCTAGTCTTACTATTTGTGTAATTGAAAATCTGTCATTGAAAATCATTTCCTCATTTGTAACATAATAATGTTTATACTTTAAAAATATTTGTCATTTTCCTTTTCTAAAAATATATTCTACATTTTTAGGTATGGCCGAATAGAAATTCTCTCTGGATTTATTAATGGGCTTTTTCTAGTGGTAATAGCTTTTTTCGTGTTTATGGAATCAGTGGCTAGATTAATTGATCCTCCGGAATTAGACACACACATGTTAACAGTAAGTCTTTTCATTTTCCTATTTGAATTTCTGCTCAAACTCCTACAGCTTTTTCCCTGCTAAAGTTTAACTACTTGTAGTTATTGACCTAGGAAGGTTTTATTTACTTATTTTTTAATTTAAATTAACATAACTTCCTATCTTGCTATTTACATTTACACTGCTGACTCTTCGAAATTAATTAATACACTTTTCTCTAATACACTAGTAGTCAAATATTAGATAATATCCTAAAACAGTTTCTTTTCTGCCTTATTAAACGTTTTTGTTTGAAGATGTGTTTTTGAATACCTGAGGAAATATTCAAAGGCTTTACTCTAGATTAAATTACTGCTATGGCAACTTTTAATGTTTTCCCTGTACCTCCAAATCTTTACATGCGCTGTTCCTTATAGTTCTCACGCCCTTCCCTCACTTCTGCCCTTTTAGGCTTTGCTTCTAAAGTTGCCTTTGGTGGGATACTTTCCCTTAGTCCCTCTCTTCCCACCTTAAAGTGTGTTAGATTTCCCTTTCTGAATATTCCCATTGTATCTTGTACAACCTTCTTTTAGCAACATTGACTTATAACTGTTGTTTAGTTTTTCATTCTTCCACAATTAAGATATGTGTCGCTCAATATCAAAAAAACAAACAACCCAATCCAAAAATGGGCAGAAGACCTAAATAGACATTTCTCCAAAGAAGACATACAGATTGCCAACAAACACATGAAAGGATGCTCAACATCACTAATCATTAGAGAAATGCAAATCAGAACTACAATGAGGTATCACCTCACACCGGCCAGAATGGTCATCATCAAAAAATCTACAAACGATAAATGCTGGAGAGGGTGTGGAGAAAAGGGAGCCCTCTTGCACTGTTGGTGGGAATGTAAATTGATATAACCACTATGGAGAACAGTATGGAGGTTCCTTAAAAAACTACAAATAGAACTACCATACAAGCCAGCAATCCCACTACTGGGCATATACCCTGAGAAAACCATAATTCAAAAAGACACATGCACCACAATGTTCATTGCAGCTCTATTTACAACAGCCAGGACATAGAAGCAACCTAAGTGTCCATCAACAGATGAATGGATAAAGATGTGGCACATATATACAATGGAATATTACTCAGCCATAAAAAGAAACAAAATTGAGTTATTTGTAGTGAGGTGGATGGACCTAGAGTCTGTCATACAGAGTGAAGTAAGTCAGAAAGAGAAAAACAAATACCGTATGCTAACACATGTATATGGAATCTTAAAAACAAACAAACAAAATGGCTCTGATGAACCTAGGGGCAGGACAGGAATAAAGACGCAGATGTAGAGAATGGACTTGAGGACATGGGGAGGGGGAAGGGTAAGCTGGGACGAAGTGAGGGAGTGGCATGGTCATATATACACTACCAAATGTAAAATAGATAGCTAGTGGGAAGCAGCCACAGAGCACAGGGAGATCAGCTTGGTGCTTTGTGACCACCTAGAGAGGTTGCATAGGGAGGGTGGGAGGGAGACGCAAGAGGGAGGGGATATGGGTATATATGTATATGTATAGCTGATTCACTTTGTTATACAGCAGAAACTAACACACCATTGTAAAGCAATTATGTATACTCCAGTAAAGATGTTAAAATTTTTTTTAATTTAAAAACTTAAAAATAAAACAAATGGATTTCTCTAAAGGAGAAATTGTAGATGTATGTAAATTAAATAGTGCCCTGAGCTAGAGCTACTATTCAAAATCATTTTGTAAGAGGGGATAATCAAGGGTAAGTATCCTTTGGGGTGTTATTGTGGCACCATTAAATCAAGATAATCTCATTTACTTTGTTTTTTAAAAAATACTTTTCCATTGTACTTTTTTTACTTTGGGAAATTTTACTATAGTTAAGAAACAGTAAGACTGTATTTATTTGTAATCCACTCATTAGTAAATTACAATCATTGCCTTTTAAAGTATTGATATTTACCTAGTAATATAAATGAGATTTCAGGTACAGTGTATACTTGCTCTAGTAAGCAGTACTTTCAAACTCTTTATTTAAATAAACAAAACAAAACTTTAGCATCATTTATTCATAAACCCTGAATCAAGTACATTTTTATTCTTAATCATTTAGTTAAAGCAAATCTAAATCCTTTTACTTGTGAGCACTTTGGTATTTGAAAGTTAAATGCTTCTTCTAAAATTCACACTTTTAAAATTTTCTTATTGAATTTAATGAGGTTTTACTATGAATATTTTCAAAACTATAAACCAAAAAACATATATAGCAACATAATAACTTTTAAATAACAAGTTTATTTTTTTAATTACAAATTTAAAGGTTTTCTTTTTTCTTTTTTCTAGCCAGTCTCAGTTGGAGGGCTGATAGTAAACCTTATTGGTATCTGTGCCTTTAGCCATGCCCATAACCATACCCATGGAGCTTCTCAAGGAAGCTGTCACTCATCTGATCACAGCCATTCACACCATGTGCATGGACACAGTGACCATGGGCACGGTCACAGCCACGGATCTGCAGGCAGAGGCATGAATGCTAACATGAGGGGTGAGTCCTTGCCAGATACTGTCCTACCTTTCAACTGTGTTCTGAATTGACATTGTTTATTTGTATTAAGTATTGGGCTCTTGGGACAATTTTATTTTAAAAAACCAACCTGTAACTAAAAAGAGATCTAAAGTCATCTGTTACAGAAAATACTCACAACTGTTCATAAATGTCAATTTTTAAAAATAAATTATTGTAATTATAGAGTCCTTTTCATAGTAACATTTGAGTAAATATTAGTTGCAAGGGAAACTGTGCATTACGCACTTTCACTATAAAAGAACTAAGAAATTTTTATTGTACTGCAAAAAAATATGGGGGAAGTATCATTTATGTTGAGATATTTATTCTGATTTTTTATTTATTTATTTATTTATTTGGCCACACCGCAAAGTGTGAAAGTGCGGAGTCCTAACCTCTGGACTGCCAGAGAATTCCCTATTCTGATATTTTAGTAGAAATAATTTAGGTAATGTCAAAACTTGGCTCATGTATGATTCCTAGGAAGCTTTCCCACACACCATCATAAAACTCACCACACTGGTAATAGTTGCCCACATCCTTACTTTCACCACTATGCCATGAATTCCTTGATGGAAGTGACCATGTTTAGTCATTTTGAAGTACCAGCCCCTAGCAGAGTGCCTGGTGAATAATAGGTACCTCGTAATATTTGTAGAATGAATAAAACAACTAAATTAAATGTGCTTTAATTTTTAATATTTTATGTATCTTACTTGTAGGTGTATTTCTACATGTTTTGGCAGACACACTTGGCAGTATTGGTGTGATCGTATCCACCATTCTTATAGAGCAGTTTGGATGGTTCATTGCTGATCCCCTCTGTTCTCTTTTTATCGCTATATTAATATTTCTCAGCGTTGTCCCACTGATTAAAGATGCCTGTCAGGTTCTCCTTCTGAGACTGCCACCAGAATATGAAAAAGAACTACATATTGCCTTAGAAAAGGTACTGTGTATAATTTGTTTACTAGTCTTCTTCCTTTTAAAATAGTATTTGAAATTAAATAAGTTGACCTAATGAGAAATGAAAATGACAGTCTTGTAGGAAAATGGACTGATAATATAAACAGGCAATTCATAGAAAAACCAAACACAAAATAGAATGTATTTCAGCTTGTGGTTTGCCATATCTTATTATTTATTTGTTTGTTTATTTATTTGTTTATTTGTTTATTGGCTGCATTGGGTCTTCGTTGCTGTGCGCGGGCTTTCTCTAGTTGCAGTGAGTGGGGGCTACTCTTCGTTGCAGTGCACGGGCTTCTCATTACGGTGGCTTCTCTGGTTGCGGAGCACGGGCTCTAGGCACACGGGCTTCAGTAGTTGTGGCACGTAGGCTCAGTAGTTGTGGCACATGGGCTTAGTTGCTCCACAGCATGTAGGATCTTCCCGGACCAGGGCTCGAATCTGTGTCCCCTGCATTGGCAGGCGGATTCTTAACCACTGCGCCACCAGGGAAGTCCCTGACATATCATATTAAAGTAATTAGGATCTGCTGATGAACAGTTGGCATCTTGAATACTTAAGGTATAGCATCTTAACCCACTGGTTTCATAAATAAAATTAGTAAAGTTTTCTCACTTTCTCATAATTGGCGACTAATACATCCTACTAAAAAAGAAAAGTTTTTTATTTCAAAAATAATACATATCCATTACAGAAAGCTTCAAAGTAGAAAAAAGAAAAAATAATAATCACATATAATTTCACCACCTGGAAAGAAACACTTTTTTTTTAAATTTATCTATTTATTTATTTATTGGTTTTTTTGTTTGTTTTTTTGGCTGCATTGGGTCTTTGTTGCTGTGCATGGGCTTTCTCTAGTTGTGGTGAGCAGGGACTTCTCATTGCGGTGTGTGGGCTTCTCATTGCGGTGGCTTCTCTTGTTGCAGAGCACGGGCTCTAGGCACGTGGGCCTCAGTAGTTGTGGCATGTGGGCTCAGTAGTTGTGGCTCACAGGCTCTAGAGCGCAGGCTCAGTAGTTGTGGCGCACGGGCCCAGTTGCTCCATGGCATGTGAGATCTTCCCGGACCAGGGCTTGAGCCCATGTCCCCTGCATTGGCAGGCGGGTTCCTAACCACTGCCCCACCAGGGAAGCCCAGAAACACTTTTGGGTCATTTTTCTGTATAAAAATATTTTTAAAATAAAAATGGCCAAAAAAATGTTTTGTACTGCTTTGTAAATTTTTCCCCACTTAATTATATCATGCTGATAAATATTCTAATACATTTTTAATGACAGGGTAGTGTTACATTGTGTGGATAGTCTATAATTTATTTAACTAGCCCTCCGTTGTTGAACATGAAGGATATCTTTTGCATGTGTTATCTCAAATATAACAAATAATACTGGAATGTTTGTATCAATATAAAGGAAACAACATGGTTTATTGAACGTATCCAATGTTTAGACTAGGCAAAGTACATCTTACATCGGTGAAAATGGGTGTAAAGTCACCTGTGTAACCCTGTTCACTTCCTATTCCAAACTTCCTTCCCTGGCATCACTGCCAGGTCAAAATATTTTAGACACCTTTACTTGAAGTTAGTTGTCCCTCCCATTCCTTTCTCATTCTGGGCTCTCCTTATTACTTTTTTTTTTTTTAATCAGCTTAATAATGGTTTCTGGACTAGAAAGACTGCTTTGTGTTCAGTAAATTAGCCTTCAAATCCATTTATATCACCTCTCCTTTTATTTGACAGCTACAGAAAATTGAAGGATTAATATCATACCGAGACCCACATTTTTGGCGTCATTCTGCCAATATTGTGGCAGGAACAATTCATATACAGGTGACATCTGATGTGCTGGAACAAAGAATAGTACAGCAGGTAATAATCTTAAGTTTTTAAAATAATTTCAGTTGAGGTAATTGCACACATTGTAAGTTATACAGCTCAGTAGTCATTTAATTGTTTAAAAATATCATTCTTACAGCTGTCCAAGGATAAGTTGTTTTTTTACATCTAGATTTGTTTTATATCCAAAAATGGTAAAAAATAAAGTCAAGTTTTAGTATGTGGAGGACAAGCTTAAGTTAATGTAAAAAAAATTCATTTGTAATCCACCTTGGTTCCCAATAGATGGTCAAGAAATAAGTTATTATAAATATAGTCCTAAGTTAATAATAATAATAAAGTTGGCAGGTATGTGTCATGGTTGGAGATGAGGATCAAAACAGTTCCTGTATCCCTATTCTAGACCTACCGAATTGGAAACAGTAGCTGTTTTCCTTTTCTACTTTGAATGTCAGGTCAGTGATTTACTGGCCTTCTAAAAGATCCTATGTAATATTTGACCAGCTAAATAATAAACATTATTTTAAGGACTTATCATTGACTGTCTGTGGCTATTTTAAAAAATGTGATATCTATTATTTAATCCAAGTGCACTAAATGCATTAATCTAAATGCTTTTAAATGTATGGATTTTTATAACAGGTTACAGGAATACTTAAAGATGCTGGAGTAAACAATTTAACAATTCAAGTGGAAAAAGAAGCATACTTTCAACATATGTCTGGCCTAAGTACTGGATTTCATGATGTTCTGGCTATGACAAAACAAATGGAGTCCATGAAATACTACAAAGATGGTACTTACATCATGTGAGATAACTTGGGAATTACCCCTGGGGTATGAACAATGAAGATGAAATGACCGGGTATTTATAATATCGCCAGAAGGAAGAAAATTGCACATAATTGTACAGAAACATTTTGTGGTATTTGAAAAAAATTTTAAAGCTCCCTACAGTTGGATCAAGGAATCTTTCTTAAAGGAAATTTAAATACAGAATGAAGCGTTAATTGTACAAGTAAAATAATTGTTTAAATTACGTGTAAAACAGGAAACTTAAAATTTAAGTGAACATGATGTATCATATCATCTTCAAAAGTGAACATATAATGATGGATTCTAGTGAAGACCAAAATAACTTCTGTGTGTTTACTTTCTGTAAGAAAGCATCTCCATTGTAAATAATGTATTTACATGTTTATTACAAAGACCCAAATGAAAAATTTTTAGTCAATTTTTTGCATAGCCCTAGGATAAAATAGGAATAAAAGTTCTATATTTATGGATTTTCTGTATATAAAACTGGTTTCTAATTATAACTTAAATCCATTAAGTAAAATCTGTATTGCCACTTTAAATGTAAACTAAATTATTTGGGAGAAACTTCAACCACTGATATGAGGCAGCAGTGAAAATAGTGAAGGATAACATGACAGTTTTTGATGTATTACAAAAGCCAACCACTCTGTAAAATAAATTTTTTTACTTTTGGTAATATTTGCAAATGAATAATTACTTTATTAGGGTAAAGAACTTAGACTAAGTTGTGTTCATGTTATTCACTCTGTCGTTTTCCTCTAAAGTAGAATATTCCATTTCTTGTTATGCATCTGGCATTCCAAGTTGCTTATTAAGCTGGTATCCAAGCAATGCTAGGCTTTTCATCTTTTCATATGTTGTGGAACAGCCAGTGGAGAGAGTCATAAATAATTGTCAACTCAGAGTTAATTTTCTGCCTATAGATGTAACTTTTTTTTAAATTTCTGGAACATGTAGATGTAGAAGAAATATCAAAGAATTAGGTGGTTATTTTAAAGTTTAATAAGTAAATCTTGTTCATAAACCCTTGGGCACTATGAAATCAAAATACTTACTCTATAACTACTTTCTATAGTAATATCTATATTTTTTTATTTCCAATTTAAACTGAATGTATAGTCTGAAAAGACTGTATGATAAATAGATACATAATAATATATGCAGTTTTATGAACACCAAAGAATGTTGACCAAGAGAAACTTTTGAATACCTATTTATAAGCATCTGAGTATTTTCACTCTTATACTAGGAATTTTGATAAGTAGGATGAATTAATTTTAGTATGGATACTATTTTCTTATCTATACCATAATGGCAAACATGTATTTAAATCATATTTTTGTCTTACAAATTTAAAATGTGAGAGGTTTTAGAAATTTGTTATAAGTTATTTTGATATTTCTTGTCTTCTCTTTACACATTTTCTGGTCCAGAATCTTCAATACATATTAAAATTTTTGAGTGGTGGGAAAATAATTGCATATTGATGTTTTAATGTAATTTTTATACATTAAAAAATTTTAAGTAGATAGGTACAATAAATATTACATCATTTTTTTAATTGTCATTTCCCTTGGAAGGCATAAAAATAGCAAGAAAATTAAACTAATGTGATGGACAACTATCAAGATGAGAGAGAATGCAACACTGAAGGGTGAGGGAGTGCAGATGGAAAGTAGGGAAACTCCAGTATGGAGAGCACCAGGGTCCTGGTTCTGGCTCATACAAACCATATGACTTTAGGCAAATCAGCCTCTCTGGGTATCTTTTTTTTCCTCATACATAAAATGAGAATACAATCTGCTCAAATTCACGGATACGGAGCAACTGGAACCCACACACTGCCAGTAGGAATTTGAAATGACGCAGCCACTTTGGAGAACCGTTTGGCCATTTCTTTTAACGTTAAGCATACAGCTCTCCTGTGACCCAGCAGTTCTACTCCTGGGTATTTACCCAAGAGAAATGGAAACATGTCTATAGAAAGAGTGGTACAAGAATGTACATCTTCTTGAGACCCCAAAACCGGAAAGAATCCAAATGTCCATCATCGAGAGAATGGATAAGTAAGTTATGGTGTATTTACAATGGACTACTTACTCAGCAGTTTTTTAAAAATTACTGTTACAAACAATATAAGTGAATCTCAAAAACATTATAAGTGAGGGGCTTCCCTGACAGTCCAGTGGTTAAGACTCTTCGCTCCCAATGCAGGGGGCACGGATTCAATCCCTGGTTGGGGAACTAAGATCCTACATGCCGCAGGGTGCGACAAAAAAATATATATATATGGGTGTGTGTGTGTGTATATATGCCAGCCACAAAAGAGGTCTACTATATGGTTCCATGTATATAAAGTACAAAAACAGAGAAGACTACTCTATAGTGTTAGAGCATAGAAATTTTCAATAGAGCATTAATTTTCAATTGCTGTCATAACAAATTACCACAAACTTAGGGCTTAACACAAACTTATTATCTTACAATTCTGTAGTTCAGAAGTCCAGTATGGGACTCACTGGGCTAAAATCAAGTTGCCACCGGGCTGCATTTCTTTCTGGAGGCTCTCATAATCTATTTCCTTGCTCATTCAAGTTGTTAGCTGAATTCAGTCCTAATGATTGTGACTGAGGTCCCTGTTCCTTTGCTGGTATTCCCAACTTCTAGAGACCACCTGCATTTTTTGGCTTGTGGCCCCTTTCCTCCATCCTCACTTGTGGCCCCTCTCCTCCATCCTCAAAGCCAGCAAGAATAGGTCATGTGCTTCTTATACTTCAAATCTCTCCTGCCTCTCCTTCCACTGTAGCACCTTTCTCTGACTGACTCTTCTGTCTTCCTCTTCTACTTTTAAGGACTCTTGTGGTTACATTGGGCCCACCCAGGTACCAGATAATCCCCTATCTCAAAGTCCCTTTTGCCGTGTAACATAGTCACAGGTATGTTCATATTCACAGGTTCTGGGCATTAGGACAAGGACATCTTTCTGGGGGTCGTTATTTTGCCTGCCACGTGTTTGCCTTGCAAAGACCGGGAGTTTGTTAGAAAAAAAAAAGGGCAGGGAGATCTTTTTGGAGTGATGGAAGTGTTCTATATCTAGAGCACAGTGGTGGTTACACAGATGTATACAATTGTCAAAATCTGAAGTATAACTTCTGCATTTTCTTTTTCAAGTGCTTTTATAATTTGCTAGTAATTATTCGAAGCTACTGTGTGGTAAGCACACAATTATCCATTTTTTCTCCTAGTACTCTGGTATTATCACATAATAAGTTAGCTATAACTGATCTAGTTCAATAACACAGGATAGTGGACTAGATTTTTTTCAGATACATTGTTCCTGTTTGTGGCTATTTTCCACTTGAATTTAAAGGCCAAGGAGGTTTCCTCTGCAACAAAGTACAATACATAGATCTGTCAATATTAATATTCACACAGTTATGGAAAGCCTATTTAAGAAAATAATACAATTCAGTAGTTTATTTTTTTTAAAACATTGAATAAATCCATTCATACTCAACAAAATGCAATGAAGTTCTTTATAGCAAGACACTGCTCTAGGAGCTAGGGATAAAATCACCAATAAAACAGTCCTGCCCTAAAGGAGCTTACTTTCAAGTGTAGGACACAGACTAATATGTAAAAATGTCAGATTGTGATGAGCACTATGAGGAAAAGCAATAACTTATTGAACCCTTGCTGTGTACCAGGCAGGCAGTGTTCTAAGCAATCAGTATGTGTAATTATTATCCCCATTTTACTGATGAGGAAACTGAGGAAGAAAAAGGTTAACTTGCCCCCAGATCATACACCCAGTAAGTGGTAAAGCCAACTGTCCAAACCAGGCACTCTGGTTTCACCCTTAACAGGGGTGCTAGAGAATGGCCAAAAAGGACCTCTATGGGGGAAGACAACCTGATTTGAGTAAGGAAGCAAATGGTACCTAGTATCTTAGACCGTATTCTATTTTTTTAATAAATTTATTATTCATTCATTTATTTATTTTTGGCTCATTGGGCCTTTGTTGCTGCACGCGGGCTTTCTCTAGTTGTGGAGAGTCGGGGCTACTCTTCGTTGCGGTGCGTGGGCTTCTCATGCGGTGGCTTCTCGTTGTGGAGCATGGGCTCTAGGCACATGGGCTTCAGTAGTGGTGGCACGTGGGCTCAGTAGTTGTGGCTCGCGGGCTCTAGAGCTCAAGCTCAGTGGTTGTGGTGCAAGAGCTTAGTTGCTCTGCGGCAAGTGGGATCTTCCCAGACCAGGGCTCGAACTCGTGTCTCCTGCGTCGGCAGGAGGATTCTTAACCGCTGCGCCACCAGGGAAGTCCCGTATTCTATTAATAGCCACTATTCTATCCTGAAAGAACATCAAATGTAAGGCATTTGAGAAAGGAGGTGGTTAGCATGATAGAAGAAAAGCAAGAAGGCCAGTGTGATAGCAGCAAAATTAGTCAAGTGGTGTAGTGAGGACATGGAAAGTCTGTGAAGGGCTTTGAGTAAGGAACTGACTCGAGCTGATGTGTTTCCAAAGGATCATGATAGAAGAGCCTAGTAGAATCCAAGGAAGAGTTAGAAGGCTTTTGCCCAAGCCTAAATGAGAGAGGATGGGGACTTGGGTAGACCAAGCAGCATGTTCATTGCCTCTTACCCATACGCTCGCTGTTTAAGGTAAAAAATCAGACACAAACTCTGCCTTCACTATGCTTATTACAGTAGGGAAGATAAGATGTATGTAACTACAATTCAAGATTGAGAGAGTGCCGTAAGGGAGTGGCAAAGTTCAGAAAATGGAGAAGTTACTTTTAGCTGAAGGGAAGAGGGTGAGGCTTCACAAAGGAGGTGGCATTTGATAGATCAAAGAGACCAGTGGGGTTGGAAATAGAAGGCAAGGGGATTAATTTCCTCTGGAATAAAGTGTGTATACCCATCAGTAGTTCACTTTTGCACAATCATGGCTTTCGGGTGTGGGTGTGGAGTTAGTAGGCTTATGATTACGAAGGTTAGGAGCAGGGCATTGAGGATATTTGAATCCCAGGTTACAGGTTAACCACATGGGGCTTCCCTGGTGGTGCAGTGCTTGAGACACTGCGCTCCCAATGCAGGGGGCCCAGGTTCCATCCCTGGTCCGGGAACTAGATCCCACATGCATGCCTCAACTAGGAGTTTGCATGCCACAACAAAGGAGCCCTGGAGCCTCAACTAAGGAGCCTGCCTGTCATACTAAGACCCAGCACAACCAAAATAAAGAGAGGGAGGGAAGGAGGAAGGAAGGAAGGAAGGAAAGGAGGGGGGAAGGAAGGAAAAGTTAACCACAGACCTGTTAGGTAATCATATGGGGTTTCATTTTCCAGCTCTCTAAAAATCATCAGGTAAGTTACAGTGACTTATACTCTTCAAATGCCTTATTTCAAGTAGGGTTTCCTATTGTTGGTTGCCTTGATTTTCCATAGGAGCAGGATAGGAATGCCTAACATGAAAGACTAAAATTGATATAGTGGGCTGGACACTGGCAGGCCTAGGAGTCAGACTCTCCCCTCATAGCTGTGGTCTAAGGGCCAGTCACTTATTCTCTGACTTAAAATGATAGGGTTTAGATCCAGTGAATATAAGGTGATCAAGCCCTTGCAGTCCTATGCAATCAAGGCTATAGTCCTTTTTCTTTTGGCCACAACGCGCAGCATGTGGGATCTTAGTTCTGCGCCCCCTGCAGTGAAAGCGCAGAGTCCTAATCACCGTCCCAAGGCAACAGTCCTAAATTAATCTGTGGGGACCATTTTTGTTAAAGGCAACAGATGCATTAAATGCCTAAAGTGTACAAAGCAGGGTGGATGATACAAAGAGGTCTGATATGGTCTCTGCCCTCACAAGAAGGCAATAGTCACTGAGCATATAAAAATATGTAAAAGCAGGGCTCACCTGGTGGCGCAGTGGTTGAGAGTCCGCCTACCGATGCAGGGGACACAGGTTCGTGCCCCGGTCCAGGAGGATCCCACATGCCGCGGAGCGGCTGGGCCCGTGAGCCATGGCCGCTGAGTCTGCGTTTCCGGAGCCTCTGCTCCGCAACGGGAGAGGCCGCAACGGGAGAGGCCACAACGGTGAGAGGCAATCTATGTACTCTTATATGGGAAGTTCCTGGTGGTCCAGTGGTTAGGACTCCGTGCTTCCACTTCAAGGGGCACGGGTTCGGTCCCTGATCAGGGAACTAATATACCACATGCCACGTGGCATGGCCAAAAAAAAAAAAGTATGTACTCTTATATGTGCATAGAACATTTTTGAAAGAAACCCAAGAACCTTTTAATATATTTTCCTTTGTGGAGGTGGACTAACTATTGTATAACCTCCTTGACTATTAAATATAGCATCTAAAACCTAAAAAAAAATTAAATTTTTTAAAAAAGGCAAATCTCCCCCAGTGCTATCAGCAATTTAAGGGACAGTGGTAAGGGGTTAAAATATACATCAGCTCTACAAATGTATACAGTCGATGTATGCAACTGAGGAAGTTATTTTATGGTGTTTTTATGTATACTGTCATCTTTTTCAACTCCTGTTTCTATCAACATTTTAGTGTGAATGTGCCTGATTTTCAGTCAATACAATCAACCACTCTCAGTCTTTTAAACTTAATTTTTTTTTTCAGTTACACACGTGTATTGTTTTAAAAAGTCAAATAGGACTTCCCTGGTGGCGCAGTGGTTGAGAGTCCGCCTGCTGATGCAGGAGAACGTGGGTTCGTGCCCCGGTCCGGGAGGATCCTGCATGCCGTAGAGCGGCTGGGCCCATGAGCCATGGCCGCTGGGCCTGCGCGTCCGGAGCCTGTGCTCCGCAACGGGAGAGGCCACAACAGTGAGAGGCCCGCGTACCGCAAAAAAAAAAAAAAAAAAAGTCAAATAGTTCTTTTAAACTTATAACAAAATCAACACACCCCTGTCTCCCATTCCTGCTCTCTAAAAAGAATCATTTTCTATTCTTTTAACTGTGTGATTTGCTGTTTACAGTCATAATTCTCAATAAATTTCTTCTATTGCTATTTTTTTGGTAGCTGTTATACAGTTTTAAACATTACCCACTAACTTCTAACAATGGAAGATGAGGGTTTTTAGCTCTTTTATACCATCAGCACATATGCACATTCAAACACAACCCCCCCTCTCTCCCCACCGTTCCAATATAATTGAACCCTAATTTGGGGTTAAATCAGTATTCAGTGTTTTAATTATTTTATGACCATATGATTTACCAAAGTGCCCTAAGTACCCTATTATGATTAGATTTCCAGTTTTTCTTTTAACAGCTAGTTTGTTCCAGATTTAATAGTGCCTTGCTTATTTTGATTTGCCTAGTTTTTCTGTACCTATCGCTCATTAATCTCCAACTCCACCAGAAGTGTAAATCTCTTCTCAGTACGTTCAAATACCTCAAGTAAGTTATCAATTTCATTTTTTTTGCTTGGAGATGTCCCACTTAGAACCCACCTTCCTTATCATTCTATTCCAACGTGCACTGACTGCTCCTCAGGCCAACTAAAAAGTGTCAGCCTAGAATCACCTAAAGTCTTGGGAATTCCTTTTGCCTTCCTCCTGTGTTGGAATTACTGTTTTTTTGATCCCACATCTTCCTTTTTTTTTTTTTTTTGGCTGCACAGCACAGCATGCAGTATCTTAGTTCCCCAACCAAGGATCCAGGGATCGAATCTATGCCCCCTGCAGTGGAAGCACAGAGTCCTAACCACTGGACACTGGGGAATTCCCCTTCCTCTTTTTAAATTTCCATCTTTGTTAGGAGAATACACACTCCAATAACTTCCTAAGAAAGGGTACATGGGAGATAATTTTAGAATTTGCAAATCTAAAAATGCCTTTATTCTACCTCATGACTGTTTCATGGTTTGGCTGGGTACAGAACTATGGATTGAAAATCATTTTCCCACAGAATCTTGTAGCTTTCGACATTGCTGTTGAAGGTCTCATTCCATTCTGATTCTAGATCCTTTGTATGCTATCTGATTTTGTTTTCTTTTAGGGTCTTCCCTTTATTCTAAATGTTATACGCCAGCACAGTGTGCCATGAGATGAGTCTTTGGTTCACTTATTGTGCAAGGCACTCAGACATGGATTTATAAAACTCATGTCCTTTAGTCCTGGGAAGTTTTCTTGTATTATTTCTTTAATAATTTCCTCTTTGCATTTTCTCTTGTCTTTTTCTCTAGAACTCTGCTATTTGTTGTATGTCAGATCTTGTGGAATAATCCTCTAAATTTCTTATCTTTTCTATAGTTCATCTCTTTGTCTTTTTGCCCTTTTTTCTGGGAAATTTTCTTGATTTTCTTTTACAAACCTGCTATTGAATATTTAATGTTTGTTATCATATTTTTAATTTCCAAGAGCTCTTTCTAAACCTTGCTTGTGGATGCATCATTACCTTTTCTTTCTCTGATGATATAAATAACTTTTATGTTTATTTTTTAGCTTTCTTCTCCTTGAATTTTCTGTTCTTTGTTGCTGCGTGAGGGCTTTCTCTACCTGCAGCGAGCAGGGGCTAATCTTCGTTGTGGTACACAGGCTTCTCATTGCGGTGTCTTCCCTTGTTGAGGAGCATGGGCTTAGTTGCTCCAAACCATGTGGGATCTTCCCGGACCAGGGCTCAAAACCGTGTCCCCTGCATTGGCAGGCAGATTCTTAACCACTGTGCCACCAAGGAAGTCCCCTGGAGTATCTTTTTATATTTGTTTGTTAGGTCTCTTTCTTTTAAGTTGGAGGATTTCCTCAAATGTCCAGTGCTCCTTGGCTGGCTGTTAATACTTAAGAGTAAGAAATTAAAAACATTGATTAGAAGCTCTTTGTCAGTGTACAAGTATGTCAAATGGTGAGTTTCACTTTATTCTTTTTATTAGTTATCTGTCTTATACATATTAGTGTATATATGTCAATCCCAATCTCCAATTCATCCCACCCCCCCACCCCCCCCTTTCCCCCCTTGGTGTCCATACATTTGTTCTCTACATCTGTGTCTCTATTTCTGCCTTGCAAATCAGTTCATCTGTACCATTTTTCTAGATTCCACATGTATGTGCTAGTATACGATATTTGTTTTTCTCTTTCTGACTGACTTCAGTCTGTATGACAGTATCTAGGTCCACATCTCTACAAATGACCCAATTTCGTTCCTTTATACGGCTGACTAATATTCCATTACTCAGATATGTACCACATCTTCTTTATCCATTCATCTGTTAATGGGCATCTAGGTTGCTTCCATGACATGGTTATTGTAAATAGTGTTGCAATGAACATTGGGGTGCATGCGTCTTTTTGAACTATGGTTTCCTCTGGGTATATGCCCAGTAGTGGGATTGCTGGGTCATATGTTAATTCTAATTTTAATTTTTTAAGGAACCTCCTTACTGTTCTCCATGGTGGCTATATCAATGTACATTCCCACCAACAGTGCAAGAGGTTTCCCTTTTCTCCACACCCTCTCCAGCATTTGTTGTTTGTAGATTTTCTGATGATGGCCATTCTGACTGATGTGAGGTGATACCTCTTTGTAGTTTTGATTTACATTTCTCTAATAATTAGTGATGTTGAGCAGCTTTTCATGTGCCTCTTGGCCATCTGTATATCTTCTTTGGAGAAATATCTATTTATGTCTTCTGCCCATTTTTTGATTGGGTTGTTTGTTTTTTTAATATTGAGCTGCATGAGCTCTTTATATATTTTGGAGATTAATCCTTTGTCCGTTGCTTCATTGCAAATATTTTCTCCCATTCTGAGGGTTGTCTTTTGGTCTTGTTTATGGTTTCCTTTGCTGTGCAAAAGCTTTTAAATTTCATTAAGTCCCGGTTTGTTTATTTTTGTTTTTATTTCCATTACTCTAGGAGGTGGGTCAAAAAAGATCTTGTGATTTTTGTCAAAGAGTGTTCTTCCTATGTTTTCCTCTAAGAGTTTTAGTGTCCAGTCTTACATTTAGGTCTTTAATCCATTTTGAGTTTATGTTTGTGTATGGTGTTAGGGAGTGTTCTAATTTCACTCATTTACATGTAGCTGCCCAGTTTCCCCAGCACCACTTATTGAAGAGACAGTCTTCTCCATTGTATATCCTTGCCTCCTTTGTCATAGATTAGTTGACCATAGGTGCATGGGTTTATCTCTGTGATCTCTATCCTGTACCATTGATCTATATTTCTGTTTTTGTGCCAGTACCGTATTGTCTTGATTACTGTAGCCTTTGTCATATAGTCTGAAGTCAGTGAGTCTGATTCTTCCAGTTCCGTTTTTTTCCCTCAAGATCGTTTTGGCGGTGAGTGTCACTTTAAACATGATCCATCCATTTCATTGGTAACCCTTCCTCACCATCTGTATTTTTAAGACTTTTCTCTTGGGCTGGTCCATTTCTCAGAGAGGCATGCTTTTGTCTCACTTAGGAGGTTATAAGTCCAGCTGCCTGCATTTTAGGGAACTGAGTGGAAGAGGGAACTGGGTCTCACCATTGAGATGAAGAATGTCACTTCATCCCTGCTCAGCTTGCCTGGTGTCTGAAACCCAGAGTTCCATTAGTTCAGCCTCTCCCGAACATAAACCTCTAATCATCTGCCAGGACCAAGAAGATGCTGCACTCTCACTGCAGTCCTAAGTGCAGGAGGAAATCAAGCAATCCTGTTTTCAGCTCTACCTACACCACCAGTCTCACAGACTCCTGGTGCCTCCAATACGCAAGACTGCTGGTGTCTACAGCATGAATCAGTTTGCTTCTTTACTTTCCATTGCCAGCTTAGCTTCCAACTTTCTTGGTCTGGTATTTCCATTAATACTCTTCAATGTGTTTCCTACTTCTAAAATGGTGTCATTATTGTCTCCTCACCCATCTTTGAGAGTTTATGCATTAAAAAAAATCCCTTTACTGCCTTCAGGAAGAAACAAAGATAAATATGTATATTTAATCTGCCATGTTAAACCACTACTCCCTCTGAGAAACACTGCCTTCTCTTTTCTGAGACACCATTATTTGGTCTCCTACCTCTTTGGTGTTCGTGTCCAATTTTCCTAACTTCCTAACAGAGAAGGGCTCTCCCTCTCTGTTCAGTCTTTAAAATGGAGGGCCCTGGGGCTTGCTCCTGGGCATCTATTCTTCTTTACATTCCTTCTTTAGATGACCTCATCTGCATCAGAGTTTAAATACTATCTCAGCAAAGGAGGCTTTAGCTCCCACCCTGGCCTCAGCCTAGTAGACCTCTCCCCTTGTATATCTCTAGGCATTTCCAAATGTCCTGCTACTCCCTAAAAGCTGTTCATCTGTTAGTGTTCTGTTTCATTTACTCAAGTCAAAACCTGAGTCATCCTTGACCCCTTTTCTCTCACTCCAAGCATGTAAACCATTAAGACCCAGCAAGTCTACCTCCAAAATATATCCAGAATCTATCCCAGTCTGTCTACCACTACTAGTACCATCAAAGCCATCATCTTTTGCCTGGCCTGCTACAGTAGCCTCTTAATGGCTCCCCTGCTTCTCTTCTCCTCCTGCTTCCCCCTCTGTCTCCTCCCCACCTATGTGTATTCTCTCCACAGTGACTACAGTAATCTTTCAGAAAAATAGATTATGCCACACCTTGACTTAAAACCCTCCAAAGCCTTCCACTGCACTTATCATAGCTTGGTTTACAAGGCCTTGTGTAATTTTACCCTTTCCAATTTCTTTAATCTCATCTCTACTCCCCTCCTCCCCCCATACTCTAGCCACACCAGCTTTTCTCAACATGACAAGCTCATTCCTATTACAAAAATTAATAAACAGAAAACTCAATTAAAATAGAATGGGAGGTCAGAAAGGGGAGATTTCATGCCCTGTGACTTTGGCAGAGCCCAACAAGAAAAAGAGAGACTTCCTTCTCTTACCTGGCAAGAGCTCAGCCAATAAAAAGCCACTATATTTCAAATTCTCAATTCCTCCAAAGGACTCTGTTTACTATAGTCCTCCCAACTGCTGTTCCCCTCTCTATAAGAGTCCTCTCCTTGTGGCATGGGACTTGCATGGCTTGCCAAGGGTACAGATCCCAAATCACAATTCTTTGTTGATCCTGAATAAACCCATTTTTGCTGGAGAAATAACTGGAAGTCTATTTATTTTAGGTCAACACTATCATTGGGTTGTCACAGACTATTTCCTTTATCTGGAATGTTTTTCTTCTTGTCATTTAAACCTCAGCTTAAATGTCAACTTCTCAGACCATCCCTGACCACCAAGTCTAAGTCAGCTACCAAATCACTCTATTTGCATCACTTTCTTTTTATTCTCTGCCTAGCACTTAGTACTATCTGATATTTTTCCTACTTTACTTACTTATTTAGTCTCTGTCCTATTGGAATATATGCTTAATGAGAGCAGGGATCTCATCTGTTTTGTTCAGAGCTGTATTCCTAGCACCTAGAACATCACCTGGTATGCAGTTGGCACTACTAACTGGGCCATGGTTGAGAACATTGAGTAGTTCACCGAGAAGAAAAGTCAAGTTTCTAAGTGTTATAAAGAAAGGAGATGATCCATGAAACTTGTGTTAATTACGCATCAAAGGTTAACATTCTGAATAGAAATCATAGGGGGAAAGTCATAGGGGGACTTCCCTGGTGGTCCAGTGGCTAAGACTCCATGCTCCCAATGCAGGGGGCGCAGGTTCAATCCCTGGTCAGGAAACTAAATCCCACACGCCACAACTAAGACCTGGAACAGCCAAATAAATAAATATTTTTTAAAAAGAAGAAGAAATGAGTTATAGGTATGTACATAGTTGGCAAGATTTCTCAAGCTTAGCACTACCAGACTACTGACATTCGGGGCCGGATAATTATGTGTGTGTATGTGTGTGTGTGTGTGTTTAGAGGGTGTAGGGGCTGTCTTGTGCACTGTAGGATGTTTAGAAACATCTCTGGTTTCTACCCACTAGATGCCAGTAGCACCTTCCCAGTCATGACAACCAGAAATGCCAAATGCCTCTCCACCCTTGGGACAAAATGTTCCCCAGTTGAGAGCTACTACGTTAAAAGAAGTTCCACTGAGCAATGGTCAGGAAGTGGTCTTCACTTAGGTCTGCTAAAGGCCTGGCATCTTAGGGTCATTCAAAGTGTATGGCTTTTTATCAGCTTCAGCTAGTTCGAGAGAGCCCATGGCATTGGGACAACAGTGTCAACAGTTCCTAAGCAAGTGCTGCTGTGAGGGGAGGTGAAATCTAGGGGGAAATTTGATGAGAAGCACAGTCTTAAAGTGTCTCCCCACGGACACTTTATTCGTTGTCAGAAACAAACAACTAAATGTTCACTGGAGAAAGCAGGTAGCAGCTTGGCCAAGTGATCAAAATTAATCTCACTTATGGGGAACAGGTGAACACAATGTGTCTGCAGAGTTGATCCCCTAAGAAGAATATGATGTCACCTACGTGGCATAACAGCCAAGAGTACATAACCTTGATGTAAATCACAAGGAACAATTAGACAAACGCAAAAATAAGAAAGTTCTATTTTCTAAAAAGTGGCATGGAGTACTGTATTCTTCAAAACCATCAGCGTTATAAAAGACAAAGAAAAGCTGCAGGGTCTGTTCCAGACTAAAGGAGGCTACATGCAACATTGACCCTAGCTGGATCCTGTACTGGAGAAAAGAAAATGCTAAGAAGGACATTATTAGGTCAACTGACAAAACTGGAATACAAACTAGGTTGAATACAATGTTGTGATAAAGTAAATTTATGAAGTTGATAACTGTAGTGTGATTATGTTAAAAGAACATCCCTTTTATTTAGGAAATACACACTGAAGAATTGAGGGATAAGGGGCCATGATAACATAACTTACCCTCAAATTTTTCAGGAAGAAAATGTTTATATACAGTTATACACGGATAGATCTATATATGAGAAAGAGATTAAGTAAATGATAAAGCAAAAGGGGTAAAAGGGTAAGGATATTTGAATCTGGGTAAAGGGTATACGTGTGTTCCTTGTAATATTTTTGTTTGCAACTTTTCTAAGTTTGAAATTATTTTCAAATTAAAAGTAAAACAAAAAGATTGGCTTTGGGAAAAAATTTGATTGAAGTAATCTGGCACGTTAAGAGGCTGGCAATATTCTTAAGAGACAATTACAGTTGTGGAAACGTCATGGATCTAAAGAAATCTAAGTTTAGTCCCCTGTTACTAACTTGTGATCCTGAGAAAGTCACCCAAAGCCTCTCTGAGCTTCACTTTCTCCAACCCAGAGTGCTGCCAGAATGATCAAATGAAAGAATGTATATACAAAAGCTTTTCCTGCTACATGCCACTGCAGAAGAAGAAAGTGTGTTTAACAATAAGTAGGACTAAAGCCATAACTTCCTCTCACGTCAAACCAGCGGCTCCACTCTCTTTTCCAAGGCACCGCTGCTAACCATGGCGGCGCACAGCTTCGCCTCTCCAGGTGGGCGGTGATCACCCCTCTCCAGGTGACAACAGTAGCTGCTTGAGGGCGCAGGCGCCGAGCCAGACCACGTGATGGTATGGCCCCACCCCCGCCCGAACTTCTTCGCGGGATCGCCCTGGAAACGCATTCTAGGAGGAACCGGCCGCCGCCAATGGGAAGCGAGCGAGTGCCACGAACAAGCCAATAGGGAGGGAGCGGTGCGGGGTTTAAACCTCAAGCGGGGCCAGATTCCTCCCGGCGTGCTGCGGAGGAACGGCTGCTGGCCTGCGGTGGGTTCAAGGTCCCCGGCTGGTCTGGGGCTCCCGTGCTCTGCTTCTCCCCACTGAGCTGCTGCCTGGTGCAGAGGAAGCCATGGCGCTCCGGATCACCAGGGTGAGCTGCTAGGGACGGCGAACAAACGCGGCTCTCCTGGCTCGCTGCGTCTCCTCTCCCTATCTCGCCTGCTGGAGTTCCCCTGGCAGGAGTGGACCGGGACAGATTTGGGGGGAGGATGGCGTTCGGTGGGCCCCTAAAATGGTGGGAGAGTTTGGGGTGCGGACAGACGGAGAGAGGAAGGTGAGAAAGAAGTGGATGGGGCTTGGATAAAGTGGGGGGGGAGGGGACAGATGGAGGGTAGACGCGAAACCTTTTGTAAATGGTGACGGAGGACCCCTGAGCAAGCTCCCACCAACTGCATAACCCCCTCCCCACAGGAAAGCTTCCTGCAATTAAGGCTTTTTCGATTTCCTTTCAAATGTAAATTCATGGTATTTTAGGTCAGGCGGGGACTGAGCAGGCAATCCCTCAATAGGTGAAAGAACAGGTTCGGGGAGGAATCTGGCTTGTTACAGCTTTAGCTTAGACCCTGGAACGCAGGTTTCCCCTGGGAACCCATTTACAGTCGGCATTCCTCCTGAGAGCCTCTGTTTTGCCCCCGCTTTAACCGTTGATTTACTCTAACTTGGCCGAGCCAGCTCTCAAAGTGGTCTTGCTTCTTACAGAACACGAAAATTAATGCTGAAAATAAGGCGAAGGTCAGTATGGCAGGCGCAAAGCGCGTGCCTGTGGCCACTGTTGCAGCCTCTAAGCCCGGGCTGAGGCCAAGAACAGCCCTTGGAGACATCGGTAACAAAGTCAGTGAACAGCCACAGGCCAAATTGCCCCTGAAAAAGGTAACTCTTCCTGATTCAACTACTCTGTAAGAGTCTGCCTTCCAACTGTAACTTGTGATGGAGAAACATTCCATTCTCTCCTTTTCATCCACAGGAAGCAAAAACTTTAGCTGCTGGGAAAGCTATTGCTAAAAAACTACCAAAACCTCTGGAAAAGGCTCCTGTACCTGTGCCAGAGCCCCAGCCGGAGCTGGATCTGGAGCCAGAGCCAGAGCCGGAAACCGAGCCTGTTAAAGAAGAGAAACTTCCCCCTGAGCCTATTTTGGTAAACTTAACTGTAATATTTTAGAGCCTGTTGATTGTTTCTTTTCCCTTCATTTTACTAATGCATGGCATAGCATTTGACTAAATAGGAAAAATAGTAACATGTATAGAGTGCTTAGCAGGAGGTAGGCTCTGCTAAGCACTTTACATGCATTAGCTCACATAATCTTACACTCTCTTAGTGCGCTGGTATTATTACCTCTACTTTTAGATAACGGCATAGAGAAGTATTAAGTATCTTTTCTAGAGTCATATCTCATCAGTGGCACATAATTGGATTCAAACCCAGGCTATCTGGCTTCAGAATCTATGCTTTTAATTGCTTTGTTATACTACCCCTCCTTTGTTTACCGTACTGAGTAGTAGCTGCCTGGACTAAAGATTTTGCTGTCTTTGGGTACAAGCCATCTCTGGCCAGAATTTATTGACTGAAACACAGATTGTTCTCTTGAGTCCTTTTTTTTTTACTCCATAATGTGGTCACCAAATAATTAATAATAAATCTGTAACATTGGAATTTATATAAGGATGTAAAGCAGAAAATGGAGCTATTCAGAGAAGGTAAGAAGATGAGTTAACAGCCTCAAAAACCAAGAACATTTTATTAAATATCAGGTATGTAAATGTATCTACTCCTGTGAAGAAAATATACACCATCTAGAAGAGGCTGCTTTCCTGACACTTCAATGAACTGCATTTTTTTTTTCTTCAATATTTATTTATTTGGTTGTGCCAGGTCTTAGTTGTGGCTTGCTGGCTCCTTAGTTGCGGTACTTGGGCTCCTTAGTTGTGGCATGCGAACTCTTCGTTGCAGCATGCATGTGGGATCTAGTTCCCTGACCAGCAATGAACTGCATTCTTAAGTTCTAATTTTTAAAACTTCATTAAAGCTGGTTGGGAAAATGATCGGTTAAAGTTATTCAGCCTAGCTGTCTATATCTAAGGGAAAGGGATGTGAGGCCATGGCTTTAGTATTGTCCTTCTGGACATATCACAGAAACCTGTAGCATGCGCAGTCTTTAACTGGCCATACCAAAAGACCTGAGCTTTCCGTCAAAGTCCCATACTGATTCTTGCCTTCACTTTCCCACCCTCTTTTTGTTTGTTTGTTTTGTTTTTGCGGTGCGCACGTGGGATCCTCCCGGACCGGGGCACGAACCCGTGTCCCCTGCATCCCCGTGTCCCCTGCATCGGCAAGCGGACTCTGAACCACTGCGCCACCAGGGAAGCCCTCCCACCTCCTTTCTTTTAACTGATAACCTTCTCATCCTTCAAAACAGCTCAATCATCAACATCTAAAGCTTTCCCTAACTTTCCCAACCCTACCCTAACTTCCCGCACCTGTAGGATTTGTTCCGAGAATCAATCTCTTTACTTCATTTACTTATTTCTTCTAAATTCAAAGCCCCTTGAGGACACCATAAAGCTAGTGCCTAGCATAGAGCTTAAGAAAGTGCTCAATAGGGCTTACCTGGTGGCACAGTGGTTCACAGTCCGCCTGCCGATGCAGGGGACACAGGTTCGTGCCCCGGTCCGGGAAGATCCCACATGCCACGGAGCGGCTGGGCCCGTGAGCCATGGCCGCTGAGGCTGTGCGTCCGGAACCTGTGCTCCACAACGGGAGAGGCCACAACAGTGAGAGGCCCGCGTACTGCAAAAAAAAAAAAAAAAAAGGAACTGCTCAATAAATGTTTGGACAATGGGGTAACTGGAGCTTGAAGAAAATGGTTCATGATAACAAAGTCAGTTAATCCTTAGTAGTTTGGGGGCTTCCCTGGTGGCGCAGTGGTTAAGAATCCGCCTGCCAATGCAGGGGACCCGGGTTCGAGCCCTGGTCCGGGAAGATCCCACATGCCACAGAGCAACTAGGCCCGTGTGCCACAACTACTGAACCTGCGCTCTAGAACCGGCGAGCCACAACTATTGAACCTGCGTGCCACACTACTGATGCCCGTGTGCCTAGAGCCCATGCTCTGCAACAAGAGAAGCCACCGCAATGAGAAGCCTGCGCAACTCAGTGAAGAGGAGACCCCACTCCCGCAACTAGAGAAAGCCCGCTTGCAGCAACAAAGACCCAACACAGCCAAAAATAAATAAATAAAATCCTTAGTAGTCGGGACAGGACTTGTGCTCTCCTGTGCAGTGGGAAGCAGGCCGTGTTACTAATGACTAGCTTGTCATCCACTTGGATTGACTTTACATGACGTTGCTAAGCAAATGTGTTACTTATCAGTTTCCTTTGGAGGAAAGTCTAGATGTGAACTTGCTTCCTCTCTGTTTTACCTGTTAGCATTCTGACTCTAAACTGATTCAGTCTAAGTTGGCATTTCATCTTTCATATTACTCACTTCCTGAAGACAAATTGAATAAGTTTGTAAAGGTAAATGAATTGTATTTCTGTTCAGCAGGTAGTCTCTTGAATTGGTACCAATAATCTGACCTTCATTCCCAGATTGTATGCTCCTCTTTGCTATTATTTCAAAAAGTCCATTCTGTTTCAAGGTTGATACTCCCTCTCCAAGCCCCATGGAAACATCTGGCTGTGCCCCTGCAGAAGAGTATCTGTGCCAGGCTTTCTCTGATGTAATTCTTGCAGTGAATGATGTGGATGCAGAAGACGGAGCGGATCCAAACCTTTGTAGTGAATATGTAAAAGATATCTATGCTTATCTGAGACAACTTGAGGTCAGTAATATGAACCCTTTGTTTTTTCTAAACTGCATCTAGCTTTATTAAAGAGATTTTCCATTAACAGTTCACAACAATTTAAGCAAGATATGAGCAGCATTTCTTAACAGTAGGTTCCACTTTGAAATTCTTCGTGGAAAAATAAAAAGTAAGCCAATGTAATTTTTTTTTTTTGGTGGGGGCGGGGGTTGCATGCATGGCTTGTGGGATCTTAGTTCCCTGACCAGGGATTGAACCCCGGGCCTGGCAGTGAAAGCCCTAACCAGTGGACGGCCGGGAAATTCCCAATGAAGTCTCTATTTGCCATTTTGAACAGGGAAAATTCAAAGTGAGAGTGGATACTACCGTGGCTCTTCCTAAAGGAAAGTCCACAGATTGAAAGGTATTTTATATCTATCACAGTTAGGAGTGAGTGAGTCCCAAATTCTGGGTTTAAGGAGCGTAACAGGCAGGAGGTACATGGTAATGGAGAAGATGCTGAAAAACTATAGCCAAAAAAAGGCATTTTGGGTCAGTGTTGCTTATGAGCATGTGATATCAGGGAAATTGTTCTTTGTGTACAAGAGGAGTATACTCAAAAGCTAAAGGTTTTGGTTTTCTTCCATTTCATCCTATTTCTGAAACTTTCTATTAGTGTCCTTTGCCCTTTTCCCCCCCAAACAAGGAAGCATTCTGTATGTTAACAGCATAAGCTGTACAGTTACCAAATTTACCCAGTTGCTTGTTTATAATGCGTTGTGTTCTAGTGGCATCATTAACATCTTCAGGTTCTTGCCTGGTTCTTTTGGGCATCTCCATTTTCTACAGGATTGTCCTGGTTCCTTGCCAGGACCAGCCTTCTGCTGTGGATTTCTTTTCTCCCTTGTCTTTAAAGTTTGTGTTCTAACTTTGGAGGAGTGGGTTTAGCAGATGTGTGTGCTGGATTTTGATGGTTGACTTTTGTTACCTATGGTGTTTGGGGGGTTTAAACCCTGGAGTAGGAGTGGTAGCATATTGGTTCCAGCTGATCTGGAAGCTGCTGCTATATTTTCTACTTCATAAAGCTCAGGCTGTGGGTTTTAGAGTCTTAAGTGAAAAAGATCTGAGGCGATAGGTAGTATGGTATCCTTATTTGGGAAGAAGCGGGGAAAGGGTGTGGGCCAGTAGTAGTGATGGTGAATTGGACAAAGTAAGATTTGCCAATATGAAAACCTGTCACACTGTCCTGTTTAATGTTTGCTTTCTTTGTTTCTCAGTGGTAGAGCTGTTTGCAGCGACCAAATGAATAACTGAGTTAAGAACATTTTAGAGATTCTAAATGTTCCAGAGCTATTTTGAGGTGACTATTTCTGGTCAGAAATGTCATGTGGAGTCTTACTTCTTAGGATAATCAGCATTTCTTTTGCAGGAAGAGCAAGCAGTCAGACCAAAATACCTACTGGGTCGTGAAGTCACTGGAAACATGAGAGCCATCCTAATTGACTGGCTAGTGCAGGTTCAAATGAAATTCAGGTTACTCCAGGAGACCATGTACATGACTGTTTCCATTATTGATCGGTTCATGCAGGTGAGCATAAGTCACCAACTGAGGGTTCTCCCTTCCAGGGTCCTAGCTGAGTCATAAGAAACAGACTTTTTCAGCTAAAATCTGTTTTGAGGCATGGGGTGTCATTAATTGAGATTCCGTTGTGAGAGTGTGTCTTTCCCACAACTCCCTCACAATTCTGTGCCTCCTTTTTCAAATATGTATTACTTGTTGATCCAGCTGAAATTCCCGTTGCAGGATAACTGTGTGCCCAAGAAGATGCTGCAGCTGGTTGGTGTCACTGCCATGTTTATTGCAAGCAAATACGAGGAAATGTACCCTCCAGAAATTGGTGACTTTGCCTTTGTGACTGACAACACCTACACTAAGTACCAAATCAGACAGATGGAAATGAAGATTCTAAGAGCTTTAAATTTTAGTCTGGGTCGCCCTCTACCCCTGCATTTCCTTCGGAGAGCATCTAAGATTGGAGAGGTACAGATTTCTTGAAACCTTTGGTATGGTACATTAGGGAATACTGCTGGCCAATGAGATCTAATTCAAGTGCCTTGTATTTATACCTAACTACATGAGGAAGGGATAAAGATGGTATTTATTTCCAATCAGGCTGTATGTTAATATTATTATTAAAGCGTTTCACGGGCAATTGCATTTGAGAGTTTGTAGGCACACATCTGTAGTTAGTTATGGGCACACCAGTTACTGCCAATGCAGAATTCTCTGACAGAACCTGTGGGTTTTATTCCAGGTTGATGTTGAGCTACATACTTTGGCCAAATATCTGATGGAACTAACTATGTTGGACTACGATATGGTGCACTTTCCTCCTTCTCAGATTGCAGCGGGAGCTTTTTGCTTAGCACTGAAAATTCTTGATAATGGTGAATGGGTAAGCTCTGTCCCACAAACTGAGGTAACCCTGAGCTTTTAAATTATAATATTTACAGCATACAGAACTGTTGTCATTAAAGGACAGTTCAAATGGTTCTTAAATATGGCATCTACTGAGGGAATAATTTAAAATATCTTGTTTGTGATATCTCCATAGAATGCTTCCGTTTCATTGCCTAATCTCATCTATCTATACCCCTTTGAGAAAGGCAGAGCAGCTGCTACTCCTTACAGATGGAAAAGCTCAAGCAGGTCAAATGACATACTAGAAGTTCATTCGTATTCGTTGATTCAACAAGTATTTCTCCTATATGCCGTGTGATACTCTAGGCCCTAGAAATAGAATTTATGAATGAGAAAGTCAGCTCCAAAGAACTTGGAGTCTAGCTTTGGGGTGGGCAAGTCAGCAATTACAAAAAGTGTAATTAGGTTGGAGCACAGGATCCTAGAGAAGCCATGAAAGAAGGGTATTTGGGGAAGAAGGGGTCTTAAGCTTGTCTTAAATTTTGATTATAATCAGTCATACAGTATCTACTTCCCTACCCTAGTTTTGAATAACATCTAGAAATTTTATGAAAATCATTGGTGATGAGCATTTTCAACATTAACTTTTGTTGTCTTAGACACCAACCCTACAGCATTACCTGTCATACACTGAAGAATCCCTTCTTCTTGTTATGCAACACCTGGCTAAGAATATAATCATAGTGAATCGTGGGCTTACAAAGCATATGGTGAGTCAGTGGTACTGTATGGTGTTGGGAAAAGTGGAAAATCATTAAGGTTTTTTTTTTTTTTTAGTAAATTTATTTATTTATTTATTTATTTATTTATGGCTGCGTTGGGTCTTCGTTGCTGTGCTCAGGCTTTCTCTTGTTGCACTGAGCGGGGGCTACTCTTCGTTGCGGTGCGCAGGCTTCTTATCGCGGTGGCTTCTTCCCTCACGGAACACAGGCTTTAGGTGCACGGGCTTTAGTAGTTGTGGCACTCATGCTCAGTAGTTGTGGCTCTCGGGGTCTAGAGCTCAGGCTCAGTAGTCATGGTGCACGGGCTTAGTTGCTCCGCGGCATGTGGGATCTTCTCGGACCAGGGCTTGAACCCTTGTCCCCTGCATTGGCAGGCGGACTCCTAACTACTGCGTCACCAGGGAAGTCCAGTCATTAAGATTTTATGCCTGTAAATTCACAGCTTGCTTTTAAGGAGTTGATTTTTAAGTGTATATGTGTATAGTTGGTTCTTAAGATGTTTTCCTCTTTTCCTTCATTAATTACTATGCTTTTCTCTTCCAGACTATCAAGAACAAGTATGCTACGTCTAAGCATGCTAAGATCAGCATTCTAGCACAGCTGAATTCTGCACTAGTTCAAGATTTAGCCAAGGCTGTGGCAAAGGTGTAACTTGTGAACTTTGGAATACTATAAAATCTGCAAATAAAATTGGCACCATGTGCCATCTGTACATACTATATGTTACATTTATTTACTTTTAATAAAGTTGTAGTCCTTTTTACTTAAACCTTAACTCATTTGAATGTGGCTGCTTCCCACAGGTTGTTTTAAAGGTTCAGTGGGGGTATAGTCAAAAAACTGCTTTCAATTACCTGGGGACCCAATTAATATACACAATTAGTTCTTCTTGGTTCTTGTTTTATGTACCTGGCTTTACTTCAGATAAATTACTAAGCTCTTGAGGGCATTTACAATCCTTACTTACTTTATATCATACTGTATGTAAGCCCAGTCATCTTAAGAGAATTGGCTGCCTAGTTCTATGTAAGGAAAAGTACCACCTCATTCCCAATTTCCCCGATTTCTATTTCCTCTGGTGCTTGCTGCTGTAATTCTAAGTAATCTACTCGTACCACTTTCTTACATTATCAACTTAAACTAGTATCAGCTTTTTCGCTTGGAAAAATAAGAATTTTAATTTATATTCAAAACCTAGTTTGCCTTTTCTTTATTGGTTAAGAAAATAAAACAATCCTCAAAACAAATAAGTATCTAAAAACGTTTATTTACCCACCCCCTCTTACTCTCCTACGTCTCAATCCCATCCACCTGAAGGGTATCAGGAGTTTGGGATGTAGCCAGTCATGCCTTCTATGAATATAGACCTGCATGTAAATTATTATAGCGGGGGTATTAAAAAAATGAGATCATTCTATATACTTCGCAATTCTTTCAACATGGACAAGCCTTACCTGTATTTGGGCATTACAGTCCATAGTATAGATATACTATAATGTAATTAACCATTCCCCTGTTCAGATTGCTTTTTGTCTTTGCTCCTACAGACAATGCTGTTTAAATGTCATTATATCCCATGCCTTTATGTACACTGGGTTCTCCAAAGAGTGTGTTCTAAGTTCTGGCAGGTGCAGCCAGCCGACTTTCTCGGTGTCATCAGCAATAAATGTACGAAAGTTCTGGTTTTCTCTGCATCCTTGCCAGAACTGAAGGTGATCATTCTCTTTAATTTCTGTGAGTTTGGTAAAAATACCCTATTTTGTTTGCTGTTTTCATTTATACTTCTCATGAGTAGTTGAATCAATTTTTGTTGTCTGCTTATTTATCAATTTGTAAGGCTTTCTCAGTTTGTCGTTTGCCCTAAATCTGTTTATGCTATATCTTTTGCCATGCAGACACTTTAAATTTTTATATTATCAAAACTATTTTTTCTGTAGTTGCTTCTGGATTTTTGGTGTTATGGTCAACATCATCCCCAAACCATTACCATCTCTTAAATTTCTAAATTTTTCCTGCTTAGGTCTACAAGCCCTCAGTACACTGTTTTTTGGTGTGTTTTTTTTTTTTTGCGGTACGCGGGCCTCTCACTGCTGTGGCCTCTCCCGTTGTGGAGCACAGGTTCCGGACGCACAGCCTCAGCGGCCATGGCTCACGCACCTAGCCGCTCCGCAGCATGTGGGATCTTCGCGGACCAGGGCACGAACCCGTGTCCCCTGCATCGGCAGGCGGACTCCCAAGCACTGCGCCACCAGGGAAGCCCAGTAAACTTTTTGTATGTTGTATGAGATAGGATTCTTAACTTCCAGATGGATGCCATTTGTGCCAGCCAGTACTATATGTTTAAAATCCTCCTTGTACAATTGAAACATCAGTTTTTATTGTTCCCGGATCTACTTGTTTCTTCCTGTGATTAATATAGTTTTACATTAAGTTTATCTGGTATGATGAGGCTACCACTGTTTCCCAAATATGTGGGGGCAATTTCAAACACATGAACCTTAAAATTCTGTCCAGTTACTGAAAAGCTCCTTTGAGATTTTGACTGTATATTATATACGTATATATAGAATGTTATGTACTAGCTCTGGATAGACTGATAATTGTCTTCCCATCCAGAAGCATTTTTCTCCATCAAAGACTTGTTGCATGCCTTTCATTGCAATGTTAGAATTTAATTATGTAATTGCTGTACTTTTCTTGTCAAGTTTATTTTTGGGTTTATGCTTTTTTTTGTCACTATTGTGAATAGGCCATATTTCCCACCTTTTTTTTTTTTTTTTTTTTCTTTTTGCGGTACGCGGGCCTCTCACCGCTGCGGCCTCTCTCATCACGGAGCACAGGCTCCGGACGCGCAAGCCCAGCGGCCATGGCCCACGGGTCCAGCTGCTCCGCGGCATGCGGGATCCTGCCGGACCGGGACACAAACCCACGTCCTCCACATCGGCAGGCAGACCCCCAACCACTGCGCCACCAGGGAAGCCCCCATTTCTATTTTTTATTGCTAGTTGTATTTTTGTTACCCAGTTGACATCGATGTTCTTACTTGATTTTAGTGCTTTTCTAGGCCTTAAATCCCCAAATTTTATTTTTTCAACTGTATGATATATATGTATATATATTTTTAATGCAGAGGGACTGCCTTTTAATTTATTTATTTATTTTTGCTGTGTTGGGTCTTCGTTTCTGTGCGAGGGCTTTCTCTAGTTGTGGCAAGCGGGGGCCACTCACTATCGCAGCCTCTCTTGTTGCGAGCACAGGCTCCACACGTGCAGGCTCAGTAGTTGTGGCTCATGGGCCTAGTTGCTCCGTGGCATGTGGGATCTTCCCAGACCAGGGCTCGAACCCGTGTCCCCTGCATTAGCAGGCAGATTCTCAACCACTGCACCTCCAGGGAAGCCCCAACTATATGATTTTTAAGTTATTGTTTTAGAGTCTCCAAAACAACATTGATAATCGGTAGATCCCCGTCTTATTCCTGGATTAGACATCTCTTCAATATTTTTACCATCTAATATTTATCTGTTAGTCTTTTTAAAAAAAAAAACAGAAAAACTCCAATGATATCATAAGCTGAAAGAGTAAATAAAATTCCCCAGCCTTGACTATTAAAAACTCACAGCAGGAAGAGAAATTTAAAATCTATTCATTTATTGAAAGCTAGCTAAATTAATCTGTAAAGTCACCTGGCCTGTTGCTGCTTATAATGGTAGCTTTCCATGGTTTTCTGGTGTTTTTTAGGAATTCACCACCACCACCACCTTAGAAAATCATCCATTCTGGATTTTCTAAATTATAGCTGTAGAGGTATATGATATTATTCAATCTCTTTTGTATTATAACTTCTCATTCCTGATGTTGAATACTTGTGTTTTCTAATCAGGTTTGGCTAGGGGGTCTTTTACTGGTGTTTTGAAACAATGATACAAAGGTATCATTTCTACTACCTTTATTTTGTAGTTTTAGCTTTTATGTTAATTCTCACCATCTGCTTTTCTTTTGGTTATTTTCTAGTTTAGGTTAAATATTTAATATAATTTTAGTAATAAAAGCCTTTGTATATACATTTTCCTCTGTGATAGCTAGTTTCTAAAGTTCTCTTTCATCAATATCTGGTTATTTTGTGATCCTTTTTGATCTGGAGATTATTTTACTTATTTTCTAAGTAGTTTATTTATTTTTGCTGCATTGGGTCTTCGTTGCTGAGCACGGGCTTTCTCTAGTTGTGGCCAGCGGGGGCTTCTCATTGCGGTGGCTTCTCGTTGCAGAGCACGGGCTCTAGGTGCACGGGCTTCAGTAGTTGCGGCACACGGGCTCAGTTTCTCCACGGCATGTGGGATCTTCCTGGACCAGGGATTGAACCCGTGTCCCCTGCATTGGCAGGCAGGTTCTTAACCACTGCACCACCAGGGAAGTCCCAGTTTATTTTTTTTGTCAGACATCTATATGTTGGTAATTTTTTATTTCATTGGAAGTAAGGTCTGTAAGAAGCCTTTCAAAACTTTTCTATGTGGATAAGTACTTCATTGACTTATGTAAATATTCCATGGATTTTATTTCCTAATAGGAAACAAAGTTTCAGTGATTTACGTAGGCAAATATTAAGGCTACAGAGGAAAAAAAACTGTATGGCGGTCATATACACACGTGTGTGCAATTGTGTACATAAATTCCTATTTTTAAGAGCCATTTGAAAGTAAATCTCAGGTGTCAATATAATGTCCCCTTAAATACTTCCATCATGCATCTATGTCCTAAGAATTAAGACCCTTAATTTTGATTTCGACCATTTTTTAAATCTTTATTGGATTTGTTACAATATTGCTTCTGTTTTACGTTTTGGTTTTTTTGGCCATGAGGCATGTCGTATCTTAGCTCCCTGACCAGGGATCGAACCTGCACCCACTGCATTGGAAGGCGAAGTCTTAACCACTGGACCACCAGGGAAGTCCCCACAATCTTTTTATCACACTAAGAAAGTTAACAACTCCATATGTAATATACAGTACATAATCAAATTTCCACAATCATTCCAAAAATGTCTTAGTTTCATTTCTTTTTCCATACAGAACAATTGCCCTGCTTTATTTATTTATTTATTTATTTTTGGCTGCATTGGGTCTTTGTTGCTGAGCGTGGGCTTCTCCTTGCAGTGGCTTCTCTTGTTGCAGAGCGTGGGCTGTAGGCATGCAGGCTTCGGTAGTTGTGGCACATGGACTCAGTTGTGGTTCACAGGCTCTAGAGCACAGGCTCAGTAGTTGTGGTGCACAGGTTTAGTTGCTCCGCGGCATGTGGGATCTTCCAGACCAGAGCTCAAACCCGTGTCCCCTGCACTGGCAGGCAGGAAGATTCTTAACCACTGTGCCACCAGGGAAGTCCCAATTGCCCTGCTTTTTAACATGAATTGTCTAGGCCATTTTTCTTGTAGAATGTCCTTCATTCCGGATTTGTTGTCTGATTGTTTCTTCATAGTTAAGTTCAGGTTATGCATTTTGGCAAGAATATTGGTGATTTGCATAACTTATGCATCACTGGAGTCACGTATCAGATTGTTAAACACTACTGGTGATACCACATTTGATCATCTGGGTAAGGTGGTAACCACCAGATGAGTTTTGATGTAAAGGTGCTGTTCTCTTTTTAGTTTTAACGTTGATTAACGATACTTGCTTTGAGTAGTCTTATCTCACTGGGAGTGGGATGATGGTAATTATCTAATTTATCCTCCATTCTGTATTATTGGACATTGATTCCGATGCATGCTCAGATTGGAGAACCACTGCATAGTCTTCATCCCAAATTTGGCCTGTGGACACCTGATAGGCAACTGCTTGAAAGGATGAGATTGATGTGAGATATTGGAAGACATCCCGATGAAAGCAGTTAAGTGCAAAAAGAATAGGGTCACTTTTTTGTAAAGAAAAAAGGAAGCAAAATGTTCTTCCAGGAATTTGGCAGTAGGAGTGGTGAACCGGACATTTTACATCCGACCGTGCCTTTGAATCTTTTACCAGGAGCTGAATTACTTTGATAATAGGAAGAAAGGGGAGAATTGTGTGAACAAGTATAACTCAGGGACAACTCGCTATAGAAGGGAATGCTCGGCTCTGTTGTTCAGAGGCCCGAGCTGCTTGTGCTTGTGCAGCAAAGACTGTCCCTCTTACACGACTGACCATAGTGAAAAACTACAAACCAGTCAGGCATTTATGTCCTGCGTTGCCCGGTCACTGCTCAGCCAAGAAAGCTCACCTGTAATCTGCCGGATCATCAAACTGACACTTGGGGGCACCCAACTCTGTTACGAGTTCGAATCTTACTGACAGCTGAATTTCAAACTGGAAGTCTGCATTGCCTCGTGGGGAGGAAGTGGGTATCTCCGAGCTTGGGCCACTCTTCTCCGCCAAATGAGGGGCCTGGACTTAATGAGCTCAGAGCAAAAGTCTACCTAACCCTCCAATGTTTATCTCTGCCAGCCTGCCGGGCACAGCCATCTTGAAGGCCGCGGATGGAAGGGGAGTGCTAAGGTGGGTCAGTAACGGCTATCCCAGCTCCAAGGCTGAAAGACCTGTGATGTCGGGGTTCTCCCCTCTAGGCCGCGGTGCCAGGAGCCGGGGAGTGCCCCCGAACGGCTGCTGCATATAGCCCTTAGCCCAGCACTCGACAGAGCTGACGCTAAATCAGAGTGCTTCCAACTTTCACTAGTGGTTTGTAACGGTTTTAACTAGTACCTGGGCCAGGCATGGTAAAAGAAGGGACAGCAACCAGCAGAGACCGGGGCGGAAAGGGCGGGCCTTGCGGAGGAAGGGGCGGGGCCCTGCGGAGGAAGGGGCGGGGCGGCGCGATGACCCTGCGGTCCCTTCCGGTGTCAATTTAGTGGCGGGAAAAGCAGCGCCTTCTAGTGCAGAGTGTTCCGGTCCTGAGTGGTATCTCTTCGCTCCGCGGATGGAGACGCAGTCCGAGGAGCAAGCCGCTGCCGAGGCCGCGGACTCCAGAGGGGAAGGCGAGCCGCCGCAGGTCGCCGGCCCCCAGGCGGCGCGTCCCGAGGACCGCATGGCGCTGCTGCTCAGGTTGTTCCCTCTGGCCGGCTGGGCGGGAACCAAGTGGGCGTCGTGGCCAGGAGCTCCCCGCTTTGCTTAGAAATGTCCAGGGTTCGAATTCAGCGTCGGTCGCTTAATGGCTGTGTGACTGCATCATTCACTTAAGCTCTTTAAGCCCCTTTTTTAATCTTGGCAAAGGAGAGAAAAATGACAGCTTCCTAGCAGAGTTGCTGTGGGCATTAAACGAGATATTCTGGAGTCAGCGTTTAGCAAAGGGCCCTTAGAGCCTACTGAGCTGTAATTAACGCCTCCTTTCTTACCCACTCATGCCCTGGGACCCCGATTTTCAAGCCCTTATGTGGGTTGCATCGAAGCCCTGATAACTTCGGAGGGAGGTGGCTCCGCCCTTTCCTGTTGTAGCTATGGCTCTTTTCAATGCAGAAGCTTCATTTGTTATATTTTCTACCAGGAAGCAACGTCTCTACGTTGCTAGGGCAAGATTTGATGATAAAGGACATCAGTCTTTTACACCAGTGGGCAACTGTGGCCCTGGCCTTATCCATCCTACTCTGTTGTTGTGTGACCCCCCTCAAGCTAAGGATGGTTTTCATGTGTTTAAATGGTTGGGGGGGGAAGTCACAAGAATATTTAATAACAGATGAAAATTATGTGAAATTAAATTTCAGTCCCCTTAAGTAAAGTTTTATTGGAACACAACCTCAGGACCAACCTTTTTTCTCATGATTATGTAGATGTCTTTGCCCAGGAGCTGCTCTGCAGGTTCAAGCTGATTTGATCTGGTCGGCTTACTATGAATGAAGAGTCTCTGTCAAACAGAGTTGTATTTCCCAAGACTCACCATCCTCTCCTTCAAAGGCCTCTCAAAGATGGAGGCATGCTTTCACCCATTCTCACATGATTCATGAACTTCTTTGTATTCTCTCAAGGTCTCACCCCAGTCTTTGGGCCATATACCCGACCCTCTGACAGTGAGTTGTGGGACCTGTGGACAGGGATAGGCAACAGTGATGGGAGATGGGAACTTAGTTATCAACAGTCTTTTATAATATATACATCAGAGGAAGTTTAGAAGACACCGGGTCGGAGCTCTTGCCTTTAACTATTCCCATTCATATTATCTGTGAGTCTTTGGATCTGATCATTCCCTATCCAGAGTTCTTGGAGCCATATAGGAAAATGCTACTGCAGTCCATTGTCAATTCTGGATGGCCATATTAGCCACTGTCCACAGCTAGAGTATCCCATGGCCTTCTTGAATGCATATATGGGCTTCATCAACTCCTGGAAAGAATAGCTTCCCTGTATTACCTTCCCCTATTCCCTTATTTGTTGTGTTTTCCTCTTAGGAAGAAATGCCCAAAAGAGGTCCTGGCTACCAAACACTATTCTCACAAAGGTCCACCTGACTCGTTTTGATCTATTTCTTTGTGTAGCCCTTATCTTTAAGCCTCATTTCAGTGTGGCCCATTAAGAATAAATTTAAAAATCAAATTTTAAACTTTTCCTCACAGATGCTGTTTTCCTACTGTATTTCATTTTGAGTATTTTTCTGAGGCCTTAAATTCTTTATACCTGTTTTAAATAAAATAGGCCAAAATGGAAGACCTTAATGCTGTTTATTTATACTCATTTTGTTGCATCAAATTGCCAAAAAGATGAGTTGATTTATAATATAGTAATGAGTAAAACCTCAATAAGTATATAACTTTCTTCTCTTTATCTGTTTTCAGGGTAAGAGCACAGACCAAACAACAACTCTTGGAATATAAATCAATGGTTGACGCAAGTAAGTATTTTCATTTTCAAATAAGGTTTTGTGAGTTTGTTGATGAACAGTACTACAGGGAAAACACCAATTTTACAAAAATATATTTATTTAGGGAATGGGAGGGCCAGCATAATGCAGTACTATACCCTGTAAGAATGCAAAAAGCAGGCTTGCCCTGGCCCTAAGGAACTAGTTAGGAATTCAAGAAATGTATATAAAACAAGTAAATAACAATTCAGGACAATTAAGTTCTGTTGATCAGAGAATTTGGAAATCCCTGTGGGCTTAGGGTATCACAAAACTTGCTACCATCAACAACCTGAACATTAAATTAGCAGATTAGATGATTGTTAAGCAAGTGATCTGAGACCTATACTTTGAGAAACACTGGATTATTGGCATGAGAGCAGAAGAGGCATAAAGGCATAAGTAAAAATTTTCAATTCTAAACACAGAAAAATTTTAAATTTATCTTTTAAAATTATTAATCCAGAAATCTCAGGGACCAAGAGAGTAGTAAAATGATGGTTTAGTCATCCTGAAGTAATAACCACCTAATAGCCACCTGATTTATTGTAAGCCCTTGGGTCACAAAGATAGATTTTGGTTACTCTTTCTTTCCCTATGAAATAAGCTTAAAGAGTAAAATCAAATAGTACACTAGGTGGAATCAGGAATTGTGGAGGAACTTCCCTGGTGGTCCAGTGGATGAGACTCTACGCTCCCAGCTCAGGGGGCCCAGGTTCAATCCCTGGTCAGGGTACTAGATCCCACACGCATGCTGCAACTAAAAGAACCCACGTGCCACAACGAAGATCTCGTGTGCCGCAACTAAGGCCTGGCACCTCCAAAATAAATAAATAAATCTTTTTTAAAAAAAATTGTGGAGAAGCCGAGGGACCTCATAGATGTCTTAATCAGTTCCCTGAATCCGTGTTTGAACTTAGGTAATTTTTGAGCTCTGCTCAAGCTCTCTTTAAGGCCATAGATCTGAAGGCATTTCTGGTGTGTTTTCCATCTCCATTCCAGGGTTTCTAAAGTCATATTTTGCAAAAAACCAAACCAAACCAAACCCTAAAAAAATGGGCCCCCCAACCTCTTTTCTGCTTACTGTAACTAGTAACTATAGGAACTAGGATATGAACCAGGCCTTCTTGCCTCCAAAGCCATATCCCTTTTGTTACATCGATAATGCTTACCTCCTGAAAAAGAATATCTATTACATATATAAAATATATATAAATGTGTATATACATATATATATATGTAAAACTCAATCACTTTGCTGTATACCTGAAACTGATACAACATTATAAAAAACATTGTAAATCAACTATACTTCAATTTAAAAAATGCTTAACTCAAAGATGGTTAGTAGGTCCCTGCCCTTCCCCTGGAGGAATTAATGGTGTTCTTGTTTCCAAAGCCCGTGTTCCTTGTATTAAACCAATTATGTTTACCTTAGAGATGAGAAGTACAACATACCTAATGCTTTTTCTGGCATGAGAGCCCACATAATAAAAAAGTATATTTAGGGCTTCCCTGGTGCCGCAGTGGTTGAGAGTCCGCCTGCCAGTGCAGGGGACACGGGTTCATGCCCTGGTACGGGAAGATCCCACATACCGCGGAGCGGCTGGGCCCGTGAGCCATGGCCACTGAGCCTGCGCGTCTGGAGCCTGTGCTTCGCAGCGGGAGAGGCCACAACAGTGAGAGGCCCGCGTACCACAAAAAAAAAGAAAAGAAAAGAAAAAAAATGTATATTTGATCTTAGATGTTGAGGTATAAGGGAAAAGCTATACAGAATTTGGACCACTGAAGAATTATCTCTATGAGTATTCCTGCACTCATAGTTGAATGAATTGATGCTAGGGATGGAGATGTGGTGTTGAACAAGGCAGACTTTACCCTCATGGAGCTTAAATTCTATGTAGCAAAACAGGTAAGCAAAGAAACATGTGAGATAATTATGAGGTGAGGTAAATGTGATGAAGGAAATATTGGTGTGATAAGAGGGAGTGTCTACTTTAGACAGAGGAATCAGAGATGGCTTCTTTGAGAAGATGACCTTAAAGCTAAAATCCAAGTGATAAAAGAGTCTGCCTCCTCCTGCAGTTCTTGTTTTCCCTGTATAGATAATTTTATTTTTAAGGGCTTGTGACATCTGAAAACTTGAGTAGATTTAATAGTCCACACTCTAGAATTTCTACAACTAAAGGAGAGGACAGATTTGAAGCAAACCATAAGTAGTTAGGTTGTAGTCTTTGAGAGAAGATATTTGTCTAAAATTGATTGTGTTTTACCATTAAAAAATATATTACTGAGGGCTTCCCTGATGGTGCAGTGGTTGAGAGTCCGCCTGCCGATGCAGAGGACGTGGGGTCGTGCCCTGGTCCAGGTAGATCCCACATGCCGCGGAGCGGCTGGGCCCATGAGCCATGGCCACTGAGCCTGCGCATCCGGAGCCTGTGCTCCACAACGGGAGAGGCCACAGCAGTGAGAGGCCCGCGTACCACACACACACACACACACACACACACACACATTATATATATATATATAACTGAGACTTTCTTGCATGAAGAAATTTTTTTTACAATAAGTGCATCTATTTTAAGGGTACAATTTGATGAGTTCTAACAAATGTATACATCTCTGTAACTACCACCACAATCAAGACGTAGAACATTTCTGTCACACCTGCCCGTGCCACTTCACACTCAGTCCCCACCCTGACCCCAGCAACCATCAATTTGATTTCTGTTGCTATAGATTTGTCTTCTAGAGTAGTGCTGTCCAATACAGTAGCCACTAGCTACAGATGGCCTTTTAAAGTTAAGTTAATTAAAATCAAATAAAATTTAAAATTCTTTGTTGCACTAATCACATATCAAATGCTGAAGCCACAGTGTGGCTGGTGGCTACCATATTGGACAGCGCAGATATTAAGCATTTCATTCATCACAGGACAGTGGTTTGGACAGCACTGTTCTAGAATTTGATGTAAATGGATTTATATGGTATGTATTTTTTTGTTTCTGACATCTTCCTTTTGTGACTTAATTCGTGTAACAAAATTCACCATTTTTTTTTTTTTTTTGCCGTACATGGGCCTCTCACTGTTGTGGCCTCTCCCGTTGCGGAGCACAGGCTCTGGATGCGCAGGCTCAGCAGCCATGGCTCACGGGCCCAGCCGCTCTGCGGCATGTGGGATCTTCCCGAACCGGAGCACGAACCCGTGTCCCCTGCATCGGCAGGCGGACTCTCAACCACTGCGCCACCAGGGAAGCCCTCACCATTTTTTTTTTAGTTAATTTATTTATTTTTTGGCTGCGTTGGGTCTTCGTTGCTGTGCATGGGTTACTCTAGTTGCAGCGAGCAGGGGCTACTCTTCACTGCACTGTGTGGGCTTCTCATTGCAGTGGTTTCTCTTATTGTGGAGCACGGGCTCAGTAGTCGCAGCGTGTGGGCTCAGTAGTTGCAGTGAAGGCTCTAGGGTGTGGGCTTCAGTAGATGTCGCACGCAGGCTCAGTAGTTGTGGCGCACGGGCTTAGTTGCCCCGTGGCATGTGGGATCTTCCCAGACCAGGGATCGAACCCGTGTCCCCTGCATTGGCAGGTGGATTCTTAACCACTGCATCACCAGGGAAGTCCCCTGTCAGTCTTTTTAAATTTTAGCCATAAAAAAAAAAAAAAAAAAAAATTTTAGCCATTCTAGTAAGTATATAGTAGTATCTCATGTGGTTTTAATTTACATTTCCCTAATAACTAATGTTGATTATCTTTTCATGTCTTTTTGGCAATTTATACATCTACTTTTATGAAGTAGATGTATAAATCTACTTTTATGAAATATCCATTCAAATCCTTACCCATTTTTTTTTTTAAACATCTTTATTGGGGTATAATTGCTTTACAATGGTGTGTTAGTTTCTGCTTTACAACAAAGTGAATCAGTTATACATATACATATGTTCCCATATCTCTTCCCTCTTGCATCTCCCTCCCTCCCACCCTCCCTATCCCACCCCTTCAGGCGGTCACAAAGCACCGGGCTGATGTCCCTGTGCCATGCGGCTGCTTCCCACTAGCTATCTACCTTACGTTTATTAGTGTATATATGTCCATGCCTCTCTCTTGCCCTGTCACAGCTGACCCTTCCCCCTCCCCATATCCTCAAGTCCATTCCCAGTAGGTCTGTGTCTTTATTCCTGTCTTACCCCAGGTTCTTCATGACATTTTTTTTTCTTAAATTCCATATATATGTGTTAGCATACGGTATTTGTCTTTTTCTTTCTGACTTACTTCACTCTGTATGACAGACTCTAGGTCTCTCCACCTCATTAAAAATAGCTCAATTTCGTTTCTTTTTATGGCTGAGTAATATTCCATTGTATATATGTGCCACATCTTCTTTATCCATTCATCCGATGATGGGCACTTAGGTTGTTTCCATCTCCTGGCTATTGTAAATAGAGCTGCAGTGAACATTTTGGTACATGACTCTTTTTGAATTTTGGTTTTCTCAGGGTATATGCCCAGTAGTGGGATTGCTGGGTCATATGGTAGTTCTATTTGTAGTTTTTTAAGGAACCTCCATACTGTTTTCCATAGTGGCTGAACCAATTCACATTCCCACCAGCAGTGCAAGAGTGTTCCCTTTTCTCCACACCCTCTCCAGCATTTATTGTTTCTAGATTTTTTGATGATGGCCATTCTCACTGGTGTGAGATGATATCTCATTGTAGTTTTGATTTGCATTTCTCTAATGATTAATGATGTTGAGCATTCTTTCATGTGTTTGTTGGCAGTCTGTATATCTTCTTTGGAGAAATGTCTATTTAGGTCTTCTGCCCATTTTTGGATTTGGTTGTTTGTTTTTTTGTTATTGAGCTGCATGAGCTGTTTGTAAATTTTGGAGATTAATCCTTTGTCAGTTGCTTCATTTGCAAATATTTTCTCCCATTCTGAGGGTTGTCTTTTGGTCTTGTTTATGGTTTCCTTTGCTGTGCAAAAGCTTTGAAGTTTCATTAGGTCCCATTTGTTTCTTTTTGTTTTTATTTCCATTACTCTAGGAGGTGCTTACCCATTTTTTAATTGCATTGTTAGTCTCATTGAGTTTGAGTTCTTTAATTATAACTGAATACATGATGTATTCTATTAAACACTAAAGAATAAAATATTCACTCCTTTAAAAGCAAGAATACAGTCCTTTTTCAGGTAAATAAATAAATATATGTGTGTGTGTGTATATACATATGTATACATATATGGCAGAAATTTTCTCCTAGTTTGTTGCTTCCTTTTTTACTTCCTTAACATTGTCTTTTTTTTTTTTGCAGTACGCGGGCCTCTCACTGTTGTGGCCTCTCCCATTGCGGAGCACACGCTCCAGCCCGTGCAGACTCAGCGGCCATGGCTCACAGGTCTAGCCGCTCCACGGCATGTGGGATCTTCCCGGACCAGGGCATGAACCCGTGTCCCCTGCATCGGCAGGCAGACTCTCAACCACCGTGCCACCAGGGAAGCCCTAACATTGTCTTTTGAGGAGCAGAAGGCATTAATTTTGATGAAGCACTATTCTTCACTCTTTTCTTTTGTACTTTGTGGTTTTTGAGTTCTATCTAAGAAACTGTGACTACCCCAAGGTTGCAAAGTTTTCTCCTGTGTTTTGTTCTAGATGTCTTAAGGTGTTAGGTTTAAAGTACAGGACTGAGATTCTTTTTTTTTTTTAAACATCTTTATTGGAGTATAATTGCTTTACAATGGTGTGTTAGTTTCTGCTGTATAACAGTGAATCAGCTATACATATACATATATACCCATATCTCCTCCCTCGTGTCTCCCTCCCACCCTCCCTATCCCACCCTTCTAGGTGGACACAAAGCACCAAGCTGATCTCCCTGTGCTCTGTGACTGCTTCCCACTAGCTATCTGTTTTACATTTGGTAGTGTGTATATGACCACGCCGCTCTCTCACTTCGTCCCAGCTTGCCCTTCCCCCTCCCCGTGTCCTCAAGTCCATTCTCTATGTCTGCGTCTTTATTCCTGTCCTGCCCCTCGGCTCTTCAAAACCATTTTTTTGTTTGTTTTTAGATTCCATATATATCTGTTAGCACATGGTATTTGTTTTTCTCTTTCTGACTTACTTCACTCTGTATGACAGACTCTAGGTCCATCCACCCCACTACAAATAACTCAATTTCGTTTATTTTTATGGCTGAGTAATATTCCATTGTGTATATGTGCCACATCTTCTTTATCCATTCGTCTGTCGATGGACACTTAGCTTGCTTCCACGTCCTGGTTATTGTAAATAGAGCTGCAGTGAACATTGCGGTACATGACTCTTTTTGAATTATGGTTTTCTCAGGGTATATGCCCAGTAGTGTGATTGCTGGGTCGTATGGTAGCTCTGTTTTTAGTTTTTTGAGGAACCTCCATACTGTTCTCCATAGTGGCTGTATCAGTTTACATTCCCACCAACAGTGCAAGAGGATTCCCTTTTCTCCACACCCTCTCCAGCATTTATTGTTTGTAGATTTTCTGATGATGGCCATTCTTAATGGTGTGAGGTCATACCTCATTATAGTTTGATTTGCATCTCTCTAATGATTAGTGCATTTCTCTAATGAAAGGATGTTGAGAATCCATTCATGTGTTTGTTGGCAATCTGTATATCTTCTTTGGAGAAATGTCTCTTTAGGTCTTCTGCCCATTTTTGGATTGGGTTGTTTGGTTTTTTGATATTGAATTGCATGAGCTGCTTGTATATTTTGGAGATTAATCCTTTGTCAGTTGCTTCATTTGCAAATATTTTCTCCCATTCTGAGGGTTGTCTTTTGGTCTTGTTTATGGTTTCCTTTGCTGTGCAAAAGGTTTTAAGTTTCATTAGGTCCCATTTGTTTATTTTTGGTTTTATTTCCATTTCTCAAGGAGGTGGGTCAAAAAGGATCTTGCTGTGACTTATGTCACAGTGTTCTGCCTATGTTTTCCTCTAAGAGTTTTATAGTGTCTGGCCTTACATTTAGGTCTTTAATCCATTTTGAGTTTATTTTTGTATATGGTGTTAGGGAGTGGTCTAATTTCACTTTTACGTGTAGCTGTCCAGTTTTCCCAGCACCACTTATTGAAGAGGCTGTCTTTTCTCCATTGTATATTCATGCCTCCTTTATCAAAAATAAGGTGACCATATGTGTGTGGATTTATCTCTGGGCTTTCTATCCTGTTCCATTGATCTATATTTCTGTTTTTGTGCCAGTACCATACTGTCTTGATTACTGTAGCTTTGTCATATAGTCTGAAGTCAGGGAGCCTGATTCCTCCAGCTCCATTTTTCTTTCTCAAGATTGCTTTGGCTATTCGGGGTCTTTTATATTTCCATACAAATTGTGAAATTTTTTGTTCTAGTTCTGTGAAAAATACCATTGGTAGTTTGATAGAGATTGCATTGAATTTATTGATTGCTTTGGGTAGTATAGTCATTTTCACAATGTTGATTCTTCCAATCCAAGAACATGGTATATCTCTCCATCTGTTTGTATCATCTTTAATTTCTTTCATCAGTGTCTTATAGTTTTCTGCATACAGGTCTTTTGTCTCCTTAGGTAGGTTTATTCCTAAGTATTTTACTCTTTTTGTTGCAGTGGTAAATGGGAGTGTTTGCTTAATTTCTCTTTCAGATTTTTCATCATTAGTGTGTAGGAATGCAAGAGATTTTTGTGCATTAATTTTGTATCCTGCTACTTTTGGAGTAACTTTTGTGTATGGTGTGCGCTAAGTAAGGATAAAGGTTCATTTGTTTTCCATATAGAAATCCAGTTTTTCTAGCACTGTTGAAAAGACTTTTCTTTATCCATTGTATATGTGTAGGTCTATTTCTGGACTTTTTCTTCTGTTCCTTTGAGGTATTTGTCTATCCTTACAATGATACCATGCTGTTTGGATGACTGTAGCTTTATAGTAAGTCTTGATTGTCAGCTCTTGTAAGTCCTTCAACATTCTTTGTCAAAATTGCTTTGATTATTCTTGGTCCTTTTTTTTTCTATATGCATTTAAAATCAGTTTGTCAATTTCTACAGATTTGACTGGGAATTTAGTGGGATCTATAGATCAGTATGGGTGAAATTGTTATATTAGCGATAATGATTCTCCCAATACATATAGATAGTTTATCTTTCCATTTCAGTATTTTGTAATGGGGTCTTCCCTGGTGGCGCAGTGGTTAAGAATGCGCCTGCCAGTGCAGGGGACATGGGTTCAAGCCCTGATCTGGGAAGATCCCACAGGCCACGGAGCAACTAAGCCCATGTACCACAACTACTGAGCCTGTGCTGTAGAGCCCGTGAGCCACAACTACTAAAGCCTGTGTGCCTAAAGCCCATGATCCACAGCAAGAGAAGCCACCGCAGTGAGAAGCCCGCACACCACAACGAAGAATAGCCCCTGCTTGCCGCAGCTAGAGAAAGCCCACACGCAGCAATGAAGACCCAACACAGCCAAAAACAAATAAATAATTAAATTAAATAAACTTATAGTATTTGGTAGTGTTCAATGTAGAGGTCATACATGTATTTTGTTAAATTTATCCTTAAGTATTTTGTGTGTTTGCGTGCAATTTTACATGTATTTTTAAAGTTTAATTTCCTATTGTTTGTTGCTAATATATAGACGTACAGTTGTTTTTTTTTTTACATTGATCTTGTTTTTTGTTTTTTGTTTTTTGCGGTACGCGGGCCTCTCCCATTGTGGCCTCTCCCGTTGCGGAGCACAGGCTCTGGATGCGCAGGCTCAGCGGCCATGGCTTACGGGCCTAGCCACTCCGCGGCATGTGGGATCTTCCTGGGCCGGGGCACGAACCCGTGTCCCCTGCATAGGCAGGTGGACTCTCAACCACTGCGCCACCAGGGAAGCCCTGTGATCTTGTTCATTTTTTACTCTTTTTCTATCATTCCATAACTGTGCTGTCCGACGTGGTAGACATTAGCTCCATGTGACCGTTGAACACTTGAAATGTGGTTAGTCCTCATTGAGAAGCACTGTAAATGTAAAATATGCACAGAAGAAAAGAATGTGAAATATTTCAGTAGTAATTAGAAATTGATTACATGTTGAAACGATAATATTTTGGATCTGTTGGGTTTAATAAGCTATATTAAAATTATTTTCATTTGTTTCTTTTGTAGTGTGGAAATGAAATTAAAAATTACATATTTGGTTTGCATTTGTGGCTTACATTATATTTCTTTTGGACAATGCTTTAATAAAATACTACTAACGTCAAAAATTTATTTATTTGTAGATGAAGAAAAAACTCCAGAACAAATCATGCAGGAAAAGCAAATTGAAGCGTAGGTCATATTTTTAAATTTTAGTTGTGGCTTTTACAGATTTAATAATATTATACACCTTATAATATTGTCTTTCTTTTTCCTTTCCTTTTTTTTTCCAAGTAATTTGTCATGCACGTATTGAGAAGTTGTTGATGTGGGATGTAGACTTACATGCACATGAGTGATCATATTAGCACTTTTGGCATCCTCCACACCTTAACAAGATACTTAGCGAAGTATCATAGCAGGAATCAGTTTACCAAATCTGTAAATGCATAGGTGTTGGGAGCCTGTGGAATACTTTTATTTAGAGAACAGGCATTTAACTTTCTTCAAAGATTTACTTTATACCTTTCTTCAAGTAGTTACTTTTTCTGATATTGCTGAAATTCTTTTGTTCATGCTTCTTTGGCAGTAAAATTGAAGAACTGGAAAAAGAAATTGAAGAGGCAAAAATTGCTTTTGAAATGAAAAAGCTTGCGTTAGACAGGTAATTATTACCTTTTTTTTTTTTTTTTTTTGCGGTATGTGGGCATCTCACTGTTGTGGCCTCTCCCGTTGCGGAGCACAGGCTCCATACGCGCAGGCTCAGCGGCCATGGCTTATGGGCCCAGCTGCTCCGCAGCATGTGGGATCTTCCTGGACCGGGGCACGAACCCGCGTGCCCTGCATCGGCAGGCGGACTCTCAACCACTGCGCCACCAGGGAAGCCCAATTATTGTGTTTTAAGTATGCAAAATGGGTATGGCTCAAGGTGGAGGGGATATTTTAACTAGTCTGAAGTAATCAATCAAAATGATGTTTAGATAATGGTCCCACAAATTTTGAGCCCTGAGAGAAAAGTTACGTCATTCATTAATGTCTTCAATTGAAGAAGTTACATAAGATAAGGTTAATAAGGAAATGTCAGTCAAGACAGTTAAAGTGTGAGGTTAAATCTCATTCTGTGTTTGAAATGATTATATGGATTCATTTACTCCAGTAACTTTTTTTTTAATATTTGTTTATTTATTTTACTTTTTGACTGCATCGGGTCTTAGTTGGGGGACGCGTGATCTTCATGCGGCGCCTGGGCTTCTCTCTAGTTTTGGCGCTCGAGCTCAACAGTTGCGGCATGCAGGCTCTCTAGTTGTGGCTTGTGTGCTCAGTAGTTGTGGCTCAAGTGCTTGGTTGTCCCGCGGCATATGGGATCTTAGTTCCCCAACCAGGAATCGAACCTGTGTCCCCTGCATTGGAAGGTGGATTCTTAACCACTGGACCACCAGGGAAGTCCCCTATTCCAGTAACTCTTAATGGAGTAAAAGAATTGTCATTGAGTTTAAATATATTTTTAATTTTAGGCTTTGCATATATATTTTAAAATTCATTCAACAGATATTTGAGTGCTTCCTGTGTCGTAAGCTTTGTGCTGGAGCTGGCATACAGTTGTTAATAAGACAAACAGTGGCCTCTATTATAGACTTATGATCTGAATTAATAATCTCAATTAAGTGAATGACTTTTAACAGTTTTTTCCTTGTATTTCTGGCCGTCCCAGATGAATTTATTTACATTTAATTGAAAAGTAGTTAAATCCCTTTTAATTGCTTCTAGCAGTGAACTTTTTTCCCTCATTTCATATGCTGGCTTATTATATAGATCGTATTTTTTAACTAAGGTGGCTTCAGAGCTATTAAGATATCCCCCTTTAATGAAATGACTAATATTGCTGAGCTGATTGCCTTTTTTTTTTTAATTTATTTTTGGCAGCTTTGGGTCTTCATTGCTGTGCACAGGCTTTCTCTAGCTGCGGCGAGCAGGGGCTGCTTTTCTTTGCAGTGCATGGCTTTCTCATTGCAGTGGCTTCTCTTGTTGCGGAGCACAGGCTCTAGGTGTGTGGGCTTCAGTAGTTGTGGTACACAGCCTCAGTAGTTGTGGCTCTCGGGCTCTAGAGCGCAGGGTAAGTAGTCATGGTGCGCGGGCTTAGTTGCTCCGTGGCATGTGGGATCTTCCCGGACCAGGGCTCAATCCTGTGTCCCCTGCATTCGCAGGTGGATTCTTAACCACTGCGTCACCAGGGAAGCCCCTGATTGCCTTTTTGATATGATTTATTAGCTATTTGAATTTAAAAATAAATTACAGTGCTTGCTTTTACATAGACACATTTTAAAGTTCACAGCCAAGTATGGTTTTGTATTCCCTAACTACACATTTTGGGTTCCTGTTGATCTCTGTAGTACCTTTTTTTTTCCTTCCAGTTTTATTGAGATATAATTGATATACTGCACTGTATAAGTTTAAGGTGTGCAGCATAATGTTTTGACTTGCATCCTGAAATGATTATCACATTAGGTTTAATGAACATCATCTCATATAGATACAAAATTAAAGAAATAGCAAAAAAAATTATTTTCTTGTGGTGAGAACTCTTAGGATTTATTCTCTTAACAACTTGCACATAATAACTTACAGCAGTGTTAAACATGTTTATTGTGTTGTACATTACATTTTGTAGTGCCTTAATGCTTCCTCGCAGCCCCGCACCAAGGTGGATGGCTTGGAGAGCAAGTTCAGGCTGGGTGTCAGGTCTGCTCAGCCCCCCTCTCTGGCCATATGCACAACTGCATGCAACAGCCGCATCCATATTGGTGTTCCTTCATATTTCTATAACTTACTTATCAAAGTATTTCCCATATGATACTGTTTAAAAACCTACTTTTGTTTTATGTTATATTTAAAGAGAAATCAATCTTTACCTTGTTGTATTTTTAAATTTTCTTTTTCAGTGTACCCTAAATGTTAACCATGTTTTATAATGGAAGCTTTTTTCCTCTATAGGATGCAGCTTTCAAGTGCACTTAAAAAACACATGGAGAAAATTAACACCAAGACTAGGTATGTTTTTTTTTGTTTGTTTTATTTTATTTTTTCTGGATTTGGCAAGGATGGGAATAAGGGAGATCCGCATAATGACTAGTTCTATGAATTTTTTTTTTTTTTAATTACCTGTCACTACCGACCACCTTTATCTGGGGAATAAGAAACATGACAAAAAAAAAAAAAGAGAAACATGACAGAATTTCTGTGGGCCCTTCTCATCATTACAACTTTTATAGTCCTGTTGACATTTTGTTTCATATGGATCGGGACCGTAAGACGCAATGGAGGTTTTACCTATACAATATGGGGTTTTTTTTTTTTTAATATTTATTTATTTGGCTGCACCAGGTCTTAGTTGCGGCATGTGGGATTCAGTTCCCTGACCAGGGATCAAACCCAGGCCCCCTGCATTGGGAATGTGGAGTCTTAACCACTGGACCACCAGGGAAGTCCCCAATCTGAGAATTTTGAAGGAAGATTGTTTTTGTTTTTAATAAATTTATTTATTTTTGGCTGCGTTGGGTCTTTGTTGCTGTGCGCGGGCTTTCTCTAGTTGCGGTGAGCAGGGGCTCCTCTTTGTTGCGGTATGCGGGCTTCTCATTGCAGTGGCTTCTTGTTGCGGAGCACGTGCTCTAGGCGCATGGGCTTCAGTAGTTGTGACACGCAGTCTCTAGAGCGCAAGCTCAGTAGTTGTGGCACACGGGCTTAGTTGCTCCACGACGTGGGATCTTCCTGGACCAGGGCTCGAAACTGTGTTCCCTGCATTGGCAGGCGGATTCTCAACCACTGTGCCATCAGGGAAGCCCCTGAAGGAAGGTTTTGAAAGTTAACTTTCGTTTGGGATTTACTGTAAAGCAGGAGCAATGCTATCTCATTTAAGCCAACTCAATGAGATAGGAAATATACTCCTCATTTTTGTATTGGCAGAAATGATCTTGCATAGGTTCAATAATTGGCCGGGCAATCAAGGTCATCTCTAATCTGAGCCTAAGTGCCTGGCCACTGGGGCCTTACCTGTGATTTTATCTCCCAAAGCTCTAATCTTGTGATAAAATACCACCACCACCACCACCCCACTGTTGGCACAGGAAGAGTACAGAGATGGATCTGGCACTTTCTCTATCTGGACGTCTTAGCCCTGACTGATACCCATTCCTCCCATATTCCATTTAACTCCAGGACTACATAAATCCTAAAATCTGAATTTGAACTCTCTAAATATTGCTCCCCCACGAAAGGAGAGCTTAAAACATTCTTGAGTTAAAGGAGTGCAGGATAGATTAATCACATTGACACCAAAGACAGCACAAAGGCCAGGTAGGCTGAGGCAGCGCCTTTAGCCTGTCTTAAAGTTTACAACCACGTATAGCTGTAACTAGCAGAAAATGAGTTCAGCTCTCAGGTCTGTGCAGATAGTCCCCTTTTTCAGCCTCCCAGGTAAACTTCTACAGTGTTTCTCACGCCTGGCTGATTATCAGGATAATTAGTATTTTCACAATGGCCACATTGCTGGTCCCATCCCAAACCTGCTGACTCAGAATCTCTGAAGATGGGGAGCTGGCAATCCACATTTAACGAGCCTCCCAAGGGAATGTGGCACTCTGAAATATGAGAACCACTTTTCTCATCCAGTCTTATTTCCACCCTTTTACTCCAGCCGTACTAAACTGCTTGATCTAGGTAATCTTCATAATTACACTTGAGCATTGAACAACCTGGGTTTCAACTGCCCAAGTCCACTTATATGCAGGTTGTTTGGGGTTTTTTTCAATAAATATGACACCTGTATTTTCATTTTACAGATCTTTAAGTTAACTAAGTATGGGGGAAGATTTGTGTTTAGTTAGAGGTCACAGTATGTGGAATCAGAAGAACTAGGGTTTGATCCAAACTGTTTCAGCTTTCTGCCCTTGGGTGAGTCATTTAATTCCTTTATTTTTGAGGCAGAGATAGCAGTGCTCTTGATTGTGTGGGATGGTTGGTGTCCCTAACCACTCACCCCACCTGCATTGTTCAAGGTTCAACTATACTTTACATCTTTTAAGACTCAAGGATTTCCCTTGTTCCACCCTTTGCACAACTCTTAGAAGGGTTCATATCCATTACTGGTTGTAATGAAACCATATGATGGTTGTGGATTTATTTTTTCCCCCATAAGATTCTTTCCTCTTTGAAAACATGTACTATGTTTTACTCTGTTTTATATTCCTGGTGCCTGGCACAGTCTTGCCATGTAGTAGTCACTCAGAAATACTTGGAGGGGCTTCCCTGGTGGCGCAGTGGTTGAGAATCCGCCTGCCAATGCAGGGGACACGGGTTCGAGCCCTGGTCCAGGAAGATGCCACATGCCATAGAGCAACTAAGCCCATACACCACAACTACTGAGCCCGCACACCTAGAGCCCTTGCTCGCTGCAACTAGAGAAAAAGCCCGTGCGCAGCAACAAAGACCCAGCACAACCAAAAATAAATAAATTAACTAATTAAAAAAAAAAAGAAATACTTGTTGGAGAAATGGGGATAAAAGCACTTTATTCACTGAAACTATTCTGTATGATATGATAATGGTAGATACATGTCATTATACATTTGTCAACTCATAGCATGTACAACACCAAGAATGAACCCTAACCCTAATGTAAACCATGGCCTCTGGGTGATAATGATGCGTCAGTGTAGGTTCATCATTTGTAACAAATGGCTCGCTCTGCTGCGGGGGAGGCTGTGCAAGCGTGGGGCCAGCGTGTACATGGGCTTCCCTTCCACTCGGTTCTGCTTTGAACCTAAAACTTGTCTAAAAACTAAAGTCTGTTTCCAAAAAAAAGCTATGTATTAGCAAGCTGTTAGGGTTTTTTCCCCCTAAATATGAGATTTTTAGAAATGTTCCTGGGGAATTCCCTGGCGATCCACTGGTTAAGACTCCGAGCGTCCACTGCAGGGGGCACCGGTTTGATCCCTGGTCGGGGAACTAAGATCCCACATGCCGTGCAGTGCAGCCAAGAGAAAAAACAAAAGAAATGTTATTTGATATTCTTTGTTGTCTGTGAGCAAAAATTTTTCTAGGGAAATGCATCTCTAATTCTAAACAGAAATTTAGTTTACATCAAATTTTTCCAGACTTATTTTGTTAAACAATGACTTTCTATTGAAGTGTACAGTGAATATAATGAAAGTAAATATATACTAACTGATTTCTTAATTGAGTTTTTTTAACTGTTAATCATATTTTTTATTCCTTTTCAGTGTGCTCATGGATAACATGAAACAAATACTAAGTCTAAATAAATCAGTAATGAAATCACAGCAGGTAACTTTGAATATAAAGCTGCTTATGCATTCTCATGATTTCAGTAACATTCTTGCTGGTAACTGTATGTGACTAAATAGGATTGCCCAAAGAGACTGATATGGTTGGAATTCACTGTCCTTAAATTTTCTCTCTTTTCCATAATTCCATTATTTCTGACTAATTATCTACTTATCATTTAAGCTACTTTTCCTTTCCCTTTTGTTGTGTGGAAACAGGAATTGAAAACTGGAGCTCTAGAAAATATGAATAGATAAATTCAGTGATTTAAATATTATAGGTGTGTTCTTAGGTTATGTGCCTTAATCTTTTTATTTCTAATAACAGGAAACCCGGGACTTGGAAGACAAATTGCTTGATGTTAGAAAGAAGAGATTGCGTATGTAGAACACTTTTTTTTTTTTTTTTTGAGAACACATTTTCACTTAATATGAAGATTGATAAGGCCAGATCTCTCAATCACTGAAAAATTTTTTAATTTCCTTAAAATTTTGGACATAGCAATTTAAAAAGTAGTATATAAAATGGATTTTGCTTGATTTGTTGTTTTAGAACTTTAAATCACAAAAATTAAGATATTCTCAGTGGGGGAAGGAATATCAAATAATACAAAAAAGTATAATGTGAAAGCCATACCTCCATCCTGTGTGACCACAGTTAGGAGTACATCATTCCAGGCCTTTTTCCACACCCATATAAATGTATTGAAATAAACATAATTTTTTTAAATTTATTTATTTTATTTTATTTTTGGCTGCGTTGAGTCTTTGTTGCTGCGCGCGGGCTTTCTCTAGTTGCGGGGCACCAGCTTCTCATTGCGGTGGCTTCTCTTGTTGTGAAGCACGGGCTCTAGGCGCGCAGGCTTCAGTGGTTGCAGCATGTGGGCTCAGTAGTTGTGGCTCTCGGGCTCTAGAGCGCAGGCTCAATAGTTGTGGCGCACGGGCTTAGCTGCTCCGCGGCATGTGGGATCTTCCCAGAACAGGGCTCGAACCCGTGTCCCCTGCATTGGCAGGCGGATTCTTAACCACTGTGCCACCAAGTAAGCCCCCTAAACATAATTTTTAAATGATCACTTGATGCATATGGTTCTACAGCTTTTTAACTTAATGAATATGAGATGGCTTTTTGCATTGAAATGTTTTATTGAAATGTATTTCAGAAGTAACACATATTCTCTATAAAGAATTTAGAAACAGAAAAACATACATAGGAAGTTAAATTTTTAATTTTATCAAGAGATAATCGATCTTCAATGCTTCTTATTTATAAAATAAAATTGGCATAATTTTATTCTGTGTTGTAAACTGCTGTTTTCATTTAACAGTATAGGCATGATTTATTATTTTAAAATATTATGTAGATTTGCCTTTTTGTAAGTAATCTCAGGATTAGAAGTAGTCCTGGTCATCTGATCTAATCACCCTTTGCTTTTTTTCCATTGCATTCCTGTCAAGGAACCAAGCTCCTGAGATATACCCATTTATGTTTTCAAATACTGTCTGTCCCCAACTTATGATGTTTCGACTTAATGATTTTTTGACTTTATGATGATATGCATTTAGTAGAAACTGAATTCAGATTTTGAATTTTGCTCTTTTCCTGGGCTAGTAACATACTCCATTGTGATGCTGGGCAGCAACATCAAGCCCCAGCTCCTATCAGCCATGTGATCATAAGGGTAAACAACCAATACACTTACAACTATTATGTTTTTCACCTTCAGTACAGTATTCAATAAATTACATGAGATATTTAACACATTGTTATAAAACAGGCTTTGTGTTAGATGATTTTGCCCATTTGCAGGCTAATGTAAGTGTTCTGGGCATGTTTAAGGTAGGCTAAGTTAAGCTGTGATGTTTGGTAGATTAGGTGTACTAAATGCGTTTTCGACTTAGGATATTTTCAACTTAAGATGGGTTTACCAGGAAGATTTGTAGTTTAGTTCTCAGAACGTTTCGGGAACAACAACAAAAAATGGTTGATGGTATTTATCCCTGGAGAAGGGAATCTTACCTTTCCTTGAAAATTCATCTTGTCGATATTTTAATTTTTGTAAATAAAGGGGGGGAAAGTATTTCCTTACATATATCTCCTGCTATTTTTTTGGCAACCCAGAGTAAGTCCTCTTTGACATGATGCCACAGCAAACATTTGTAGACAGTATCATTGTCATACATACATACCTTGAACATCTCACAGAGGACATTACTAAGTATGAAATTAAAATATTGGTGTTTTGCACCAGAGAAATCATTTTCAGATCAAAATGGAACTGCAGCCTAAAATGCTGCTTATTAAAAATTTTCTCTTGACTGAAATAATCAGTAACTGTTCTGCTTCATAAGTTTTCAAGATTCTTGTTTATAGGAGTTATCATATATAGTATATCGTTTTATTTTTAACCCAATAGAGTTAAAACAAGCTTCAGAAAGGAAGCTTTTAGAAATACAGACTGAAAAGAACAAACAGAAAGATGATTTGGGTAGTATGGAAAATTCGGGGAAGATAAAGACCATACAACAAAACCTGGAGATGGAGATACAGATTACTACAGTTATTCAACATGTGTTCCAGGTAATATTTTTATAAAATAGGAAGTGGGGTAAAGAACTTTTCAAAAGTGAATGGTTCTATTACTTTCAGGCTTATTTTCATTTAGTTTTCTTTTCTTTTTTTTTTTTTCATTTAGTTTTTGATCTTACTAAATAATTCAGTACTGAATATCAAGCTGTTTACATATATCTTGAATTTATGTCTGTTTAGCATTTAAGGCTTTGGTTTTTTGTTATAGTTAGACCTTAGGCATTTATAAATGGAAATGATATCAGCCGCTCTGTGGAGGCAGAATGGTATAACGATGGAGAACATTAGACTTCAAGTTGGGAAGTGGGGAAAACATGGATGCAGGTGATGGGAATCTAGAGTTAAGATCCTACCAGCTACTTAATAGTTGCTGAGGGACTTCCCTGGTGGCACAGTGGTTAAGAATCCGCCTGCCAATGCAGGGGACACGGTTCGATCCCCAGTCTGGGAAGATCCCACATGCCATGGAGCAAATAAGCCCTTGCGCTACAACTACTGAGCCTGCATGCCACAACTACTGAAGCCCACGTGCCTAGAGCCCATGCTCTGCAAAAAGAGAAGCCACCGCAATGAGAAGCCCACGCACCGCAACAAAGAGTGGCCCCCGCTCACTGCAACTAGAAAAAGCCTGCACACAAATAAATAAATTAAAATAAATAAATTTTTTTTAAAAGTTGCTGACCTTGAGGAAATTATTTAACTTTTCTAAGCATTAGTTTCCTTGTGTAGGAAGAGTGGTTATTAGAACTAAAGGTGATAATTCATGTTAATCTGTTTAGCATAGTGTCTGCTCGAAGCAAATTCTCAATATTGGTAGTTATTGTCATGTCAGGATTTTTTTTATTTTTTAAGTTTATTTATTTTTTGGCTGTGTTGGGTCTTCTTTGCTGCACACAGGCTTTCTCTAGTTCTGGCGAGCAGGGGCTACTCTTTGTTGTGGTGCTTGGGCTTCTCATTGCAATGTCTTCTCTTGTTGCAGAGCACGGGCTCTAGGCGCAGGGGCTTCAGTAGTTGTGGCACACAGGCTCAGTAGTTGGTGTGCAGGGGCTTAGTTCCTCCACGGCATGTGGGATCTTCCCGGACCAGGGATCGAACCCTTGTCCCCTGCATTGGCAGACGGATTCTTAACCACTGCGCCACCAGGGAAGTCCCCATTATGTCAGTTTTTAAATTTTATGTGTTCATTTAGCCTGGAGGTTTTTCTTTACTTTTTTTTTTTTTTAATATTTATTTATTTATTTGGCTGTACTGGGATCTTCATTGCTGCGTGCAGGATCTTTAGTTGTGGCATGCGAACTCTCAGTTGCGGCATGTGGGATCTAGTTCCCTGACCAGGGATCAATCCCGGGCCCCTGGTATTGGGAGCACGGAGTCTTAGCCACTGGACCACCAGGGAAGTCCCTCTTTACTTTATTTATTATTTTTGGCTACATTGGGTCTTCGTTGCTGTGCGCGGGCTTTTCTCTAGTTGTGGTGCGCGGGGGCTGCTCTTCATTGTGGTGCGCAGGCTTCTCATTGCAGGGGTTTCTCTTGTTGCGGAGCATGGGCTCTAGGCGCGCGGGCTCAGTAGTTGCAGCACACGGGCTCAGTGGCTGTGGCTTGCAGGCTCAGTAGTTGTGGCTCTCGGGCTCTAGAGCGCAGGCTCAGTAGTTAAGGTGCACAGGCTTAGTTGCTCCATGGCATGTGGGATCTTCCCGGACCACGGCTCAAACCCGTGTCCCCTGCATTGGCAGGTGGATTCTTAACCACTGCGCCACCAGGGAAGTCCTGAGGATTTTTTAAAAATCTTGTTAAATTTTTAAGAGTACTTAGAACATTAATTAAAAAATTTTTTTTCTTAATTACAGAACCTCATTTTGGGGAGTAAAGCCAACTGGGCAGAGGATTCTGCCCTTAAGGAAACTGTTCTGCAGCTTGAGAAGAATCTCACCATGATCCAATAAGAATTCTGTTTTGACGTATTTTTGTTTCTGTCTTTAATGTCATTTAAATTGCAAATTTTAAGTGAAATGCTTTTCAGTGTTTTTGGAGCTGTTCTAATACTGCAATTTTTTTTTTTAGCTTAACAGTGGTACATGGAATTTACTGCTTTAAATATGATAAAGTGACTGGCATAATCTAAAAGAATCTGAAAATGTTAGACTTGGAAGTGTCCCAAAAGATATCTAGTCCAGCTTTCCACTGAATGTGGACTTTTTTTTTTACAACATTCCTGTAAGTCCCAACTCTCATTTGGAATACTTCTCTGTATTTATTTGTCAACCAAAATATTGGAAATTTAGAAAAGCATATCCACATCTTTATTTTTTTCACCTGTCAATTGTATTTTATTCAAATAAATCTCATTTTAGTTCTGTCTCACTAGAGATTTTCTTTTGCCTTTTTAAAACAAATTTGCGATATAATTGATATATAACATTGTGTAAGTTTAAGATGTACAACATGTTGATTTGACCACCATGGCATTAGCTAACACCTCCATCATGTTACATAATTATCATTTCTTTATGGTGGTGAGAATATTTAAGATTACCCTCTTAGTAACTTTGAAGTATGTAATATAGTATTGTTAACTAGAATCACAGTGCTGTACATTAGATCTCCAAAATTTATTCATCTTCTAACTGCAAGTTTGTACCCCTTGACCACCATTTCCCCAGTTCTCTCACTCCCCCATCTGCATTTTTAAACAGACACCCAAATAAAGCACCTCAATCATGAAAAAGAAAGAAAAAGAAAAACATATTCACAATGTTAACGGTTGTGGTTATTATAGAAAATTTGTGACTTTTTTCTTTTGTATTTTTATGTTTATTGTGCATTACTTTTATAAGTTAAAAAATAAAAAGAATAAATATTATTCTATCTTATTAAAAAATAGAACTTGCCACCTTTTATAGAATCCAATTCCAGTTTTGGAAAACTAATTTGAGCTCTTTATTAATTTGGAGCTGTTGATAATTTTTATAGACAATGTAGTGTTTTCAACATTCTTTTAAGATGGACTTTAAGGGATCCCTGCTCAGGGAACTAGATCCCACATGCATGCCTCAACTAACAGTTTGCATGCCGCAACTAAGGAGCCGGCAAGCCAGAACTAAGGAGCCGGTGCGCTGCAACTAAGGAGCCCACCTGCCTCAACTAAGACCTGGCACAACCAAATAAATAAATAAATATTTTTTAAAAATTGCTCTAGTTGAAAAAGACATAATGACGTTTAAAAAGAAAAAGAAGGAATTTAAACTGGAAAAGATGCACTGCAGTGGTAATAGCATTTGAAAGACCTGGCACAACCAAATAAATAAATAAATATTTTTAAAACATTGCTCTAGTTGAAAAAGACATAATGACGTTTAAAGAAAAAAAGAAGGAATTTAAACTGGAAAAGATGCACTGCAGTGGTAATAGCATTTGAAATCTGTTCTTTAGATCAGTAACAAAAATAAAGAGATTTGAATTCTAGAAACTTTTCTTTGGAATATTTATAGTTTTGCTTCATTTGTTTTGATAAATCATAATTTATGTGTAGTTTTTTAAATTTTATCTTTTTTTTTTTTTTTTGTGGTACGCGGGCCTCTCACTGTTATGGCCTCTCCCGTTGCGGAGCACAGGCTCCAGACGCGCAGGCTCAGCGGCCGTGGCTCACGGGCCTAGCCGCTCCGCGGCATGTGGGATCTTCCAGGACCAGGGCACGAACCTGTGTCCCCTGCATCGGCAGGTGGACTCTAAACCACTGCGCCACCAGGGAAGCCCTAGTTTTTTAAATCTTATGTGTAGTTACTCTTTTTGCCACAGTGTATTCTTGGAAATGGTCCACATGAATTATAAAAGAAGTTATATTTTTCTCATAGAAAAACATTCTGGAAAATACCTTCCTGATCCAAAGATACAGCATTAAATAAATCATAGATGCACGCTTTATTAGTGAATCCCAACTCAAAGGGTTACCACCATCCTCAGAAAAACTTTCTGCATTTTCCTAAGATTTTATTGTCCTGTTGTGTGCTCCCTCTTACAGCCCAGCTCTGAGGGAGAAATTGTATTAGTTAGCTTTCTTGGAAATCATGCTGAAAAACCTCAAATCTCAGTGGCTTATAAGAAACATACTCTCTGTTGGATCCATGGTTTGGCTGATCATTCTAGGACCCAGGTTGAGCGTGCAGCCACTGTCTGAAACACATGCTCATGGCTTATGAGGCCAAGTCAAATTATACAAGCACATTTCGTTTCTACTTGGAACAGGTATACATTATTTCCACCCAGGTTCCACTCAAGCTCAACATCACTGGGGCACGAAAGTATACTCTCACAGCAGGGAAGTGCTGGGGAAACCAGATGGATATTTGCTGAAAAGAATATAGTGTACCACAACCTGCTACCTTGGTCTTAATTATTAACTTCCCTTTTGCATGTAAAAGATGCACCTCTCCCCAAAGAAGGTAAGCTAACAATGTCATCTAGTCATACCAGTTCAAAGAGTCTTCACATTATTTCAGATGTAGCTCTTCCTGATCTGGAGACCTATGAACTGAAAAGACAAGCTATACTGCTTCATACAGCCAGCGAACAATAGTGGAGAAGGACTGTAGCAGTTCTGAAATATTGCTTGGCAAGTGATAGGAGGTGCTCTTTCCTAGGGGACAGGGAACACCTTTGGATTTGGCTCTCTGGAAGCAGTTCTTTATCTGTGGTTCATTCTACCCTTTGGAAGGTTCTCCCTATCCATTACTAACTTTGGCCATATCTGAAGAGGGCATTAGAGATTATGCCCATCTGAACAGCTTTCTTAGTTGGGGACCCAAATATCTTTTTACATCTCAAACAGTCACAGTCTTTTAAAATCCAGGCTAGTGGTGCTTTTGCTAATACATTTTTCTTAAAAATGGTGGTGGTGGTGATGGTTGTTTGGTTGGTTGTTTTGTCATATCAAACTATGATTTACCAGCTGACTGGTTTTATAAATAAAGTTTTATTGGAACAAAGCCACACCCATAGGTTTACATATTATCTATGGCTGCTTTCCCTCTACAATAGCATACGCTGGTCTCCTGCTTATGATGGTTCAGCTTAGGATATTTCAACTCTGATGGTGCAAAAGCTATGTGCATTTAGTAGAGACCATACTTTGAATTTTGAACTTTGATCTTTTCCTGGGCTAACAATACTCTCATGATGCTGGGCCGCAGCAGCGAGCCACATCTGTCAGCCACACAGTCACAGAGGCAAACAACCAGTATACTTAAACCATTCTGTTTTTCACTTTCAGTACAGTAGTCAATAAGTTACATGACATTTTCAACACTTTATTATAAAATAGGCTGTGTTAGATGATTTTGCCCAACTGTAGGTTAATGTAAGTGTTATGAGCACATTTAAGGTTAGGTGTATTGGGACTTCCCTGGCGGTCTGGTGGTTAAGGCTTCACCTTCCAATGAAGAGTGCTGGTTCAATCCCTGGTCAGGGAACTAAGATTCCACATGCCTCGCAGCCAAAAAGCCAAAACATAAAACAGAAGCAATATTGTAACAAATTCAATAAAGACTTTAAAAAATACATTAAAAAAAAGGGTTAGGTGTATTAAATTCATTTTGACTTAGGATCTTTTCAACTTAGGGTAGGTTTATTGGGACGTAACCCCATCATAAGATCTCTAGTTGAACTGAATTGAGTAGCTGCAACAGATTATATGCACCCCCCAACCTCTTCTTCTTACAGTCATTGACTTGAAGGAACCAGTTGCCCTGTAGAAAGTTCTCTATTCTGATTAGTCTGATTGCTTCCTAGTAGTGTAGGTAGCTTGTTTCACCTCTTTATTCCTGTAAATCAGAAGTCAGATCTAAGTGCTTTATTAAAGTAGTTTCAATTTTTTTTTATCAAGAAAATTCACAAGTTGTTCTGGGTACTTTGTATTGCATCACATCAGGAAGTTGTCATACACAATGAGTTCTACCTAACAGATGTACAGCAAATGTCAGGAACGAGGTACATGGAACAAGAAAGTCAAAGGCCAGATAAGATAGGGACGTTAAGACACAATATAAGGTAGAATCAGATGGTGTGCTCCACAGGTCCATGAAAATAGTCAAGTAATAGCATTCAGGATATAGACTGTTGACTGAAAGAAAAATGCACAATGTAAGAGCTGTGAGTTGAGTTTTATTGTGTCCTACTGAGGACTAGGAGACAGCCTCTCAGAGAGCTCTGAGGAACTGCTCCGAAGAGGTAGGGGGACAGGCCAATTATATATGTGACTTTGGCTAATAAGTATGTGCAATCCAGTATACATCTCAGTAGAAGGTTACTGCTAGTCAAGAGGAACAGATACACCAGTTAAGGATTTTAGTGCTTTTCTAAGTATGGGAGGATGCAAGAAACCAGAATCACAAAATTTCCTGAAATATATCTAACTAAGGGCCTGTTTTGCCTGTTCTCCTAAAGCACAGAGTGCCTCCTCTGTTTTGAATTCCTTTCAGGGTATACTGTAGGTCAGGTATTGCAGTGGCTAATGACTTGATCCTTGTAGAACTGGAGGGTGGACAACATCCTTTGTTTTACAAGACGAAAATCACGAGACTTGCATGGGATGAGTAATCAAATGATGTGATGACGGGAGGGTGATTGAAACTGAGCAGCAGGAAGATAAGATAGGATTTGGTTTGCTGCCTCAGCTTCAGCTACTTTTATCATCTTCATCCTAGAAAGAACTAATCAAGAAGGGGCCTGGATGAGAATTCTGTGGAGTATGAATGCCAACACTTACAAATAAATCCACAAGTAGAGAGACGTCAGAGCATTTTCCTGGCAGTCTTCCCAAACAAAATTCATACCAATATGACCAGTAATTTGTATTGCATTTGACATTTTCTGAATTTATCATCAGGTATTCCCAGGAAACTTCTTGGTATTACAGGACTTGGAAAGTTTATCTTTTAATAAAATCTCTAGACATATATACACTAATATGTATAAAATAGATAACTAATAAGAACCTGCTGTATAAAAAAATAAAATCTTAGGCTTCCCTGGTGGCGCAGTGGTTAAGAATCCACCTGTGGGCTTCCCTGGTGGCGCAGTGGTTGAGAGTCCGCCTGCTGATGCAGGGGACACGGGTTCGTGCCCCGGTCCGGGAAGATCCCACATGCCGCGGAGCGGCTGAGCCCGTGAGCCATGGCCGCTGAGCCTGCGCATCCGGAGCCTGTGCTCTGCAACGGGAGAGGCCACAACAGTGAGTAGGCCCGCGTACCGCAAAAAAAAAAAAATCATGGGAATTCTTTGCCCATTTTCTTCATCTCTTAAGTATAATCATAAAGGAAAATGACAAATATTTATTTTATTTAGAAAAGTAGCCAATAAATTCTCTCTTAAATGACCAGAATGAGAATCTAATATTGTAGATTTTCACATAGAAACTTGCTGTTTCTCTGAATGTAAATGAAAAGTCTGTGTACTAGGCATCTAAGCTGCTGTTGCTTTTGAGCTTTTCCCCACCAGCTTTATTGAGGTCATTGACAAAATTGTAAAATATTTAAAGTTTTCAGTGTGTTGATTTGATATATGTATACATTGTGAAAGGATTCCCACAATCAGTTAACACATCCATCACCTCACATATTTACCTTTTCTTTCTTTTCTTTTTTTTGGTGAGAACATTTAAGTTCTACTCTCTTAGTAAATTTCAGTTGTACAATACAATGTCATCAAGTATAGTCACCGTTTTTGAACTTTAAAAACACATTAGTTTATCTGGTTTCGGCAATGGTGACTTTAAAAAAAATTTTTTAATACACTTTTATTATTATTATTTTTATTTTGTGTGCAGTACGCGGGCCTCTCACTGTTGTCCCACTCCCGTTGCGGAGCACAGGCTCCGGACGCGCAGGCTCAGCAGCCATGGCTCACGGGCCCAGCCGCTCCGCAGCATGTGGGATCTTCCCGGACCGGGGCACAAACCCGTGTCCCTTGCATCGGCAGGCGGACTCTCAACCACTGCGCCACCAGGGAAGACCCACTTTATTTTTTAAAGCAGTTTTAGGTTCACAGCAAAATGGTGCAGAAAATCCAGAGTTCCCGTATACCTACTTCCCGCACACAGGCACAACTTCACCCCGCTGTCACCATCCCCGACTAGAGCGGTACATTTATTACAACTGAACCCTAACATTAACATGTCATTATCACCCAAGGGTTGTATATTTTATGAGTTTTGAAAAATGTATAATGACATGTACCCACCATTATAGTATCGTACAGAATAGTTTCACTGTCCTAAAAATCCCCTGTGCTCTGCCTATTTGTCCCTCCCTCTCCCCAACCCCTGGCAACCACTGATATTTTAAGTGTCTCCATAGTTTTGCCTTTTCCAGAGTGTCATATATTTGGAGTCATTCAGTATGTAGTTTTTTCGAGTACCATCTTTTACTCCCACTGTCGATGAAAATTCAATTAACTATTCAGTTGATATTCAATTAACTATCAAGATAAGAGTGGGGGGGGGAGGAATTTTATTCAAGCCAAACAGAATTATAATCCAGGTAGCCGATTCTCAGAAAGCTCTGAGAACTTTTCCGCCTGTTAGAAGTCTAAGGCACAGTCATATATTTTTGAGACAAAGGATTGTACATCAAAATGACAAACCGATCTTTTACATAAAGTTCACCAAGCATACATAAACCATGTGAGCAGCAAGTCACCGTTACCCCCTACAGATCTGGGAAAGAAGGCTATTGTTTTAAGAAGTTACATTGCTAGCGTCAGAAGAAAGAAAAAAACAAAAAGATCTTTGCAGTTGAGCAAGTGCTCCCATGTTTGATGAGCTCTGGTTAATGTGTAATGCAGATGCACGTACACATTAGGGAGGGAGGAGGCCCAAAGGGACACACAGAGAATTTTATGTTTAATTTTTCTTGTCCTGTCTTAAAATACAAGTTTCATTTCATCACTACCAACGATATACATTAGTGCCTCTTTCCCTACAGCCTCCCCAAATCATATTCTCCAAATTCTGTCTGTTGGCCAATTTGACGGATTGAAAATAGCGTTTTAGTGTAGTTTAAATTTTTCTTAGAATAAGGGTGGTTGAATGTCTTTTAACGTTTTTAAGGGCAATTTGTGTTTCTTTTCTGTAATTTACCGGTTCATGTGCTTTGCCCATTTAACCACTTTATCAATCTGATTTTAGAATATGTGCTGCTAAAACAAGCTTTGAAAGCTTTAAAAAAAAAAGATTCCTGGTGTCCTCCACACACATACTGAATCAGAAGGGCCCATGTTTAGGCTCAATAACCCTCTAGATTTAGAAACCATTGACCTAGATCATCAAAACAAATTTGTCACTCTAAATATTTACAATAGTGTAAGGCTGCATTACCTACAAAGTTAAATGGCTGCAACATATTGTGTATTAAAAATTTTTAACATTGTAAACATTAATATTTACCATAGAATTTAATATAATGTGGTGGAATGACATGGATGGCTCATGTTTCAAAAAGAAAAACTTGAACTTCTGAGTTTTCTCAAACTCCAAGTAGGCAGTAGTTTAATATCAGGACTAATGGTAGAGAAAGGAATCAGAATACCAAATCGAGAAATGTTAATAAGCAACGGGAATTAATACAACATTGTAAAACAACTACACTTCAATAAAAAAAAAAATAATAAGCAACGGAGTATGAGGTGGCCTTGTATAGACCCGGAACTGACCACTCTTTCTGAGCTGGCATCTTACTCCTAAACTTTAACAAGATTGTTCGTTTTAGGAAGCCACAAGAATTTATATTACTTATTTGGTTTCAGATTAAATTTTGTACTACACTGAAACTGGAAACTGCCTATCTGGAGAAGAAATGGTCCCAGATCACTCATAGGCCGGTGAACAAAATAAATACAATACCACAAACCTTCGTCTGCAAAACGAAGCAATGGGAAACACCTGAGTCAGTTCCCAGGCAGGAAAAGAGGAGGGGCGGTGTCAGGCACAAGTGGGTGGGGCTAGCTCCGCAGTGGAGGAGGGTCTCTCCCGAGCGCCCGCTCCTCCTCCGTGACGTCACAGGTAGAGCCCGCCCCCAGCCGCCCAGGACTCCTGTTATAGCCGCTACTCGCCAGGGCCCGGAAGCTGCCCCTCTCGGGGGTCATGATGGGCAGCAAGATGGCGTCTGCCAGCAGGGTCGTTCAGGTAAGGAGACTCGGTTGCCTTTTCGCGCCGTAGGCAGTAGGGATGGTGCTGACTGTAGCACCGGCGCTGGGGAGGAAAGGCGGTGGTGGAGACTGCGCGGTGACCACGGCCCTGCATAGGGCCAGCAGCGGCTTCCCGGGATGTATGTGAGAATTGGACCTTGAGCTCTTTAGGTCGGGCAGTGAGCCGGGCACCGCAGCTGAGGGTTCGAGCCAGGCCGCGGGAGTGCATCTCAGCAGGTAGGCACATAGCTGTTCCGAAGTCCCTGGACTGCCCTCCACCGGGACCTCGTTAGCCTGTTAGGAGTCTGCAGGCTTGGCTGTCCTGGCAATATCCTGGCCAATCAGCGACCAGTATTGTCTGTGTTGTCGCGGATCAGCCAATCGGAAGGAAGGCGGTAGCGGTGAGTGAAAGGAAGCGAACCCTGCTTCTGACCTGGTGTCCCTTCAAGGTCTTGGGAATGGCCAGAGAACTGGCCCCGCGGGCTGCGTCCTCGCCGGAGGCGGGTTCTCCCCCACCAACCAGCGTCTGGTTACAGGCTGGATGGGGGAGAATGGAAAAAATACATATTTAAGTTTATCTGTAATATATGTCTTAGTGTTGGTTTCCTAAGCTTTTTTCCCCTGAATTTAGATTGGCGCTAGAGGAACTTTATTGTTAATCCACACATCAGTTACCAACTCCTGACAGCTTTTGTTTTTGCTTCTCCAGCTGTGATCTCTAGCTTAAATAGGAGAGGTAAAATTGGTATATAATGGGCCACAATCTCCACTTTTGTGGTTGCTTTACACGAGTTTTTTTCAACTCTTAAAGTATATTATTGTACAATTACCTTTTAACTTTGACACGAGAAGTGCATTTCCCTTTGCACATCTCTTAAAAGACCTTTTCTTAAAGTTATTTCGCTCTGAAAGAGAATCCTAGATCCCAGTCTTTGCTCCCATTGCAACGAATGATCCTCACTTATTCATTCAACGGGTAGTTATTGAGCGTTAAAGGTGCTGTGAGGACAGGAAAACATCCGACAAAGGACTGGTATCCATAATAGATAATTATATATATCCATAATATATAGCCCAGTTTTTAAAATGGGTAAGAAAAACTTGATATTGCACAAAGCAAGATATTCAAATGAGCACTAAGCCAGTGAAAAGATACTCAACATCATTATTTGCCAGGAAAATGCAAATTAAAACCAGGAAGTACTACCCCACCCACCAAAATTATTAAAAAGACTGACAATACCAAGTGGTGATGAGAACATGAAGCACCTGAAACTCTCATACAATGCTAGTGGGAATATAAAATGGTACAGTCACTTTGAAAAACTTTTGTGGGCCTCTAATACTAGTTAAACATACCTACCCTATGTCCAAGCAGTTTTTCTCATAGGTTTATATCCCAGAGAAATGAGTGCATATACCTATTTAAAAAACTATATAAAAATGTTCATAGTTGCTTTATTAATAATAACCTCTAAGCCAGAAATTATCCAAATGCCCATTAGCAAGATAAGGTGTGGTAGATTTGTTAAAATGGAACAGTACACAGCAATAATAAAGAACTTACTATTGTTATATGCAACAACAATAAAAAAGATGCTGTGAGATATACAGTAAGAAATGGTCTGTCTCCTTTTAACAAAGCTGCAAAGACTTGTATTCAGGTTCATAATACAAAGCAGTATGTGCTGACATTATGTAATAATTAAATGTTAACATTAGCAAAATGTATTGAGTACTTCTGTGCCAGGCCTATACTCATTGCTGAGACTGCAGTGCCAACAAGACAATACATGGTGCCTCCACAGAGCTTAGAACTTGGCTGTTGATTGGTGTCTTGAAGAAAGAGTAGTATTTCAGCAGGCTGGCACAAACTGATAGGAATTCACAAAGCATAGTGTCACCATTAAGTAGAGGGATTTGGCTGGACCACAGGGTATTCAAAAGTAATTTTAGAAGAGTAATTTATAAGTGTTCATTAAATGCCTGCTAAATGCCAAGCAGGGGCTTCCCTGGTGGTGCAGTGGCTAAGAACCCGCCTGCCAGTGCAGGGGACACAGGTTCAAGCCCTGGTCCAGGGAGATCCCACATGCTGCGGAGCAACTAAGCCTGTGCGCCACAACTACTGAGCCTGCTCTCTACAGCCCCTGAGCCACAACTACTGAGCCCGTGTGCCACAACTACTGAAGCCCGTGCGCCTAGAGCCCGTGCTCCGCAACAAGAGAAGCCACCACAATGAGGAGCCCACGCACCACAACGAAGAGTAGCCTCCACTCAACACAACTAGAGAAAGCCCGCGTGCAACAACGAAGACCCAATGCAGCCCAAAATAAATACATAAATTTATTTAAAAATAATAATAATAAAATAAATGCCAAGCAGTATATATTTGATATGTTTGGGATGATGCAATAGTAGAAAGGAGATAGTTAATCATTCAGGAAATCGTTTGGCTGCATGAGACACAGGGGAAGAAGATAAGTGGTTGGATTAATTCAGGGTTTGAGCTCTACAGGTGAGGTGAAAATAAACCTCCAGCAAGGCAGTTGAGAGTGCTAAGAGGTTTTTGAATGGACTGTAGGTTCTAGGCTAGATGAGAAAGGAAGTAAAGTCAGGATGGAACCAATTGACTGGGAGAAAAGGGAACGATAAAGGAAATGAAGGGCTTGCTGGAACTGATGGTGGGAAATAACAGAGAAGAGAGTTGTAAGTTAAAAGGTTGTAGTTGAGTTTAGATTTTAGATTAAAATTTTAGGGATGGTACAGTTCTGAACTCAGTAAAGAATTAAGAGTAAAAGAAAAGAACCTTTCAGGAATAGATGCTAAACTGGAAAGAATATAAAGGTCAATAGGCAACTTGGAAGTTTTGCTAAAGGAAATAGTGGAGGAAAGGAGAAAAATGATTTTTTTAAAAAGTCACAGATAATGATTGAGGCCTAGGCAGGTCCCAACCTGTCTGTGGTTTGGGGTTGCTATCTGCCTTATAAAGCAAAGTAGAGGGTTTGTCTTCTGGGAAAACAAGAGTTGTCTTCTCCTCTAAAAAAGCCTCTTACATAGTTGGCTTTGGCATCTTCCACGAACAGGAGGGCAGGGATTGAGGCCTCATGAGGCTCGGTTTTCAGTTGAGGTAGAGAGAGGAGATGGTGGTTATAACCAGAAAGTCCAGAGTGGAGTGTTACCTCCAGAACTCGTCACTGTTAACTCTGCCTGGGCTTCATGAATCATAGAAGTGGATTCCTTAATAGAATAATAGTTTCCAAAAGAAATCACTGATAATGAAAAAAGGTGAAAGGGTTTCAGAGAAAATCATAGAGACAATAAAGACAAGACGATGCAACTTTTGTATAATAAGTAGTCTATGAAAAAGTGAAAGTAGATAGAGTTGACCAAGTCTCAAAACCTATAATTTAATAAAACTTTCCTGATACAAAAGAAAACTTAAAGTTATACCTTGTATATTTGATCCAGTATGTTTGATTAATGAGTATATTCTAGTAAAATCATTAAATTTTAAAGAAAAAATTATTTGGTGATCCAAGCGACAAGACCAAGCACTTAAAAGAGAATGGAAGTTATCAGAGTTTTCAACAATAATACTTCATTAAGGAAAACATGTGGATAACATATTTAAGGTAGTTAAAGAAAATGTGAACCAAAGCTTTATCTAGCTACATTGACCTTCAAGTGTAAAGGCCACAAACTCTTCTAAACCTTTAATAACTCAGGGAATATTGTTCCCTGAAGCTCTTCTTACAGCTCTCACAGAGAATGAGCTTCAGACAACTAAGAAATACTTATTTGTACTTGTGGCTGTTGTAATATAGGAACTGGATGTAAGCACTGAATGTATTTAACTATAGAACTAAGACTAAATAATGCAGATAAGGGAGAAAGACTTGTTGGTAATATTATTTTTTTTGACAGTATAGATCTAATAAAACTTTTAAAATGGAAGGAGTAAGGGGAAGAGTATATAGAAGGTAGAATAAACTTGCTAATTGCCTCTGGTTATTAAATGGTAGTAAAAGATGGGGAGGGAAGGCAGAGAAGAGATTACCATCAACTACTTTCATTCTTTCTCATAATAGTGAACCAATAGATAGTATCTCAGAAACGGGCAACTAAGAGTATTATCTAAAGGTAGCAACATAACATAAACATTATACAAAAGTACAAATCTTTTCCAAATACCAAAAAACAAAACAACAAACCCCACAAATGAAAGCAAAGAAAAAGATCATATGACAAAGGACTTTATATTTAAATAATCATATAATGATATGACAGAAAATACACCAAACTTGTGAGTTGTATCTATAAATTTAAATGGTGTAACTGCCCTTTTAAAAGTATTCTCAGATTGGCCAACAAATGAATATTCAATGCTATGCTATATATGAGGCACAGCTAAAACTAAGAGACTTAGAAAGGTAGAAATAACAGGATAGTCAACTGATCTTTGACAAAGAAGCAAAGGCCATACAATAGAGAAAAGATAGTCTTTTCAATAAATGTTGCTGGAACAACTAGACATCCACTTGCAAAACATGAATCTAGACACAGACGTTATACCTTTCACAAAAATTAACTCAGAATGGATCATAGGCCTATATGTAAAGTGGAAAACTATAAAACTTCTAGAAGATAACAGAGAAGAAAACTTAGATGATCTTGGGTTTGGCAGTGACTTTTTAAATACAACACCAAATGCACAATCCATGAAATAAATAATTGATAAACTGGATGTCATTAAAATTAAAAATTTCTGGTCTGCAAAAGACACTGTGAAGAGAATGAGAAGACAAGCCACAGATTGGGAGAAAATATTTGCAAAAAGAATATCTAATAAAGGATGCTATTCAAGATATATAAAGAACTCTTAAAAGTTCCTTGGTGGCACAGTGGTTAAGAATCTGCCTGCCAATGCAGGGGACACAGGTTCGAGCCCTGGTCTGGGAAGATCCCACATGCCATGGAGGAGCTAAGCCCATGCACCACGGCTACTGAGCCTGTGCTCTAGAGCCCACGATCCACAACTACTGAAGCTCACACGCCCTAGAGCACGTGCTCTGCAACAAGAGAAGCCACTGCAATGAGGAGTCCATGCTCACCTGCAACTAGAGGAAGCCCGCGCACAGCAACGAAGGCCCAGTGCAGCCAAAAATAATAAATAAATTTATATTTAAAAAAATGGGGCTTCCCTGGTGGCGCAGTGGTTGAGAGTCCGCCTGCTGATGCAGGGGACACGGGTTCGTGCCCCGGGCCGGGAAGATCCCACATGCCGCGGAGCAGCTGGGCCCGTGAGCCATGGCCGCTGAGCCTGTGTGTCCAGAGCCTGTGCTCCGCAATGGGAGAGGCCGCAATAGTGAGAGGACCACGTACCGGAAAAAAAAAAAAGAAAGGAAAAAAAAAAGTCAACAATGAAAACAGCCTGACTAAAAAATGGGCAAAAGAGCTGAACAAACACCTCATCAAAGAAGATATACAGATGACAATGATATGAAAAGATGTTCAACATCATAGTCATTAGGGAATTAATTGCAAATTAAAACAACAGTAAGACACCTCTATATACCTATTAGAATGGCTGAAACCCAGAATACTGACACCACCAAATGCTGACAAGGAGGTGGAGCAATGGGAACTCTCATTCACTGCTGTTGAGAATGCAAAGTGCCACAGCCACTTCGGGAGGCAGTTTGGCAGTTTCTTACACAACTAAACATACTTTTACCATATGGTTGAACAATCGCACTTCTACCCAAATGAACTGAAAACTTACATCCGAACAAAAACCTGCACATGGATGTTTATAGCAGCTTCATTTATAATTGCCAAAACTTGGAAACAACCAAGATGTCTTTCAGTAGGTGAATGGATAAATAAACTGTGGTACATCCAGACAATGTAAGATTATTCAACCCAAATTATATTATTGTAATATTATATTATTATATAATTATATATTTGTATATTATACAAATATAATTTATAATGTTATTTCAAAAAGAAATAAGCTACCAAGCCAGGAAAAATCATGGAAGAAACATACATGCATGTTACTAAATGAAAGAAGCCAATCTGAAAAGGCTACATGCTGTATGGTTCCATCTGCATGACATTCTGGAAAAGGCAAAACTGTGGAGACAGTAAACAGATCAGTGGTTGCCAGAGATTGGGGAATGAAGGGATGAGTAGGCAGAACACAGAAGATGCTATAATAGTGAATATGTCATTGTACATTTGTCAAAACCCATAGAATGTACAACACCAAGAATGAACTCTAATGTAAAACTTTGGGTGATAATGACGTGTTAATATAGTTTCATCATTTGTAACAGATAGAATACTCTGGTGGGAGATGTCCATAGTGAGAAAGGCTGGGGGGTGGGGTGAGTGGGGGTGTGCCCAGTGGTATATGAGAACTGGAAGAAGATTGGAAACGACTCAAATTAACAACCCAAATTAACAGGGGGCTGGTTGAATAAACTCATGGCATTTATCCTGACTTCCTACTGATTCCCTCAGATTCCAGTCTTAACACTACAGTATTCTTCCTTGCCTTCCCTCATCCCATATTTGTATGTTCTTTCTCTCACAGGGAAATCCCTGCGTTCCACAAACATCAATATACTCATTTGCTTAGTCCTACAATATATACAAAATGTATAGCTATATCTATACAACCAACCTACTAAGTAAAAAGTTCAAGATTTCTTTGTATTTCTTTTTGTCTTTAGACTGAAGGTATATAGTCCAAGCACTATGAAAGTTATTTGGATTAGCTCCTTTTTTTTCCTTAGTTATAAGCTGGTCAACTAATTGACAGACTTATTTGTTTCTCTTTGTATTTACATTTAGAGTTTAAAAAAGACAATTTTGAGACAGGAAAATTTGAGCATAGCTAAATAATAGATGATATTAAAGACTTATTTTTGTTAAGTGTGGGAAAAGTATTGGGACTATGGTTTAACCAAATCCTTTTCTGTTAGTGATACATGTAGATGGTATTAACAGATGAGATGAGATGACTGGGATTTGTTTAATGGGGGAAGGGTTGATGAAATAAGATTGATTACTGTTGAAATTCTGTGATGTGTTTATCAGGGTTTATTATACTACTCTGTCTACTTTTATGTATTTTTAAAATTTTCTCTTAAAAAGGGGGGATACCAAGCTGTGGGAATTTAATCTATATGGGCATATTACCTTTTTTTTTTTTTTTTTTTTTTTTCCGGCACGCGGGCCTCTCACTGTTGTGGCCTCTCACTGTTGTGGCCTCTCCCGCTGCGGAGCACAGGCTCCGGACGCGCAGGCCCAGCGGCTATGGCCCACAGGCCCAGCCGCTCCGCGGCATGTGGGATCCTCCCGGACCAGGGCACGAACCCGCGTCCCCTGCATCGGCAGGCAGACTCCCAATCACTGCGCCACCAGGGAAGCCCAACCATATTTTTAAGTGTACAAAAGCAATGTTGAAATGGATTCTTTCTCTCTCGTGTATGTACATTTGTTTAAGTGTGTGTATACATACTTACATACCTATACAGTTAGCCCTTACCTACAAATGGTCTATTCACTCATTTGTCAGATGTTTGCTGAGCATTTACTATGTACTGGCTACTGCTGCAGAAGTACTTAATTTTCCATCTCTGCCTTTCCAGGAGCTTTGCTCTCCTGTAATGATTGGCTCATTTACTGTCCTCTACACCATATTCTTAAGATGTTCAGGTTGCTGTGGAAACACAGGAGGAGTTTTTAAATCAGATTTAGGAATCGGGAATCTTCTTAGAAAGGAGTGACAGTTGAGCTGTTTTCAAAGATAAGCAGTCAGATGAAAGTGGAGGCATGGAAGCGGGGTGGGACCTGGGAGAGATTCGTGGCAGAGCACACAAGCTGTAGATTGAATGGGGATGGAAATGGTATGAGGAGTTAGGGAAATGAAAAGTACTTCGGAATACCTGGAGTGAAAGGTACAGTGGTGGGGAATGAGGCTAGAGAGGTAGGGAGAGACCTGATCATGATGGGCCTGTGTGTGCCAAATGCGAGTTTGAAGTTTATCCTTGAAAAGTTTAGGACTATAGGAAGGAAAGAACACTCTTTCAAGAAGCCTGGCTATGAAAAGAAACAGGTACTACATGGAGTGAGAAGGTTTGTTTTTTAACACGAAAGATGTGAACATGCTTTAATGCTTAGGGAGACAACTATCTTCCAGCATTTTCTCACAGCAGCAGAATTATGGTGGTTAGTTTTCAGACCCATCCCTACAAGCCTATTTGCTTCTGTACTCATATAAAATGTGTAATGTGTAGTACATATATACAAATATATTGCAGATAAACACACACCTGTCTCACTAGTTACACAGCAACTTACAGATTACGTTAGTAAAAAATAGTGCTCTGTTTATTAGAGTCTCAGCATTTTATATATATTCAGATTTCATACTGAAAGTTCTGCTTAAGCTCCTCTGTAGCATTAACTGGAATTTTAGGGATAAAACATTAATACTCTTCAAATATCTTATTAAAAACAGTGTTCTAAATACATGCATTTCTATGGGTATAGGAAAAAGGCTGAAGTCAAGGGCTATCAAATGTTTAAATCTATTTTATGTGGGTTTTGGCTTATAGATGGTGTTTTCTTCTTTGTGCTTTTCTGTGTTTTTTCCAAATTTTTTACACAGAACATGGGTTACTTTTGTAGTCAGAAAAAGTATTTTTTTGATTACCTAATTTTCAATATGCTTTTTATCCTATTCTATCTAAACCACTAGGTGTTAACATAGTAGGGAAACAACACTCAATACAAGTCAGGAAACTTCCAATTCTTACCAATCATCAGGGTGATTTAGAAATCATGCAACATAAAATCCTTATCACCTTATAGGGTTGTTTTGAGGTCAGTAGGCAGTACAGTAAAATATCTTGTGATGTATAAAGTACAAAGTTCTTATGAATATCAGGTAATAGTTCATAGACTAGCTATCCTTGTTGGGAAAGAGTAAAATTTAAAATAGTAAAATTTAAAGTTGCTGTCAGGTACTAAGTTATTTTATTTTAACAAAGGCATCTGCTTGTGAGGTTCATTAGATTATTTCTTATGTAGTAAATGAGGTTATTTTAGTGCTTCATTTCTTTTTCATGCATTTTATTTTTCCTTTAGGTAGTCAAGCCACATACTCCATTAATAAGGTTCCCTGACAGAAGAGACAATCCTAAACCCAATGGTAAGCTGTAGTTTATTTATACTAAAAAGATATGTACATGCAGATTTATACATGAATATTCTATTATACACAATACTTCTCATTTTAGAATCCGGTAGACAATGGTAGCTTAGATCACAATGGTATGTTAGGTTGCATTAACTAACTTTCTATTACCTCCTTGTAAAAAAGTAGTAACTTGACAGTAGGTATTTCTGAATTTTTAATGATACTGTACTGTGTTTATGTATGGGAATTTTTGTTCCACCTTCTGTCCTTCAGAAGAATGTCCCATGCTTATATTTGCAGAGATTATGATGAATAACCACCATTCTTATATTTCTCTCCCAGCTAACCTTTTCTTTCATTCACTGATTTATCTGTTCATCGAGGCAGTAAATATTTCTTGGATTGCCTTAGAACTCAACAATCATTGCCTATTACAGTAACTGAAGATTCTGAACAAGTTCTGTTTTTCTCTTACTGCTCTGTCAGCTGTCTTTAATTATAAGATACTTGGCCTTTAATTCAGGGAGAATTTTAACAAATTTTGTATGGATATTTTTAACTTATTGTAACTCTTGAAAAATTAAGATATAGGTGACAAACAAGTATGGAGAAAACAAATCTCATCTGCATTTACCAACTTTCTTATTCTCCATTGTATGGTATTACCTGTAATCTCTACCATATGACACAATGTAAGTAAGTTATCCATACGGGTTGAACTCCACTACCTAGAAATTTCATTATTTTATGAACTTAACTCTTCAATTTAGTAATTCATTCACTTAAAACTACCTCATTTGCTTTAAAGAGAACTTTATGAAACTATATATAGCTACCCAACGAAGTTACTCTATAATACTTATCTCTTGGATTGTAATACTTATCATTTTAAGAATAACTTGAGGGCTTCCCTGGTGGCGCAGTGGTTGGGGGTCCGCCTGCGGATACGGGGGACGCAGGTTCCTGCCCCGGTCCGGGAATATCCCACATGCCACGGAGCGGCTGGGCCCGTGAGCCATGGCCGCTGAGCCTGCGCATCCGGAGCCTGTGCTCCGCAACAGGAGAGACCACAACAGTGAGAGGCCCGCGTACCGCAAAAAAAAAAAAAAAAAAAAAAAAAGAATAACTTGATTATTTAATGATAGATAATTCAAAATAGTATTTTAAGACACTGAACAATTCCTCTATTTTTTTTTTTTTTTTTTAATTTCAGTGTCAGAAGTTCTGAGGTCAGCAGGACTACCGTCTCACTCTTCTTCAAGTTCACAGCATTCTAAGGGAAGTAAATCGCCAGACTGGCTGATGCATCCGGGTCCACCAGACACTGCAGAGTTAATAAAAACTTTACCTCAGAAGTACAGAAGGAAACTTGTATCTCAAGAAGAAATTGAATTTATCCAAGTACGTTGTTGCTCTTTATCCCAATACTGTGGAAAACACCTCAACGTTATTGGCTTTGGAGTTTCATATTGCTGATTTCCATGTTCTTCCCATTGTCTCGTCAAGGTGTGTCCATAGCTAAGACAGGGATGGTCATGTAGGCCTGGACTATGAGAAATAAACGATGTTCGAGCCCTCAGTAAATGTGCATGAAGGAATATATGTGTAGAAGTATAGTATGGTAAATAGCAAAATATATATACCCCATGGAAAAAAGCTCTTTAGGGTCCTCATTAATTTTTTTTAAATTAATTTACTTTTCGCTGCATTGGGTCTTCGTTGCTGTGCGTGGGCTTTCTCTAGTTGCGGCAAGCGGGGACTACTCTTCGTTGCGGTGCGTGGGCTTCTCATTGCGGTGGCTTCTCTTGTTGCAGAGCATGGGCTCTAGTCGCGCAGGCTTCAGTAGTTGTGGCACATGGACCTGTAGTTGTGGCTTGCGGGCTCTAGAGCACAGGCTGGGCAGTCGTGGTGCATGGGCTTAGTTGCTTTGCGGCATGTGTGATCTTCCCGGACCAGGGCTCGAACCTGTGTTCCCTGCATCGGCAGGCAGATTCTTAACCACTGCGCCTCCAGGGAAGCCCCCTCATTGATTTTTTAGAGTGTAAAGGACCAAGAAATTTGAGGACCATTGATCTACGTCAACCTTGAGTCCTCTTCAGATCTGAAATTCTTTATAACATTGATAGGAGTGCCCCAAAGCTATGAAAAATCTGAAATTGTTTTTAAAACCTAAAGATCATTTGATTAAAATGTTTCAAATTTGTATAGTGGCCATGAAAACATTTCTTTGTAAATGAAACACCTAATCTTATTGCTTTATTACTTCCTTTTCAGCGTGGAGGTCCAGAATAATCGCTGACAATGTGGCTGCTGTTTGTTTAATCAGACAAAGAAGAGTCTTTACAATGAAGGACTTCCAGAATGACAAATGAGAAATTGTACATTAAACAACTTTAATAAAATTTCTGTAAAAAAAAAAAAGAAGTATAGAAAATTTAGGACACTTGTATCTCCTAATTTATGTATCTTGGTCAGCTTCTCCAGAAGCTTACCTGATTGTTTATATACTTTATACTTATTAAAGTATACATTTTTAAATGTTAGCCTATTAATTTACTCAGATAATCAAATTATCAAGCATTACAGTGTTGAACTATTAAAAGTACACAATGTCTAGTGAACAATCATAGGTTTACCATAATTTCACTTCTCTTTCAGTTTGTTTAAACATGGAAAGAATATATCCGGCAGAATTGCAGCTTTCTGGAAGTAATTTTCCTGGAATTGGATAAGGATCAGTGAAATAATGACTCCATTATTTGTTCTTAATTCTCTCAGTGTTTTTGCATTCACAAAGTTACTGGAGAATAACTGGCTCAATAAGCATATCGTACTCTAAATAATAAAAATACAGCCATGGTAAAACAGATGCCTTTGTGGTATTAAGACTAGGGAGTTAACACAAAAGATTATGTAACCTGTGTTCAGAAAAAAATGTCAGTATCAAATGGAAAATAAGAGATCAAAATGAATATAGCATAGGAATAACATTTGACCAGAAATTTTAAGTTATTATGTTTTTAGGGGTGTTAAGAAAGTCTTGTTCTTTGGTTTATTTTACTGTTTTGATTGTGATCATGTGTACAAATCCTGACAATCATAAACTTTCTCAAACTTCATTGTCCGAAAGCCTCATAAAATCAACCTATTCACCTTATTAAGGCAATTTACAGAATTTTAATAGGCTCTTCCTGTGCCAAGGGTATGTATGATTGTGAAAGTAAAGCCTCACAAAGTGAAATAAATTCTCTTCTATACCTTTAATGATTTCTAGAATATGCGTTAAAGAAGTCATCCCTAATAGTAAGGGTAACTCATGAGTAATAGACACAGTAGAATTGTTGAGTACGTTTTTGTATTTGCCCAGTTGCGTATGGATTAATCTTTATATTTTTTTTCTTTTTTACTATTTCAGAGTTGATCTGCTTTTCGTGTAAATTCTGTATTGTGGCCTAGTATAAATGTTGCCCAACTTGAATGTGAAATAGGAGTTTGGTGCTAGCAATGAGCTATTCTGGTAACTTATGAGAAATACATGACTCATGATTTCTTTTTTATTATTTCAAAAATATACTTGGAAAAATTTCTTAAAAACTAGCACTATTCTCTTTTTTCTCCTTAGCTTTCTCATTTCAGTAAAAGGAAGCCCAAGGCAATTTTTTTGCTCTCAGAGTAGGTGCAGGAAATGAAGAGTGGCTTGAGTAATGCCGTGGCCCAGCAGTTAGAAACCCCAATACTGGTACCGTCTGAGGACCACCTTTACTACAGCTGCTGCCATGAAAGTTCCAATGAAAAAATATATCACTTTTACAGAATTTATGACTAGAGGTATGGCAAAAGGATGTTCGTGGGAATTGCTGTCATAGGATGAGCTCCCAAGGAGGATGGTGTCATAGAAAGAATTTGGGCTTGACTTAGAGTAAATAGCTTGTGTTTTCATTTAGGAGTTAAACAGTTAAGTATCTGTAACCGTTAGCAAATCGCTCAGTTTGTCCATCTTGCAGTTTTTTCTCCAGTACTATACAATGTGATAGGCAGGATCAAATTAGTGTATTGTCTACTACGTTGTAACAAATCACCCCCAAATTTAGTGGCTGAAAACAACACTCACTTAATAGCTCATGGTTTCTCTGGGTCAGGAATTCTGGGGCAGCTTGGCAGGGCAGTTCTGCTCAGTGTTTCTCATGAGGTTGCAATCAATGCCACCTGGGGCTGCAGTTATCTGAAGGTTTCACTAGGGCTGGACCATCCATCTCCAAGATAGCTCACTCACATAGCTGGCAGGTTGATGCTGGCTGTTGGCAGGAGGCCTCAGTTCCCCTCCACCTAGGCTTCTCCACAGGGCTGCCTGAATGAATTCATGACATGATGGCTGAATTCCTCCAGAGCAAATAATCCAAGTGTACAGGCAGAAGCAGCAGTACCTCTTTATGATCTAGACTCAAGTTATACACATTCATTTCTGCAATACTCTATTAGGCACACAGAACAGCCTGTTTCATTGTGTGAGTAAACTACACAAGTGCATTAATACCAGAAGGCAAGAATCATTAGGGCCATCTTGGAAGCTGGCTACTACTGGTGTGTGAAAGCGCTTTCTTAACTGTAAAATGCTATACAGATGCTGAATGGTATTTTATATTTATACAGTGCCCTAATGAACCCAGAATATCACTTAAACATTGCTTTTGTTACCCTATTTAAAATGTCCCAATATAGGAATTTACTTGTCAGCAGCATGGTATAATGTGATTATCAATTCATATGCCATGGCACACTTGGGAACCTCAAGCCTCAAATTTAGCTCACTATTTAGCTTGTTTCTACTACAAGTGAGGTTAGATTACTGTTAACAGTGATGTCTTTTAGAAGGAACGATTACCTAAGTCACGTGACACCATATATCACTAGGTATGACTTGCTACAATTCAGAGATATAAGTGGTAGAGATGGTATGTTTTCTGCAACGTAGGAGAATTTTGCTTAATGAATATATCAGTGCTCAATAAAGACCCAAGTAGTGACAAAGAGCTGGAATGTGACCAGTAATAGTTATGTGATGGCTAACATAAACTGCACTCTGTCAGACAGTATCCTAAGGGTTTCTGACGTGTGCAGTCATTTAAGCCTTACAGCAACCCAGTGAGTAGGTCCTATTACAGAAGAAACTAGCAACAGAAAGGTTAAATAATTTGCCCAAATCATAAACCTAGTAAATGAATAGTGGTGGGGCCAGTATTCATATGCAGGTAGCCTAGATCCAGAGTAAGGACTCAGCCTTTACACTGTATTACCTTGAGTAAGTTAGGAGTTTTTGTATTCTGCTGCCTTCTTCAACCTAACTCTGAAAATCAGGATTCTCAACTCTTAGAAGCATCAAATGCTCCAGCTCAAAACCTTAGAATTATCCTTTTCTTCCCCCACAACCCATGTCCAGTCTGTCAGCAAGTCGTATTGGCTAGAAGCCAAACTGGTACCCTCAATACAACCATCTGGATTCCTGCAATAATTCTTTAACTGGCCTTCTTGGTTTTCCTTGCCCCTCTAAGTTTACAGTGTAATCTCTCACAACAGTCAAAGGGCGAGTTTTAAAACATTAAGTCCGATATCACTTGTCTGCTCAAAACTCTGCAGTGGCTTTTCAGTAATGTCTTTCTGGTAACACCCTATTTAAAATCACAAACCCTACTATCTATCCCCTTTCCCAGCTTTATTATCTCTGTAGCACTTATCACTATGTATCATAGCGTATTTTAATTATCTCCTCCCATTGGAAGGCACTGATATTTGTTTTTCCCCTGCTGATTTCTCAGAGTCTGCAACAGAGCCTGGCATATAGTAAGCATTCAATATATATTCGTTGAATAAATGAATTGATTTGTATGAAAACATGAGAATCAAAGTTGGGTACTGATCACAGTTAACCATTGAGCGCTATGTCTAAACTTTGTGCAAGTTTCATTTAATCCTCGCAACCACCTATGATGTAGTCTACAAGTTCCACCTTACAGGGTAGAAAACTGATGGCCAGAAATCTGTTCCACAGCACAAAATTGTTCAGTTGACTTGGAACTTCTTTGCCTAGACGTGCTTCTTCATAAAGGACTAAGAATGCCTCTTGATCAGCCCTTAAGAACTGGGCACTCGCTTAAGTAACCCGAAATTGTCGGCTTAGGCGTCCACAGTAACCATGGTGACAGGACACCCTTGAGCAAAAACTAGAGAGCGAGATCAGAGACAAGGCCGAGCCTTCCGCACTCATACACACCTATTAAATCCTGAACACAGAGCGTCGTATCAGAGCGCTGATCCGTCTTCGGTAGTGAAGAAAGTGTCTATGTTAAAACGGTAACAGGGGGCTTCCCTGGTGGCGCAGTGGCTGAGAGTCCGCCTGCCGATGTAGGGGGCGCGGGTTCGTGCCCCAGTCCGGGAAGATCCCACATGCCGCGGAGCGGCTGGGCCCGTGAGCCATGGCCGCTGAGCCTGCGCGTCCGGAGCCTGTGCTCCGCAACAGGAGAGGCCACAACAGTGAGAGGCCCCGCGTACCACAAAAAAAAAAAAAAAAAAAAAAAAAACGGTAACAGGGTCACACAGCCACCACCGAGAGCACCCCGCTTCCGGTACAATCTGCGGTCACGTGGTAGGGCGGGGTGCGACGCAGAAGAGCCCTCCAGCCCTGCCTCTTTCCGCTCCCTTAGGGCGGGCTCTGGCCGGACCTACTTAACAGCATCCCCGCCCACCCCGGAAGTGGGGGCGGAGCTAATGAAGCATCGGCACTCAGTGGGCGGAAGTGGCTGTGGGAGGCTTTAAGGTGCTTTAAATTCTCGCTGTCTTGGGAGCTCTCCCGTTTCAGTTGGAGTCGAGCTCTGCGTGACAGATGGCTGTGGACGTGAAGTCGCGAGCAAAGCGTTATGAAAAACTGGACTTCCTCGGCGAGGGACAGGTGAGATTCTCGGGCGGGGCTCGGAGGGCCCTGAGCGGGGAACGCCGGACCGCCTCACACCGTCGCGGGTTTTCTCGTGGAAGCCAGCGGACAGGCCACGCTACTCGTTCTGCTTGCGGGAGGCTGCCCAGACCCCTCCTGCGGCCCCTCTGTCCACCCTGGACATGAGACCTTGAGCGGCCTTCTCCGAAGAATAGACTGGAACGAGACGTGGACGGCCCCACCACGTTTTAAGCCGCCGCGAGTTTTTTCCAAGAATCCTGGGTTCCTTGCTTCCCCGAATCTAATAAAGTAAAAAGGCAAACACAAACCAAAAATATTCTCACCAACTTAACTTTATTCCTCTTCTTCTCTCTAGTTTGCCACGGTTTACAAGGCCAGAGACAAGAACACCAACCAAATTGTCGCCATTAAGAAAGTGAGTTGCAGTTTGTTTTTCCTTGAGTCTCCTTGAAGATGTGTGTATATGGGAGCCGGTGTCTGGCCGTTTTACTTCTCTTGACCGTTTTCTGCTAGTGAGGAGTTACTTAGGTCATTTTCAAAGAAAATAGAATTTCTTAGTGTCTTGTGTTCCAACGTGGAACTCGGGTTGAACTTGTGTTTTGTTGCATTCATTGAAATTGAAATGAAGAGGAAGCTGTGTGTTATGTTTGTTCTATAAACGCAGACGTTGGAAAAGGGGACAAATACTGCTCGTCTCTTGGGTCCTCAGAACACCTGACCTTTCCAGGTCCCTATTTCTGCCTCACCTGCATCCACTTTGTATATCTGTATTTCCTGAGTACAGTTTTACCATGAAAGGCTTTCGCCAGCATTAATGACATTGCTGTGGTGCGGGTTTTTTTTTTAATGGTTTCAGTAGCTTTTTTACTCGCATTCATTCAAGAAACTTCGGTCGTATTTAGTTAACTATATACTTTCACCCTCGTTTTTTCATTTAATCCTCATAAGAGCCTATGAAGTAGGTAGCATATCTCTATTTTACACTTGAGGTGGCTGAAGCTAAGAGAGATCAAGATGTCACAGATAGTAATTGCTAGAGCCAGGTTTTAGATCCAGGTGTCCTGCTCCCAGGTTGATTGCCTTTTCCCATACTACGGAAATCAATAACCTTCTCAAGAGAAGCTGGTTTCTTCACACCTCAGGCCTGTTGGTGGCTTAGGTAACCACCTTCCTTATTATTCCTGTTGCTGCTTTGAATCTTTCTCCTTGAAAATCCCTAATTCCTTTGAAACATATCCCTGTCATACTCTTAACACCTGCTTCCCACTCTTCCTTTCCACAATCATTCCTGCCATTGTTATCTTTTTTACTTTTTCTGACGTGTCTCATCTCCTTTTCTAGTTTATGTTCTATAAACCAATGCCATAGCTAATCCCTTGTGAAACCCTTAACTTTGTTAATTCTTTCTAAAGTTATTTTTCTGATTCTACCCCTGGTTCACTTTATTCTAGCCATACTGACCTTTCTGTCCCTTGAATACATTAAATTCATCCCAGTCCCGGTATCATTGCATTTGCTGCTCTGCCTTCTGGTTAGTATATTTTTACTCTAAAACTTGAGTAATCATGTAATCAGGAATCATGACTGATTCCTTATCATTTAGATCTCAGTCAAATATCTCCTGTATATACACGCCTTTGCTGGTCATTCTAGCTAAAACAGGTGTGCCTCCCTTCTTACCTGGTGTTCTTTGCATATTTCTCTATTATTATTTCATAGCGTTTATCAAAATCTAAAGTCTTTTACCTATGAGTTTATTTTCTGTTTACTACCACTTGAATTATATTTAGGACTGTGTCTGGTACATTTGCAGACACTCATTAAAAATGTATTGACTTGACTGATATAGTCTCTTCAAATTGGTATAATCTCATTGAATTCTGTGGTTTTCTGAAAATCCTAGTGGGTTTTCTTGTTTGCTTACTTTTATCATAAACTAGGATTTAGAATTCATCCTATTTCTCAGTGATAGACTTGTACCCCTTGAAAGTGACTCATAATGGAATATTCTTTTACATTTAATTTTTATTTCAAACAGTACATCTTTGTGGTTTTATGGAATATAACAGTTATATAAATGAATATATAACCTTTGAAAATTGTGAATCGTTATGTTATACATATGAAACTTATATAATAGTATACATAAACTGTACCTAAAAAAAAAAAGCAGAAATATTTCTCCTTGTACTAAACCAGTTATTTCTCAAAATATTTTTTAAAAAAAAGTCAGTTACTAGACCAAGCATGCCTGTCTCCTCTACCCCTGGTTTTCACTCCTTGGAGCAATCACTTTCAACTCCAAAACTGTTTTCTCTGCTATTTACATCCATTTCTTTAGATAGTATGCTTATCATTATTTCTTGAGTGGTCTCTTTCCCTAGTTTTAGACATTTTCTATACTTCCTACTGTAAACATTGGAGATGTGGTGCTTGTGCACCTTCCTTTCCCAACACTCAATTTCTACTCCCACTCATTTACTGACATGTTTAATTTTACAAAAAAAGGGATAATAAGCTATGTATTCTGTATTCTTTTGCCTATTGTATTTCGGACTTTTAAGACATCATTAATCTACCTTATCCTTTTTAAACAATTGTATTGAATTTATGTTTCCCAATTTATTTAACCAGTCCCCTATGGTAGCCTTTTGGAGCCTTTTTCATTTTTCAGTATTTGTTTTATGTAGCTCAACAATATATAGTGTTGCATACTTCTAAACTCTTTCTCTCCCTACACACACACACACACACACACACACACACACACAGGCACGTGCGCACGCAATATTCTTCTGCAACTTGTTTTTCTGAATCAGTATTATTTCTGGAATCTTCCAGATGGATACATGTGGATCTGGTTTATTCATGCTCATCAGTGATTAGATTCAGTTATGTGGCTACACTAGAATTGGTCTATCCAAACTCTTGTTGATAAACATTTAAGCTGGTTTTTTTTAAATGTTTTACTTTTATACAGTCCTTCTACAGACATTCTTACACATATGTGAGTTTCTCTAGAGAATGTATCTTTAGTTGAAACCAATTATGAATTGTTGCTGCATAGAGAATACGCAGCAATGTCACCATATGTTGTCAAATTGCTCTCCAAAATGGTGGGATCAGTTTAACCTCCCACCACATTCTCACCAGCTTTGTATTGTCAGACTTTATAACAGTTGTCAATTAGATGGATCGAAAATGGTATATGGTTGTTTTTTCAATTAATACTTCTCTGATTACCAGTGAGGTTGATCATCTTTTCCTAGATTTATTGGCTTTTTAGACTTTTTCTGTTAGGTTGCTTACATTTTTTTCTTTCCTGTTGATTTGGTGGGGAATTTCTTATATATTGTGGATACCGATCCTTTATCAGAAATTTGCACTGGAGATACCCTCGTTGCTGTAAACAATAAATTACCAATCTGTAATAAGAATAGAAGAGGAGTATTCAAGCCAAACTGAGGATTATAGCCCAGAAGACAGTCTGTCAGGTAGCTCTGAGGAACTGTTCTGAAGAAGTATGGTTTTCAGCATAATGTATATCTTGTCAGAACAGAAAACATCAAGCATGACAGGGGTACATTCCTTCCAAGTTTCGAAAAAAGAAAAAAAAAGACAGATCAGCCGAAGACAGGTCACCGAGTACACAGTGAGTCAGTATGGCCATGGCTCCCGGGAAGGGAGCCTTATCATCAAAGGAGTACTACTACTGAAGTCCCTGGAAGGGAGGCATTTATCCCTGTCTTCAAAATGGACATTCTTTACTTCGGGGACAATGCACCCTTTTTTTTTCAATGGGTAAAAGCAGATGTACAATGTGTGTTTGATAGACCACAAAACAGGCTGTTCTAGTTAGCAAAAAGTTTGTTAAATCATGTATAAGCCAGAATGACTTCTCCATACTTCAGTATGTAAAAATTTTTTCCATCATCATCTCCCAGTCTTTGGCTGGACTTTTAGTTGATTTATGGTATGTTTTGAGGCACAGATATTTAAAATTTTAATCTGGTTAAATTTGTCCATGTTTTTCCTTTATTGGTTCCCTTTTTTGTGTGCTTCCTTACCTCCAGGTTATAAAGAATTCTACTATATTTTCGTCTAAAAATTTTAAAGTATTACTTTTCACATTTAGGTCTTCATTCCATTTGGAATTAAATTTTCTTTGTTGTGTAGTATGGGGATCCAGTATTTTTTCCCCAGCTCTCTCAACACTATTGATAGTATGTCCTTTTCCTGGTGAGTTGTAATGCCAAGTTCCAGTTTCTACTTGGATCTGTTTCTGGGCACACTATTCTTTTTTACTGGTTGACTTTTTTTTCCCCCCATCCCTGCTCCAATACAATAAGCCTATAATTACTATTGCCTTATAAAGTCTTGAAGTCTGGTAAGTCCCACATAGCTATTTTTCTTCAAAATTATCTTGGCTTACTCTATGGGTCAGTTGAGAAATTTGAAACAGATCAGGAGAATTTGAATATGAACTAGTTATTATATGCTACTCTGGCATTATTATTAATTTTGTTAGGTATGAGAATGGCATTATAGTTATGTAAGAAAATGTCCACATTTTAGAGGTGCCTACTTAAAGTATATAGGGATGAAATAACATGAAGTCTGGGACTTGAAAAAGTGTCTATTGTAGCCAACAAAAAGGAGAGGATGAATGAATGAAGTAAGTATGGCAAAATATTGGTAATTATTGAATCTGGGTGATGAAGTAGATGGCTTCATGAAACTAGTCTATTTTTTATTATGTTTAGAAAATGTAATCATGTTTTAAATGATCTGTTCTTAGCTCTTTACTTTTCCATGTAAAGTTTAGAATCCATTTGTCAATGTCCTTGAAAAATGCTCTTGTACTTTACATTTAGTTCCATTAAAGAGAATTGACATATTTGACGTATTTATGATATTGAGTCTTCCTATCCATGAACATGCTATCTATATTTATTCTGATCTCATTTCTTAGGCATATTTTAAGAGTGCTTTATAGTGTTCGTGGAAAGCTTCATACATCTCTTGTTGGCATTATTCCTAAGTGCCTTATATTTTTTGGTGCTATAATAAATAGCCTACCTTTAAATTAAAAGTTCTATTTGTATTATATAGGTGGGGGATATTTTTTAAAGTAGAATAGTTGATTTTCTGGAGTAGGATTTTTTTTTTTTGTATTCTTGGTTACATTGTCATTGTATAAAGTAGTTAGCTCTTGTTCTTTAACCTGGTACTTGGTTTTGTGTTAAGACTGAACCTGTTAATGCAGTTTGATGTGCTTATTCACAGTAACAACAGTTTAACCATTTTCTATATCCGTCGCAATTTGTAATTTTTCTTTTTGGAAAATGTGGTCCCTGGGAGCATATTGTTGGACACATTAAGCATCTTATTTTGTGTGTTACGCATTTCCTCCGAAGTAGTCTAACTTGAAGTGCTCCTTTTGTTTATTAGCCTCTATGCGTTTAATTATTTGTTCCTCATTTAATCTAACAAAGATGTGTAATTCAAAACTTAAGGGGAAAGGAATGATAGGTACTTGATCCTTTCTTCTGTTGTTAATTTTGCCTTTCTGATTCATGATTCCCACTCCCTTCTTGCCTACTAATACTAGCTACATATGAGTTGCTACATATTTTTGCTATAAGTTTTTTTTTAAGAATTTTTAAAAATTTTAATTAATTTATTTTTGGCTGCTTTGGGTCTTTGTTGCTGCGCGGGGGGCTTTCTCTAGTTGTGGCAAGCGGGGGCTACTCTTTGTTGTGGTACGTGGGCTTCTCATTGCGGTGGCTTCTTTTGTCGCGGAGCACGGGCTCTGGGTGTGCGGGCTTCAGTAGTTGTGGCACTCGGGCTCAGTAGTTGTGGTTCGCAGGCTCTAGAGCACAGGCTCAATAGTTCTGGCACACGGGCTTAGTTGCTCCACGGCATGTGGGATCTTCCTGAAACAGGGCTCAAACCCATGTACCCTGCATTGGCAGGTGGATTCTTAAGCACTGCGCCACCAGCAAAGTCCTTGAAGTGTTTATATATATGCATTGGTCTAAATAATTTAACATATTTCTAATGTGTTTGTTTTTTCCTCTGCCAGATCAAACTTGGACATAGATCAGAAGCTAAAGATGGTGAGTAAGTTATTTCATGTAATCTGACAGAACAGGAAAGGTTCTTATTCTCAGTGAGGAAGAGAACAAAGTATTAATTAAAGTTAACAGTGGTTCTGGATAGAGTTATTGCAGGGTCCCAGAAGAGTAAAGATAGACTCAGGATAGAGATAGGATATTTGTGATTTTCGCCACTTGGGTGTTCAGAAGAATATTCAAGTCACCTAAGTAGATGGAAGACAGCAAGGTTATTAGTGACTTGTCTTCCTGTCTTCGTTACTGCTTTAGGTGTTGTTACAAGCCATTGTTTCTTCTTCTGAGCTTCTGATTACTTTGAAAATTCAGGATTCATGGAAGTATACAAAGCTTACTATAGAATAAATGTATGGAGGGGAAAGATTTTTTTTTACCCCTTCTTCCAAAGCCTTATTTGCTAGAGTGCTAAGTCCTACTTAGTCATCAAGAAATAGTTCCTATGTAAAGGATCCATCATCTCTGTAATAACTAGTACCAGATTTTATTTTAAATGTTGAGTTCCATCCTTCACATTGGGCAAAATGGTATCTAATCACTAGTTTGCTGTTAGCTTAAAGAATCTGCCACTGATACTCATAAGGCAAGAGAAGGGAGCCATTAACTTCTCACCTATATGCTACACACTTGTGTACATGTTGTTCCAGCAGTCTTCAGATCTGATATCTCACAGATAAAGTGAATACTTTTTTCACCATTTATCATAGTCTGTGCTAAGCTATTTTAAAAATAAAGCAATATAAAATGGAAACAGATATGTCATAAAAATTGTTATTTTTTTCCTGAGGAATAGTCATCGCTATTTCATCAGACTGACCTTTCCCAAAAAATACATTGACAAGAAGGTTTGAGATTTCAGAATTATTTTTCACTTTTTTCTTTGCCTTTTTGTGTAGGTATAAATAGAACAGCTTTAAGAGAGATAAAATTATTACAGGAGCTAAGTCATCCAAATATAATTGGTGTGAGTATGATCTAAGTTGTTTCTGGGATTTGGGACCCTGCCTTTCCTGAATGTGGTAGATGTTGATTGAAGGCTCAGCAAGATAAGTTGTTCTAGATGAGCCTTGCAAAAAGGCTGAAATTTATTTTCTATCCTAATTGTTCTTGTAGGCAGTGTCTTAAAAACTATACAACTGATGAAATAAATTAAATATTGGCGTACAGGCTGATTTTCTCAGAGATCATTTTGAAGCCTAGAGAGCTCTAGCATGTGTAAGACCTTTAGCAAATTCCCTTGAACTCTGTGCCATAGTCCCTACCTCATAGCGTTGTTATGAGACTGAATACACGTAAAGTACCTGGGATAGTGCCTGGCATAGAGAACACGCTCATTCAATGAATGATAGCTGCTAATGCTATTTGTAGGATGTTCTTAAGTACCAAGTTTGGGAATTTTTCTAAATTGGAGACTTAAATGAGGTTTTCATTAATTCATATCTTTATTATAACTCCAAAATTTGGAGGGAGAGGTTAAGTATTTAGTGATTTTGTTTTTAATAGTAAGGTTTAGTATCCTGTGCTTCAAAGTACTAATTCCTAGCCAAAAAAAAGATAAATATTAAATTTAATAAAATTATTTAAACTTTACAGAGAATTATCAACAATCCAAATGCTTGTTTAAGTTTTTAAAAATTACTGTCAAGTGTTTAATAGAGAATCACATGTTGATTTTTTTAAAATTTTGCTTTGTAGCTCCTTGATGCTTTTGGACATAAATCTAATATTAGCCTTGTCTTTGATTTTATGGAAACTGACCTAGAGGTAAGATTAAAATATCTGGAGGAATTTTTTTTCTCTATTTATCAAAAGAGAATCTAAATATTTATTTTCTACCTTTGAAGATACTGGCAGTCAAAAGAATGCTTAATTTTGTTGAAATCTAGATGTGTTCTCAAGTCAAAGATCTTCTGAATCATTTAGCCATATTCCCAGGGTTAAATACAAGAGTTGGATTTCAATAGCATTGTGTCTACCAAGTTCCCAATACCTTATTGACATTCCTTTTTCGAAAAATGAGTGTTTGGCTTCGGAGGATTTGGAACTTCTTTGTGATATTATCACAGAATATCCTTTTGAAAGCCAGGTTTCTTTTTGAGAAAAATAAAATTTTATACTTTTCATTAATATTAATTGCATCTCAGTAATGGACATTCCAAGGATGTGGAACAAGTGGAATTCTCATACACTGCTGATGAGAATGCAAAGTGATGCAGCCACTTTGGAAAACAGTTAGGCAGTTTCTTATACAATTAAATATACACTTAAGGTACAATCTAGTAAATACTGCCTCTACGTATTTATTTATCCAAGAGAAACAAAAACATATGACTACACAGATGTTTAGCTTTATTTGTCACTACCCAAACTGGAAACAACCCAAATAGCTTTCATTAAGTGAATGTGTAATCATAAAGTGGAATACTATTTGAGAATAAAAAGAAACAAACTACTAACATATGAAACAGTATAGGTGAATCTCAAATACATTATACTAAACAAAAGAAGCCAGGCTCAAAAAGCTATTGATATTGGGCTTCCCTGGTGGCGCAGTGGTTGAGAGTCCGCCTGCCGATGCAGGGGACACAGGTTCGTGCCCCAGTCCGGGAGGATCCCGCATGCCGTGGAGCGGCTGGGCCCGTGAGCTACGGCCGCTGAGCCTGTGTGTCCAGAGCCTGTGCTCCGCAACGGGAGAGGCCACCACAGTGAGAGGCCCACGTACCGCGAAAAAAAAAAAAGCTATTGATATTATATTATTCCATGTATGATTTTTTGGAAAAGGCAAAATTAAAGGAACAAAAATCAGGTCAGTGGTTGCCTGGGTAGGGAATCGAGGGGAGGATTGAGTAGAGAGTGGCCTGGGGAGAGTTTAGGGGGTTATGAAACTATGTCTTGATTATGGTAGTGGTTACACAACTGCATGTGTTTGTTGAAATTCATAGAACTGTGAGATTAAAAGCGTATATTTTACCTATTTTAAAAAAAAGAAAATGTGAATTTTTATCTCATATAACGAAAAGTCTAGGAATAAACTGACTGACTTGAGGCATAGTTCACAAATAATGCTAATGTAACACAGTCTTTCACTTTAACTCAGTGTTTTCTCTCTGTTGCCTTGTTCATGGGTAGAATTTCTCAATATAGTGGCTCAGGCACTTGCAGGCTTCTGTCCTTAGAGTTTAATAATCCCTGAGGAAAGAAAGTGCTTTGTTCCCTTTGATTCTAGCACCAATATTTGCCTTGGCTTGGCTCACATATCCATCCCTGAGCTAGTCTGGAAAGCAGGCTGCAGTGTGGTGACTGACCATGCCTGGGTCGTTGTGTCTACCTCTGAAGTCTACAGGTAGTGCACAGTCCTGTTTTAACCACGTGGACTAAGCTGGAAACAGATGGAGTGTTGAATGCTCTTGTCAGAAGGGGCTATGTATCTGGGGGCAAGTGAAAACAACAGATGTTTGCTACATGGATGCCTAAAAACAAAGCAGTAGGACATAAAGCACTGCTTTCTTTCCAAACCAAAGATACTTTCCCTAACCATATAATTGGAGGTTCTGACAGTACTTCCTAAGGAGAGTTAGGCAAGCTCTCTTGAGATTCTCCTCTATGAATAAATCCACTTTATGTCTGTAAATGATTTTATATAGTAGAGTCCATTTGGAATAATAAAGCTTACCTGTATATTGTATGCCTGCTTTACAGGTTATAATAAAAGATAACAGTCTTGTGCTGACTCCATCACACATCAAAGCCTACATGTTGATGACTCTTCAAGGATTGGAATATTTACATCAACACTGGATTCTACATAGGGTAAGGTTTTTAACCAAATATTGTTGCTTCTTCATGTTGTAGTCAGACTTTATGTAGCCAATTTATTACACAAAAGGTCTGAGTATGTAAATTGTTACAAAATAGAGCTGGGCCATTTTATCCAACCTTCTTCCTCTGTGTGCTCCCTTCAGTTCCACTACGTGGTGCTGTGAGGACTCTGAATTACTATATGAAACTTAGAAATGGAAGAGACCTAGTCCTTCATGTTTTTCATAGTTGAAGAGCTAAGTTGCTGACCAAAGTTACGTATTTTTTTTCAAGGTCAGCAGCTGAAAATTGACAATAGTATTAGAACCTAGACATTTTGGCTTGAAGTCCAGTGTTCTTTGTGCTGTACTGTTGTAATGGGAAAAAAATAAACAAAACCAAAAACAGTGGGAGTCTGGATTAAATTATGCAATGCAAAAATACCTTTGGAAAAATATTTCTAGTAGCTCTAAAATTCTAGGAAATAATGAAATAAAATTTCTGAAATGGCTGAGCCATTGTTAGGAGCATTCAGCTACTAGAACAAGGCTGATAATTTAGATAGGTAGATGTTCTTAGGCACCCTATTTAGATGAAATAGCTAAAAATAAGTAAGTTATAGTTAGTAATTCTCATACTTACACTTGGAATCTCTTTTAGGTTATTGCTAATATATTTTTAGCATAGATTGTGAAGACTGTATTCCTCACCCTTATAAGTGCCTAATATTTTTATTTACTGAAGTTCATATATAGTGGGGGGTTTTTTGTTTCTTTGTTTTTGTTTTGTTTTTGGCCTCGTGGCTTGTGGGATCTTAGTTCCCCGACCAGGGATTGAACTCGGGCCCTCAGCAGTGAGAGTGCAGAGTCCCTAACCTCTGAACCGCCAGGGAATTCCCCATATATATTGTCACTAAATTAAATAGCAGCAGCTATCTATTGAGTGCTTACTACAAGCCAGTCACTACACTAGGGCTTTTACAGGAAATATTAAATTTAATCCTCACAGCAAACCTGTGAAGTAGGTAAATTGAAGTTCGTGAAATTAAGTACCTTGACCCAATGTCTCACTAAGTAATATGGCCAATCTTATTTTGCTTTGTAGGATTTTATGTCAATAAAAATAATATTGGTGGTTGTTTAGATTTGGGGTGTTACCCCATTTCTGCTAAGTTTAAATTTAAGCCAACTAAATGTATCGTTGTGATATTCTTCTCCACCCTGCTTACTTGTTTGTTTAAAACCTCTGTTATATAGGACCTAAAACCAAACAACTTGTTGCTAGATGAAAATGGAGTTCTAAAACTGGCAGATTTTGGCCTGGCCAAATCATTTGGGAGCCCCAATAGAGCTTATACACATCAGGTTGTAACCAGGTAAGGATTCCTTAACTAACTGAAACCTTATATTGTGTAGGATATACACAAATGATTGTGATTACACAGATGAGCATCATTTGTCTTCTCTGAAATTTTGGCAGAGTTCAGGGATTACTATTGGTATTTTATTAAAAATATAGCCCTTTTTTATATTGTGTATACCTTACCACAGTGAAAAAAATATACAGCCCTTCTTTCAAACGGAGTTGAATTTAACTCAGTCCTCAGAGACTTACCAAGTTATTTTGGGGACTAATTTATACTTCTTATACAGTTTAGTTAGGTAGGTTGGAACTGTAGTGCCTGTTCTTGTACATAAGCATGTGATTTGGGGGGCCTGTGTTTATTTTATTGGTCAGTCTTGGTTCCACATTTTATATCATTCAGTGTGAATGAAAATTCTCTAAACAAAGCAGTGCATTTATATTTGGGTTTTGCATATTATTAGTTGCTTCCACTTTCTGTTCATACTTTTTGTGTATAAAAACTAAAAATCACATTAAATAGATAAGGATGGTAGATTTTATCTTGTCAGGATGACATTTGTTAATTTCTCTGACTCTCGTAAGGACCTGAGAAGTCATCAGATTCTCTATCCTTTTAAATTACTTTGTCACCTTCCTCCAGATCTCACTGAGTGTCAGTCACCTGAGCCCTGAGTAAAAAGTAAGGGATATAAGTAGTTGTTCATGTAATTTCTGGAAAGATTAAGCCCATCATTCAGGAACACTGGGGACTCAGGAAAACAGGGACCCACATACATGAGTATTGTGTGCCACTGGTTTTCATCTACTCGTTTCTCATACTTTCTCTTCTTGCAAATCAAATGCTACTAGTAGGTCAAATTAACGTGAGGACTGAGAATTAACAATTTAGATAACCTCGACAAGAGCAATTTTGGTGGAGTGGTGGGATGAAAGCCTGACTGAAACGGGTTTAAGAGGATGAGAGAAGAGGAAATGGAGACAGTAAGAACAGACAACCAGAGGATGAGGGGTAACTGTTAGGGGAAGTGGGGTCCAAAGAAGTTTTTGTTTCTTTATATTTTAGTTTATTTTTTAAGGCTAGAAAAAATAATGGTATGTTTGACATTGATGTTAAAAATCTAGTAAGAACAAAAAGTTGATGTAGGAGAAAGAGGAGAGAATTGGAGGAGCAATATCCTTGAAAATAGGCAGGAGAGTGGGGTGTCAGTGCCCAAGTTGAGGGATTGACTTTAAAAACAATCATGGATAGTTCATCTGTAGTTATGGATGGGAAGGCGGATTGTGAGAATACAAATGACTGAAGGTGAGTCTGTAGAAATTTTTTTTCATTACTTGCATTATTTCAGTGAAGTAGGAAGTAAGGTCATCAGCTGAGAGGAAGGATGGTGTTGAGGGTTCCTGGAGAAAGAAAGTGTTACTCATCTCAAAGTGGGAGAGTGAATGGACTAAGGGTGTATGTAATTTCCTGGCAGTAATATGGAACTTGTTGGTTTTATAGCCAATTTTTCTTGAGTTAATATATCCATAAAAGTGCATTTCATCAGTAGATGATGTTTTGCTGAGGAATTTTCTCTAAGAAATACTTTAATTCCATCCTAAAATGACAGTATTTCTTTTTGTTCTTCAGGTGGTATCGGGCCCCTGAGCTACTATTTGGAGCTAGAATGTATGGTGTAGGTGTGGACATGTGGGCTGTTGGCTGTATATTAGCAGAGTTGCTCCTAAGGGTAAGTCTGGAATTGATGTACACACTTCAGTATTGTTATAGGAATTTGTTTTTATAATTTGTGTAATAATTATCTTCCCAGAAGTAATTCCCAGAGAGGAGTACCATCCTTGAAACAAAAAACCAACAAACAGGTTAATAAAAAAAAACACCTCAGCCAAGTACAACCTTTTTATTAATGCTAATGCGAGATGAGATCTCCCACTTAGGACAATAAAGGTTTTATTATAGATCATTCTGTGTTCTGAAATGTAACTCTAATAAAACTCATTGGGCTGTAATATGGTACTGTCTCTACAGTAACTAAAAGTGTTAGGATAAACTTACGTACTTCTGGTACTTTTTTGTTTGGGCTGTTTAAAGGTACACTTTAAGAGATACGTAATACCAACCACTGCAGATGCAACTCTGCATAACTTTAAATATTGTGTGAGAGGAGCATTTTAGTTCTGTTCAAGCAGAGCAGACATGGTGGTCCTATAGCATTTCTCAAACTGAGACCATCTTACAATGAAACATCCTCTCCCTTCCCTCACTGTAGAGAAAGATGCCAACTTGGTAAGTTTTCTTTAGCTATGAAGTTTAGTTTAGCCCTTCTCAATGATGAAGGCAGAGGAGTATTGGGAAATCACACTGAGGCTGAGTGTTTTTCCTTCTTACATTCCAGATTCCAGCCTCTACTCCCCCTCTCCTCAAGCCATGTGTATTTAATGAAATGTGAACCCAAAACACAAAAATACAGCTATTTATTTCCTTGAACACAGAACATAGCTTCTGTACGCCAGAGAGAAGATACCTTCTTAAATGTCTTTTTTAGTTTAGTGTGAGTTCTATGCATCATTTTGAGATGCTCACCCTTCTGAATGCTGGTAGAAGAAACCCTCACATTTAGGCTTGAAGATGACATAAGTAATCCCTGTAGTAATGGGTCCTCTTAGTCACCTGGTGTGACAACTATGCTACTCACAAAAACAGAGTTTACTGGAAGGGTACATTTGAGAATCTGTTAACTCTCAAAAGCCCAGTTCATTCATGACCGAAACAGAAACGGAATTCCATAGCCCCTAGTGTTATGACTGATCATTCCATTTAGAAAGTAAGGAGAGAGAGATAGCAGTTGAGAATAAATGGGTTAGAAATGGTGGACCTGGTTGAAGTCATAGTTGGAGTCTTGCTAACCATTGGCATCATTGCTGGAATTATTATTAAGGTTATGAAGGAGTTGACAGGCAGCCCTATTTGGTGAAGAACTGTACCATTTTGCCATATATTTTTCCAGCACAATTAAAAGTGTTTCCTGTTTTAAACTGTCTCTGTACTCATTTGAAAATATCCTTGGAAATGCTGTCCACACAGTTCTAAATCTGTGGTGAGATTCTGCAGTCCAAATAGATAATAGTTGAAAGCCAGGGTAATTCAGAAGATTTGCTAATATAAGCGTTTAACTTCTTTAAAGTGTTTTTTCTATATAAATTTTATAGAAGGTTTAATAACTAGAAAACAGGAGCAATAATAAGTAATCCTATATCCAACCAAAGTAGTCTATATAGTTTAAAACATTTTAGAAGCAAATTGGTCTGCATTCTGGACCTCTGAAAAGGAATTGAGAAATATTTATACTAGTGGAGTATTATGTCACTGAATAACACAAATCTACTTTTTAATTTATGATCTGTTTATGTTCTTTTTTCTTAATCATGTTATGAGACATAGTGATTAATAGAAAATCTAAACTTGGATATTACCTACTGAGCAAATGCCACTATCTGGTCTAGATAGTTTCAAAGATAACCATTTTAGTTTGTAAATAAGAAGTAGTTTGGGGGAGACATTTTATGCTTTATAGGAAGGTCACTGGGCATCCTACTGGCCTGCATTAGAGCATTCCCTAGAGATGATGTGGTGATACAAAAATTTGATCAACCAGCAGCTGCCTGCCATACTCTTACTTCATCCAGATGGTGAGGATCCAGAGCTAATGGCTTGGCCTGTGGTTGATCTTCAGCCCCTTGACATTCCAACACTTCAGTTTGGCTGTATCAGCTCAGAACAGAGCTTCCATCAGTTTTTGCATAGGCTTCTGGATGCACATGGATGTTAGAGGCTATAGGATATCAGATGTTCAAGAATGTTATTGTTCATGCCTATTGCATAAAAAAACTTGCTGATTTTCTGATATTTGGTTTGTGATCCCTGCCTCTCTGTAAAGACCTGAGAAAGAAAAAATAAATTTCTACAATGTCATTGTTCTTAAAAAGATGAATCTCAACACAATTTTAAAAGAGAAGTCATGAGTGGAGTCCTACTGAAAAGAACCAGAGGGAAGTCCCTCTTGCGTTCCTGTACTGTTGAACTCAGTACTTCTCTTCCTCTTAGGATTAATTGGACTCTTTTTCCTAAAACTGAAAAGTTTTCATTCATATGCTTAGTCACAATTGTATTGGTTAAATTCTGGTGTCCTCTAAGAAGCTGTTATAGAACAGGATAAAAGAACAATAAAGGGCTTCCTTGGTGGCACAGTGGTTGAGAATCTGCCTGCCAATGCAGGGGACACGGGTTCGAGCCCTGGTCTGGGAAGATCCTACGTGCTGCAGAGCAGCTAAGCCAGTGCACCACAACTACCGAGCCTGCGCTCTAGAGCCTGCGAACCACAACTACTGAGCCCACGCGCCTAGAGCCCATGCTCCACAACAAGAGAAGCTGCCGCAATGAGCGGCCCGCGCACTGCAAAGAAGAGTGGCCCCTGCTCACTGCAACTAGAGAAAGCCTGTGCGCAGCAACCAAGACCCAATGCAGTCAAAAATAAATAAACAAACAAACAAATAAATATAAAAATACTGACTAGGACTTGGGAGGCCAAATCATTAAAAAAAAAGATTTATTTATTATTTATTTATTTTATTTATTTTTGGCTGTGTTGGGTCTTAGTTGCGGCATGCGGGATCTTCGTTGAGGCGTGTGGGATCTCTCATTGTGGCGTGCAGGCTTCTCTCTAGTTGTGGCATGAGGGTTTTCTCTTCTCTAGTCGTAGCGCACAGGCTTCAGGGTGCGTGGGCTCTGTCGTTGTGGCACATGGGTTCCAGAGTGCATGGACTCTGTAGTTTGCTGCATGCGGGCTCTCTACTTGAGGCATGCAAGCTCAGTAGTTGCGGCACGTGGGCTTAGTTTCCCTGCAGCATGTGGGATCTTAGTTCCCTGACCAGGCATCGAACCAGCGTCCGCTGCATTGTAAGGCAGATTCTTTACCACTGGACCACCAGGGAAGTCCCAGACAGTGGATTTTTTTAGTCAACGTTGCATTGATGCTTAATACAATGAAGACATTTTAAAATAAAGTGATAATTATATCTTGAGGATTTTTAAGATGGCAAGGCAAAAATCTCCCCCCCTCAGAAATTATCTCTAAAAAGAAACAAACATAAATGTTTGAAATTAGGAGGTGCCTATAACCCTATGCCAGAGGATATGAAGCCAGAAATGAAGAAGGCTAAAAGTCTTCAGAAACGGATACCAACTGAACGCAAATTTTGTTTGGCACACAGAATCCTGGAGTTGCTTAGCAATGAGAGTGATCATTGATGGCAATAATGAGGTGCAGGACTAAAAACAGAAGGGTTGGTTGAAAAACCTGTATATTGAGCACTTAATAACAAGGTCCCCGACATGACCAGGTTACTTTCCTTCCCCCAGCTATACTTCCCCCTGACTTATTCCTCCACCAGGGAAAGGTTTATTCTCCAAAGAAACTGAAGGAGGAATCTCTAGACATGGGCATCCTTAGACACAGTGAAGGACGGGGGTGAGATGCCAGGGTGAAAACACACAGATTACATGAAAGTCTGCACACTAAACAGTAAAACCTCCAACTTATTTCCCTGTTCAGCTCCCAGAACCCTGGCAGCCAGTGTAAAACTCATTTTAACTCAGGTAAAAGATTAGAGGATCCTTCACTGGAAGAACTGAACAGTCCCAGAGAATAGACCCGTAGGTAACTGGCATTAAGCTACCTGTCCAATCTTTCTAGATAAAGGCCATGAGTTAACAAGCTCTTTTCATAGATAGAATGCTTTGAATCAGCTTTTTTAGTACCTTACCTTTAAATATGAATGGTTAGCCAGTGATCACCAGATAGTTATCAAGGATTTTCAGGTATTTAATGACTGCTTCCAACATGTAAGGATAACCAGATAATTGGCAAGGATCATCAGGTATTTGATGAAAGCCTCCAACATGAATGACATACTGAAACAAACTAAAAAAGAAACTTGGAAAAAATAGAAACTATCAGGTAGCAGAAGAAAATTCATCCTCGCCTCCCCACCTGCACCAAATCTTCAGAGAACTGAGAGAATATACTGCATACATAAAACAAGAACATGATGCTCTTTTACTAAAGGAACAATCAAAGAATAAAGTATACTTGAAATTTTTCAAAAAGGATAACTAAAAGCAAACAAAAATAGTAGAAAAGTAAGCTAAAGAACTCTTTCATTAAATAGAACCAAAAGATAAAAGAGATGGACTATAGTAGGGAAAAGATAAGAAAATTAGAAGATTGATCCAGGAGTGATCTTAGAATATAGCAAAGGAGAAGAAAGAAAATCGAGGGTAGGAAATTCATAAGAAAATAGCCCAGCATTGATGGATGTGAATAGGTTGGAAGTGCCATAAAGATTCTGCACAATGAATGAAAGAAGATCCATGCCCAGACACATGGTGAAATTTCAGAATACCAGGGGATTCTTAAGAAAAAGCCTTTATTTCCACAGAGAGAAAAAACATGAAAAGCTTACACAGAAACCAAAATAAAGGATTAGGGAAAAGATGGCATCAGACTTCTCAAAAGCAACATTGAAGACAACAGAACACATTGTGAGGGATCCAAATTCCACGCATTAGGCAGCTCATTTTAATTTAAATTTCTTACATCAGACAAAAACAGCCATCCTTAAAATCTGGTTAAATTGCAACCTTGCTCACAAAACTAAGGCTGTGATGATGAGTGTCCCTGTCTTCAGATCTCATAATACAATTTACGTTGGTGGTTTGCAAAGTAGCAGAGGTATAAGAAGGTATAAGAAGGTATAAGAAGAAAATGTGAGCATGTCTAAAAAGATTTATGGGGACTTCCCTGGTGGTCCAGTGGTTAAGAATCTGCTTTCCAGTGCAGGGGGCGTGGGTTCAATCCCTGGTCAGAGGAACTAAGATCCCACATGCTGCGGGGCAACTAAGCCCACATGCCGCAACTACAGAGCCCATGTGCCGCAACTAAGACCCAACAGCCAAAAATAAATAAATATTAAAAAAAAAAAAAGATTTATGAAATGTTATTTAATATCCCTTCTAGTTTCTATTTTATTCACATTTAATATACATGATAGCACGCTATTATAAATACATATTTTAAATAGGGTTTATGTTAAGTCTGGGTCCAATCAGAATATAGAAACCACACGCTAATTTGAAAAGGGAAGTTTAATATAAAGAATTATTAACTATGACAAGAGGTTGTAGTAATTGACTAACAAAAAGTAAAGAGAACTCTAAAGAATATAGGAATAGCAGATATAAAGAGCAGTCACCCTTATACCTAGGGGTAACCCTAGGACTAAGGACAGAGCACCCAATGAGAGGACACCCAGGGCTGAGATCTAGACCTCTTGAAGAGGGCACGGTGTGGCTCACTGGTTGGCCGAGAAGCTGCTGTAGAGCTGTGCTGAACTTGCTGGAAATCTGTCCTCTTGGATGCTGAGGAAAGCTGTTCAGGGTATTTCAGGTGCTGAGGAAAGCATTTCTCTAGAGGCACTGCTACAAAACCATCTGCAGGGCATTCTAGAGGGAAGCTGCTGGCCTCCGTGCACTGTTGGAACTGAACACTGGAGAAACTGGTCACACTGCAGGAACCTGGTACCGATTCTAGAAGCTGAGAGTGGTGCAGGAGCCTGCCAGGCAAGCCGACTGGAACCAGGAAGCAAAACTTTTCTTCCTGTGATGTCTCTCCAGCATTCTCTACTGACAAAGCTTCACTTGGCAAAGGAAAAATATTTAAAGGGCCCAGATCCATTTTTATGGAGAGTCAAAAAGGATGAATTTGGAGTATATTGATAACTGGCAGAGGTGTTTTTGTTATGTTTTGTTGCTGGTAGAGGTCCACAGTAATAAAAATGTTGGAGACTTGGTACTTAATTTCATGTCTTCCCAGTGATTCTATAAACTTTTTCATTGCCTTTAACAGTGCCAAAGGCCTCTTAACTCACAGAGTAGAGAAAACTCCTTTTTTTTTTCTTTCCTGTATACTTACATGTCTGAGAAATGAACTGGAAAATAATGTCTTTGTGTAGCAAAGATTTTGATCATTTCTTATCAGCTTACTGACGTTTAACTTATAATTATTATTTTTTTTACATCTTTATTAGAGTATAATTGCTTTACAATGCTGTGTTAGTTTCTGCTTTATAACAAAGTGAATCAGTTATACATATACATATGTTCCCATATCTCTTCCCTCTTGCGTCTCCCTCCCTCCCACCCTCCCTATCCCACCCCTCCAGGCACTGAAAGCACCGAGCTGATCACCCTGTGCTATGCGGCTGCTTCCCACTAGCTATCTACCTTACATTTGGTAGTGTATATATGTCTATGCCTCTCTCTCGCTTTGTCACAGCTTCCCCTTCCCCCTCCCCATATCCTCAAGTCCATTCTCTAGTAGGTCTGTGTCTTTATTCCTGTCTTATCCCTAGGTTCTTCATGACATTTTTTTTTCTTAAATTCCATATATATGTGTTAGCATACGGTATTTGTCTTTCTCTTTCTGACTTCACTCTGTATGACAGACTCTAGGTCTATCCACCTCATTACAAATAGCTCAATTTCGTTTCTTTTTATGGCTGAGTAATATTCCACTGTATATATGTAACTTATAATTATTTATCCTCTTAAAGTTGGCCAGTATACCTCTTCAAAGAAAGAATTTGCCAAGAGATTGTTTAAATAATATTGGAATAGAGATGTGTTCTCTTGCCTCCCAGCCTTTGTACCTGTCCTTTTGCTAGGATAGTTTTCTTCTTCCATCTTAGACTTTTCTTTCGGCAACTCTCATCTTCATCTGTCAACTTTCATGGTCACTTCCTGTAGGAAGCCTTCCGTCACCTGTCCAGAGTGGGTTAGGTGCTGTTCCCATATAGGCTAGGATCCTATCCTGTGCTCTCACTGAACACATCATCTTGTAAATACTGCTTTACTGGTATCATCGTTGTTCACCATGTCCACCCCAGGGGAGAGCAGGGTCTGTCTTGTTCCCTTGTTTAAATGCCTAGGGCTTAGCACAGTGCCTCTTACATGGTAAGTGTTTATTAAAGATGAGAGGCGTGAATAAAATGGACAGTGTGGTACTCTTTACTTGGATAGCAATGGCAGGATCTAATGCCGTATCCAGTATGCCTCAGACTAAATTTTTGTTATAGTTTAGTGCTTCTTATTAAATTAAATTTATAGTATTATTTATGTAACAGCTATCAAAAACTATCTTGAAGTGGCTGCCTCTCACTTTCTTTCAGGTTCCTTTTTTGCCAGGAGATTCAGACCTTGATCAACTAACAAGAATATTTGAAACTTTGGGCACACCAACTGAAGAACAGTGGCCTGTAAGCCTTCATACATGTTCTTTGAAATTTAGTTAGAATTCTGTATAGTGTATAACGTGAATATTACTTAAAGAAATGTACTAATTGTCTTAATTTATTAATAATATATACTCATTGCAAAAGTTATACAAAGTAAAAGTTAAAATTATGATATACCATCCAGCCTTCTATATACTTATAGCCCTCTCGCATCCCAGTAATTCCCATTCCAGGGTCAATCACTCTTATTTTGTTGTAAAGTCGTGCTATGAGGATGCATACACAAACACATATGCACATATAGACATATAGAGTTGCTTTTTCTTTTGTTCTTTAGCAAAATAGGGATCACACCATACAAATTTTTTTTGCAACTAACTTGCTCTTATTATTATTGACCTTTTTCTTTTTAAGCCATATAATATTTAATTTTATGGATGTTCCATGTTAGTTTATCAATATCTTGATGGATTTGGGTGTATTTATTGCATTTTCACTAACACAATCAAGATTTTTTAGTATTATAATTTTTTTGTTGTTGGCCACGCTTCATGGCTTGCAGGATCTCAATTCCCCAAGCAGGGATTGAACCTGGGCCACAGCAGTGAAAGCCCAGAATCCTAACCACTAGGCCACCAGGGAACTCCCTGTTATTTATTTTTAAACCATTACATGTCTATAAAAAATAAATACTAAATCTGTGATAAAATTTAAAACAAGATAAATTGCTAAATTTTATGTATTACAGTTCAGTGAAATTCTCACTTGTTCATTCTTTCTTATTTATCTATGTATGTATGTATGTATGGCTGCATTGGGTCTTCATTGCTGTGCGCGGGCTTTCTCTAGTGTGGCGAGCGGGGGCTACTTTTCGTTGCGGTGCGCGGGCTTCTCATTGCGGTGGCTTCTCTTGTGGAGCACGGGCTCTAGGCATGCAGGCTCAGTAGTTGTGGCTCGCAGGCTTAGTTGCTCCACGGTATGTGAGATCTTCCTGGACCAGGGATTGAACCCATGTCCCCTGCATTGGCAGGCGGATTCTTAACCACTGCACCACCAGGGAAGTCCCATTTGTTCATTGTAAAATTATAATTGAAGGGGCTTCCCTGGTGGCGCAGTGGTGAGAGTCCGCCTGCCGATGCAGGGGACATGGGTTCGTGCCCCGGTCCGGGAAGATCCCACATGCCGTGGAGCAGCTGGGCCCGTGAGCCATGGCCGCTGAGCCTGCGCGTCCGGAGCCTGTGCTCCGCAACGGGAGAGGCCAAAAAAGGGAGAGCCCCGCGACCCAAAAAAAAAAAAAAAAAAAAAAAAAATTATAATTGAAGACCTTTTTATTTTCCTTTCTATTATAGCCTCATCTTCTGGGGAAAAAATAAATACTAGAAAAGAGAAATTTTGATCAGTCTCTTTATCTTCTGGTTAAAACTATAATGAAATTATCTGAAACTGAAATTGAGTTTCTTTTGTGCTATTACTTCCTCAACTTTCTAATTGAAAGTTGGCTGTATGTTCTAATTGTGAAGTATGCTCTTATAGCTTTCATTTATTGAACACTTACTGTATGCCATTAATGGTAGGGTTTCATAAATTATATTTAATTCTCCCAACAATCCTATTAAGGTAGGTACTGTTATTCCCATTTTACAGATGAGACAACTGAGATTTAGTGAGGTTAAGTAACTTGCCTGAAGCTACCCAGTGTCAGAGCTAGGGCTGCAGTCTGGGTCTTAGTGACTCCAGAGCCATGTTCATAATATTTATTCTGTACTATTTGACATGATTTTCTAAATAGTAGTTGCTTACTGATGTTTTCCGTGGATTTTTAAAAATTCTTATTTTGATTTACATGCAGAAGGAAATACAGAGATATCCCTTGCACCCTTTACCCAGCTTCCCACAGTGGTAACATCTTGCAGAGTTAGGATACCTTTACCCAGCTTCCCACAGTGGTAACATCTTGCAGAGTTAGGATAAAAATCACAACCAGCATGCTGACATTGATACAGTTAATATATAGGACATCACCACAAAGAGCCCTTTTACAGTCATACCCACTTTAATTCCACTCCTACTCCTTCCTTAACCTCTGGCAATCACTAATATGTTCTCCATTTTTATAACTTTGTCATTTCAAGAATGTTATAAATGGAGGCATATAATATGTAAGCTTTAGGGATTGATTTTTTTTTTCACATTCAACATAATTCTCTGGTGGTTTTTCCAGATTGTTGGTTGTATCAATAATTCGTTCCTTTTTATTGATGAGTGGTATGAATGTACCACAGTTTGTCTTAACTGTTCACTCGTTGAAGCACATCTGCATTGTTTCCAGTTCGGGGCTATTACAAATAAAACTATTATAAACATGCATGTACAAGGGAATTCGCTGGCGGTCCAGTGGTTAGAACTCTGCAATCTAACTGCCAAGGGCCCAGGTTCCATCCCTGGTCGGGGAACTAACATCCCACAAGCTGCACGGCCAAAAAAATTCACATACAGGCTTTTGTGTAAGCATAAGCATTTATTTCTATGGGACAGATGACCAGAAGTGCAGTTGTTGAGTCATGGGTTGCATATTTAGCTTAAGAAACTGCAAACTGCTTTCCAAAGGGGCTGTACCATTTTTTATTCTCACCAGCAATATATGAGTAATCCATTTCCTCTGCATCCTCTCTAGCATTTGGTTTTGTCACTTTTTTACTTTAAGCATTCTGAGGGATTTTCTCTTCCCTAATGACTAATGAATAGTGTTGAATATCTTTTCATGTACTTATTTGTCATTTGTATAGCTTTAATGAAATGTCTCTTCTTGTCTTTTCCTTGTTTTTTAATTGGATTGTTTGTACTTTGGCTGAGTATTGAGCACTTTATATATTTGAGATACTCGTCCTTTGATTGTATATGTGGTTTGCAAATTTTCTCTTACACTGTAGTTTGTCTTTTCATCCTCTTCACAGTCTTTCCAGAGTAAAAGTTTTAAATTTTGATCAAGTCTGTTTTTATCATTTTTCTTTTTATGAATAATACTTTTGATGTCAAGTCAAAGAACTCTTGTCCTAACAAAAAGATATTCCTGATGATTTTCTTTTTCTTGTAAGTTTCATAGTTTTACATTTAACATTTAAGTCTGTGATCCTTTCTGAGTTAATTTTTATATGAGGTATGAGATTAAAAATGTCTTTGGAGGGGACAGTGTTGTTTATGATACCTTTCCCTCTGTCAATACCACAGTCTTAATTAAGTAGCTATATATTAAGTCTTGATATCAGGTAGACTGATTCCTCCCGCTTCTATTCTTTTTCAAAGTTGTTTTTAGCTATTTTAGTTCTTTTTCCTTTCCATATAAATTTTAGAATAACCTGTCTATATCTATAATAATTTTGCCAGAATTTTGGCAAGAATTGCATTAAACCCATATACCAATTTGAGGAGAATAGACATCCTTATGGTGTTGAATCTTCCAATACACGAACATGATAGGTCTCACCATTTATTTAGAGCTTTGATTTATTTCATCAGTATTGTATAGCTTTCAGTATATGAGTCCTACACATGTTTTGTTAGATTTTCACCAGAGCATTCCATCATTCTTTTTGAGTGATTCTAAATGACATTGTTTTTCATTTCAGTGTCCACATGTTCTTTGCTAGTATGGAGAACTACTGTTGATTTTTTTATGTTTACCTTCCTGTAACCTTGTCTGCTCACTAGTTGTAGGAGTTTTTTAATACATTTCTTGAGGTTTTCTACATAGATCATCATATCATCCGTATGACAGTTCTATTTATTCATTTGAGATCTACATGCCTTTCAATTCTTTACTTACGTTTGAATTATAAAAATATTTTTACAGGACATGTGTAGTCTTCCAGATTTCGTGACATTTAAGAGTTTCCCTGGAATCCCGTTACAGCATATCTTCATTGCAGCAGGAGATGACTTGCTAGATCTTATACAAGGCTTATTCTTATTTAATCCGTGTACTCGAATTACAGCCACACAGGTATTTTAGCATATCTTTAGAATTTCTTAAGATTTTCTAACATTCTTTAAATACCGAAAAGATGTGTTTCTGTTTTGTTTTAAGGAGTAACAAATTTTATTTTTTCCCTAAGCTACAAGCACTATTCAGACTGGTATTAAAGTATATGATGCACACAAGTACAGGAGAGTTTATTCTTGCTTAAACATATATAAATACATTTCTATTTCATAATTAATTTGCTTTCAAATAGTTCACTAGAGAGGAAAAAAAGGTTTTTGTATTTGTTAAGGCATTGGTATATTTCAATTAAACTCTTATGTATTAACTAAAATTTTGTGCTAAAATCAGTGCCAAAAGTGTTTTGTTTTTTCCCCATAAAATGCAGTTCAAATATGCATTCTGGTCATTGTCACAGTCAGAAAGTGATAATAGGGAGAAAATGGTATAGTCTGATACAACTGTATACTTACAAGAGATTGAAAGGTATTCTAAACAGAAAAACACTGAAACTGAGTTATTTAAAGGAAATAAGAATGAAACTCAAGAAAAATGTGGAAGACCAAGAATACCTGCTCTTATAAAAGAAGAGAGAAATGTTATCCAATACAAAAATATAAGACCTATAGATTTGAAAAGGTTTTTTTTCTTTGTTTTAAAAACAAGCACACAAAACTGGGGCAGGGACAGGCAGTGCAAAAACGCAACACGGTACAATGATTTGCCTTCATAAAGGAAGAGACCAATTGAAATGTCACAAATCTTCATATCTCACAAAACATATTAATGTACAATATATGAGGGATACAAAGTGGATTTTTTTTCACTTAAGTTTATTACAGACTACCAAATCATTGTTTAATGCATTTACTTGTACAAGCCTTTTCTTTGTAGCAGTACATGCCACATTAATATATATATACTAGATATTTTACCATTGGAATTACTCTTCTAATTTCAAACAAGTAACTCATTTTTACCTTTTCACTCATGCATATATGCATATTAACTCCATCATAAGAAACTTGAGACCAGGTCAGATTATCTAGAAAGTTGTTTTCATTAATAGTAAAACTCAAAATATATAGAAAAATACTAGTTGTGATGACTTACTTGGGTTGTATTTTGATAGAATGAATTTTTTTAATGGGCTTTGGCTTGTAGATATCTAAAAGTTGGAATGTGATACTCTTCTTAGATCTCTATGTAGCTCAAAATTAGTTTAATTTACTTATGGAACTGCTATGATTTGGAAGTAATATTTTATAAATGCAACTCTTCTGAAGTAAGAAATCTCTAAATTATTACTGCATATAATATTACGTTGGCAAGTAGGGGGAGGTATGCTTGACAAATTTATATGACTTCTTTTTGTTCATAAAAGAATTATCCAAAAGGAAATACCTTAAATTTTTGTGGCTATTGAACAGTACTATGATGCAGATAAAGTATGAACTTGACAACTTTGTCATCTAGAATAAAACTGTTTTTATTGGAATTTTGGAACTAAGTAAAAATATCATATTATAGAACATTGGACTGGTAGTAAATAGAAGTAACCTTGGGCAAGTCCTTCCAAGTAAAATTTCTATTAATCTGTAGTGTATTGTTGGATTTTAATCAATTGTTTCCAACCTATCACATCTTTTTAAAAGCTTTATTTTTAAGAATTTATGTGATTTGGAATTTGAATACATATAGATGTGACAAATAAACTTGGAAGTTCTTTTTAAACAAGTCTCTCTCTGTGTTTTGAACTACAGAGCCTATAATGTGTAGGGAGATGAATTTTACAATATCTTACTATGGATATTTTGTACTTTGGCTATTGTAGAAAAATTTGAAGGTAGTGTCTTTTTCTTATAGTAATGGAATTATCAATCAGTCTTAGGCTGCTAGATGTTTATTTGTAGTAATCTGCATGTCGAAATACTTGAAATTAAGTTTGCTTGGGGAGGGGGGGTATTCACATAGTATTTTTAATGCTCCTTAAAATTTTGGCGGTTAGCTTTTCTTAAACACAGTTCATATATTCACTTAAAACCTTACTTGCTCTGGTATCTTTTCTTCTTAAAGGCATTGAAAACTAAGTATTTCAGTAATCGGCCAGGGCCAACACCTGGATGTCAGCTGCCAAGACCAAACTGTCCAGTGGACGCTTTAAAGGAGCAGTCCAATCCAGCCATGGCAACAAAACGGAAGAGAACAGAGGCCTTGGAACAAGGTAAAACTCTCATTTTCACAAGAAATGAAATGAATTCAGAAAACTCCAGATAGCTAATATATAGCTAGTGACTGAAGGGCAGCTAAGAAATGTAGACTGTGACCTGTTTACTTGTATAAATTTAAATTGGATAAAGTTGAGTGTGGTGTTTTAGCTATGTTTACTTCCACTGAGAATACTTACATCATGCTTTTTAAAAGGACATGGGCACTTTTGAGTGTACCTCAGAGTTACAAGTACTGTCCACGTGCATCCTGCTCTTTTCATAAATTCCTTCTGGTACACTGTATGCTTAATGTTTAACTAGTGCTATTGGAAAATCAAAGCGAGTAAAAATAGAGGTAGTTGGAATGCAATGACTGGTTAAAATTGCTATAAGATTAAATGTAAACAACCTCATTTTTCCCCCCAGGAGGATTACCCAAGAAGCTAATTTTTTAGTTACAGCGAACACTGGACAATATTGTACTACTGAAGGATATAGTGAAAAAGGCAAAATAGTAAACATTAATTAAATGCTTTAAAAGAAATCTGTAAATATTCTATTCATGTAAAATATGTAAAACTGGGTTATTTTATTAAACGTATTTTAAAACAAACTTAATTCTGATTTTTCTGATTAGAGTGCAACAGTAAGATAAGTTTAATTCTCTGAAATGTAGAGTTGAAAATGCATTAAGGAATTCTTAATAAAAATAACTATCAGTTATTTTAATGATCTGGCCCATATAGCATTACAGATTTGTAGTAAAGGGGGTATTATTTTAAAATAGAAAGATAGTAGTAATATACCAAATACCTGCTACCCTGACTTAACATATGTTAATATACTAAATAGGAAAAAAAAAATAACATTACAGATAAAATTGAGCTCCCTTTAACCCTTTAATACATCATTCCATTTTATTTTTTCCTTTTTACCCTCCCCAAAAGAGAATGACTCTCAGGAAATGAGTGTGTCCTTCCATGATTTTATACTGCTATTTTATAAGAATGCATGTAGTAGTATACAGTACTGTTTTGGGTCTCACAATTTGAGTGGTAGACAGTACATCTCATACAGCATTTTTATTCTTACTCAAAACTTTAAAACTTAGTTCCCAGTCCTGTAGGTCAGTTACCTCTCATGGCTCAACTGTGTTTTTTTTGCGTAGGCCAATATCAAGGTGTCAGTTGGACTCTGGGCTCTTCTCTGAAGCTCTAGGGAAGAATCTGCTTCCGAGTTCATACAGTTCATGCCATTTTAATGCTCATGCCTCCTTATCCTTGCTGGTTGTCAGCCAGGGGCCTCTCTTAGCTTCTTAAGGCAGTCCACTTGCCTTGTTGCATGTCACTCTCCATCTGCAAACCGGCAACGGTGTCAAATCTGTCTGGCTTCCTCATCGCTGCCAAGAGAGAAAATTCTGCCTTTTTTTTTTTTTTAAAGGACTCACCTGATAAATGATGTCAGCTCACTCAGGGCTTAATTACACACCTTAAAAATCCCTTCATAGCAGTTACTAGATTAGTGCTTGAATAATCAGGACAGGAATCATGAGAGGGCCATCTTGAGAATTCTGTCACATGAACATTTAGGTTATTTAAAAAGGATTGTTTATACGCACATGCAAGCGTTTCTCTAATGTACATACTTAGAATTGTAATCGTGAGGTCATAGTGTGTATTTTCAATTAGTGTTGATATTGCCATATTTCTCCAAAGTAGTTGTATCAGTTTACACCCCCAGTAACTGTTCAGTAGTTCTTAAAAATGAAGAAGCCCCTTACCTTACACTGTATACAGAAACTAACTCAAAATATATCAAAGACCTGAACACCAGGCCTAAAGCTATAAAAATTCTTAGAAAATATCATAGAGGGAAAGCTTCATGACATCAGATTTGGCAGGGACTTCCTGGATATGACCCCAAAACACAGGCAACAAAAGTAAAAAATAGACCATTTGGACTATATCAAAATTAAAAGCTTGTGTGCATCAAAGGAACGTAATCAATTGAATGGAAAGGCAACCTGTGGAATGAGAGAAAATATTTGCAAATCATGTATCTGATAAGGGGTTCATATCCAGAATCTGTGAAGAATATATGTTGTTGTTATAGTTCAACAACAAAATCCAGATAAAAAATGGGCAAAGGACTTGAAATAGACATTTCACCAAAGATGATATAGTAATGGCCAAAAAAACCCATGAAAAGATGCCCAACATCACTAATCATTAGGGAAATGGAAGTCAAAACCACAGTGAGATTATCACCTTATACCTATTAGGATGACTACTACCAAAAAAACCCAGAAAATAACAAGTGTCAGTGAGCATGTGGAGAAATTGGGACCCTTGTAAACTATTGGTGGGAATGTATAAAAACAGTGCCAGCAGCTGTGGGAAACTGTGGTGTTTCCTCAAAAAATTTAAAATGGAATTACCATATGATCCAGCACCTTCACTTCTGAGTATATATGCAAAAAAATTGAATGCGGTATTCCCAAATGAATGCATTCGTTAACCTTTATGTAAGAATCTATTTCACTTCATCATCTCTAGCATTCATACTCTTTGGGGTCTTTGCTAATTTGATACCTCATTCTAATTTACTTTTCTTTGATTTCTACTGTGTTGCTAATCCCTCCTCTGTGAACTGTTGGTTCAGTTTTTTTAATACAATTTTTAAAGGTATTTTCCATTCAGCTATTACAACATATCAGCTGTATTCCCCGTGTTGTAGGATACATCTTTGAGCCTGTCTCACACCCTATAGTTTGTACCCCCATTCCCCACCCCTATATGAACTCTCCCTCTGCAACCACTAGTTTGTTCTCTGTATTTGTGAGTCTGCTGCTTTGTTGTTAAATTCACTAGTTTGTTGTATTTTTTTAGGTTCTACATGTAAGTGATATCATGCAGTATTTGTCTCTGTGATTTATTTCACTTAGCATAATGCCCTCCAAGTCCATCCATGTTGCTGCAAATGGCAAAATTTCGTTCTTTTTTATGACTGAGTAGTATTCCACTGTATGTATAGATACAACATCTTCTTTATCCATCATCTGTTTATGGACACTTAGGTTGCTTCCATACCTTGGCAATTGTGAATAACGCTGCTGTGAACATTGAGGTGCATGTATCTTTATGAATCAATGATTTTGGGTTTTTTTGGATATATACCCAGGAGTGGAATTGTTGGATCATGTGGTAGTTCTATTTTTAGTTTTCTGAGAAACCTTCATACTGTTTTCCACATTGGCTGCACCAGTTTACATTCCCACCAACAGTGTATAAGGTTTCCCTTTTCTCCACATCCTCGCTAACATTTATTTGTGTTTTTGATGACAACCATTCCGACAGGTGTGAGGTGATGTCTCATTGTGGTTTTGATTGGCATTTCCCTGATGATTAGCAATGTTGAGCATCTTTACGTGTGCCTGTTGGCCATCTGCATTTCCTCTTTGGAAAAATATCTTTTCAAGACTTATGCCCATTTTTTAATTGGGTTGTTTGTTCTTTTGATGTTGAGTTGTATGAGCTGTTTATGTATGTTGGACATTAATCCTTTATCATATCATTTGCAAATATTTTCTCCTGTTCAGTAGGTTGTCTTTTCATTTTGTTGGTTTCCTTTGCTGTGCAAAAGCTTTTAAGTTTAATTAGGTCCCATTTGTTTATTTTTGCTTTTGTTTCCTTTACTTGAGGAGACTGATTCAGATTCTTTGTCCATTTATCAATTGGAATATAAATTTTATCAATTTATTTGAGTTTGTTTTATATACACACATACTTCTTTCTAGTTTTTGTAATGTGATTTGTTTTTTTACACTTCCCACTTTGGTATTATTAAATAATCCCAGATCCTTCCTTTCCCTACCTTTTATGTTAAATTATTATATATACTAGGTCTGTGTATGGTCTTTATCCGATTCTCATTGACCTGCTGTTACACTGTTTTAAATAATGTAGCTTTGTATTACCATCAGGACAACACATTTTTTTTAATTTAATTTTTGTTTTATATTGGAATATAGTTGATAGGATAATACATTTTAATATCTGGCAACAGTAGATGCTCATTAATCCTGTTTTCAAAATGTATTTGCCAATTTTTCAGCTTTTATTATTATTAATGCCAACCAGTGCTGTTCCTATAACACAACTATAAATGGTTTATATTGTTACCTTATTATCCTACTGTTAACTATCTAATTAAGTAGTAATATCTTTTCTTTTCAATAGAGATAAGTTTTATAACTGCTGACAAGGTAATGCACTTCCTTTGATATCATTGTGATGCTATTAATATAGTAATATTCCCAAAAGATATTAAAGATTATTACTATGTAATATTTCTAGAAAGAGAAAATAATTTTAAATGGCCTAAAATTCAGCATCAAAACCAAGAAGTTAATTCAGAGTGGCCTAAATGCCAGAATTCTGCATAGATCTGGCTACAGAATGTCACCACTCTGACAAAAAGGAAGCTATGAAAAAGGAAGCTATGAAATAGGTAACTAGCAATGACTTTGAATATACTGCTGCCAAAGTCCCACCATAATAACTTTTTTATTGAAGTGAAGGAAATTATTTTTAAACTTTATATGGCAAATGAAAAATCCAGAAAAACACAAAACCAGATAAATGTATTCCAAAAATTAACACTCTTGTTGCTTGAGCCAAAGATCCCTATAAGTCAATCTGAATAGTTAATTTTCTTCTCAAAATCACTATTTCTTTGTTTTTAAGATGTTGGCAAATACTGAAAATTTCAAAAATATAGTAATATAATTTATAAATATGTCAACACAGAACACTAATAAATGTCTTGTAGAGAACATTTATTTAAGCTGCTTCCCCAAATTTAGAATACCCAGAAAACACAACTTCTGAAGATGTAGCAACATTTACATGGTCCGTTTTCAAAGTCTCAATATAAACAGCTCTCAGTTCTAATTTCAGCTGGTCTTCAGTACATGATATTTGATGGCAAAGAATAGGATCTTTTAAGAGTTCTTGTGTAGTATTGATCTGTTTGAAAGTGCTGAATTGAACAAATGCAGCCCACAGAATTAAAAATTTGAACACTTGATGAATGTACAGGATCATGTAAAACAGGGAATTCTGAAGTTTTCTGCCAGGGGTTTTTTAATGGAGAATTGTCTTTCATAGGATTTTTTTCTTTATTCTCTTTTGAGGTGGTGCCTCTGTCTTCCAAAGCCCGAGCAAGCATGTAACTAACTTTTCTTTGATGAGCCAAAGCTTCTTCTTTATCATTTAACTGCATGCACAGAAATTAAAAACATACCAGTTAGTATATCACAGAGTACAGAGCTATAGTCAGAAGTATTTCATGAAAATGTTCAACCTCCAATCTAAGCCAGTCAGTATGAATAAATCAATTAGGTATCCACTGATTCCTAAGCATTATGCTACATGGTATTGAGGATTTTTTTTAAAAGGAAAAATAGAAAACAGCGTTCTTTCTATCGAAAAAATTTTTAAGTCATCTGAAGAGAAAGAAAGAAGTATATATTTACATGGTATGTGTGTATATGTGTATATATGTATATATAATACCAACATGTACTTACCTCTGAAAGAATGTTGAAGGTATTTATATAAAAATTGTTTTTATATTTTTATATGCAAATAAACTTTAATACTCTTCTATAGATAAGTATGTTCATATAACATGAGTTTCTTTGTATAGTCATCTATGAAATTGAGGATAACAGGACCGATTTCAGGGTTGTGGTAATGATTAAAGGATATAATGCATGAGGAAGTTCGTTGAACACTTTAAAAATTCCTGAATATATAAGTCTTGTCAGGAACTGTATATGTAACTGCAGATGACGGAGATGCCTGGACTTAATTACAGGGAGCCTCCTCCTGGACTTAATCACAGGGAGCCTCCTCTTTTCAGAGGTGGAGCTTTAAAGCTGCACAGGAAGAACATGGATGGGAGAAGTGGGAAGCATGTGTGGGGTGTTTAAGGAGATGAAGATCATGATTCTGGAAAATGGTACCTGAAATGGGAACAGAGCATAAAAGTCAAGTATAGAGCGATAAAGAGTTGAATTAATAGGAAGGAAAAAGATAAGCTCATCCACAGCCTCTAACAAAAAGCAAAGATACTAACCAAATCTGTTAGCATCTTAAAGACTTCCTGAGGATCATGCTGGTCATCAGTACTCTTAGAACTGTTTTCCAGAGGGAGCATACCCAACAGTTTCTGCCCTAAGGTCTTCTTACTCCTTTGTGATGGTAACCCTAAAATGGAACATGAAAATCCAGCTGAGACACAAAAAGACACTCACTGAAGTACTTCCAGAAAAAGAGGTAAGTGAACCAAGGCTAATTCATTCCTGAATCAGCCAGGACCTTGTCCTCTTCAGGTGACCTCTAGCACGAGTGAGTCAGCGCAGTGCAGTGGGAAAAGCAGACTTTAGAGCCAGGATTGCGAACGCAGGTGAGAGGCCACAGTGTGAGAACCCAGAGCAGCGCCCTCCCACTCTCATTGCTCAGCAGCTGCCCATGGGAGAATGCAGCCTGTGCTACCTGATAATCTCAGTCTTCCAAAGGAGCCAGCAATCCACATTTGCTTATGAAATCTCCCAGTGTAAAGGTTAGCCACCGGCCCACAATATTTGAGAACACTATTCACTCCCAACAAAACATGTCTGCAGACAGGTGGCCTCTGAACCATGCAAACTCTGCTTTAGAGCCAGAAAGACCTGGACTTGAATCCCCATTTAACCACTTCCTAATGGTATCATGATGGACAAGTTCTCTGAGCTACATATCCTCACTTCCAGAATGAGAATAATAGTACCTATGCTCTACTGTTGGGTTGCTGTGCCATTGAATAATAGAGCACGGGCTGGGGGAAGGGAGTGGGCAGTTAGTATTGAACGGGGATACAGAGTTTGTTTGGGAAGATGAGAAAGTTCTGGAGATGGATGGTGGTGATGATTATACAACAATGTGAATGGACTTCTTGTCACTTAAAAATGGTTAAAATGGTAAGTTTTAAAAAAATGGTTCTAAAGAACCTAGGAGCACGACAGGAATAAAGACGCAGACGTAGAGAAGGGACCTGAGGATATGGGGAGGGGGAAGGGTAAGATGGGACAAAGTGAAAGAGAAGCATGGACATATGTACACTACCAAACGTAAAATAGATAGCTAGTGGGAAGCAGCCGCATAGCACAGGGAGATCAGCTTGGTGCTTTGTGACCGCCTGGAGGGGTGGGATAGGGAGGGCGGGAGGGAGGGAGACGCAAGAGGGAGGAGATATGGGGACATATGTATATGTATAACTGATTCACTTTGTTATAAAGCAGAAACTAACACACCATTGTATAGCAATTATACTCCAATAAAGATGTTAAAAAAAAATGTACCTACTTAAAAGAAAAAAGAACGGTAAGTTTCATGCATATTTTATCACAAAAAAAAAACAATTGTGAAAGCACCTAGCCCAGCTACTGACATAATGCTTAAAAGTCCACATCCTGCAATATGTACACTGATATTCTTCTTCATCCACAGAAAGGATGCAATTTGTAGCAGAAAATACAAAATTTATAGATTTATACAGAGGAAGTTTCAAGAATGTTTTTAGAATGCTGTGCAAATGGTCTAATCAGATAAAGTCTAAAGGGACAATTCCCTTTCCACCCAATCCTGATAAACCACAGTGACTGGGCCTCACACCTGACCTTTTTCAATAGCAGCTGTGGCAAGGGGGAAAAGCCGGACAAGTTGACCAGCTCACCAGTTCTGAGAGTGGATGAATCTGTCTCTCTTTTCAATCTAAAAAAAAAGGAAACATGCTTATAAGCTCTCTCTCAGAACTTGTCTAAGCAGCCTTATCAAGAAGAAAAGTTAACATAGTGTTAACCACAAATAAGAAAATGACCTGTAACAGTCATCTTGTACCAGATTACTGAAGTATATTAAAATGAATCAAAGTCTTGTCACTAAGAAACAAAGAGCTGCTAAACCTTTTATGGACTTGTAAAGGCTTTACAGAGATAAACTAATTATTTTAAATTCTGCTTCCAGTCTCAGTACCTTAACGGAAAGCAAAGATTGGGAGCTGTACCTCTCAAATCGTATTTTCTATGGAGAAGTTCCTGAATTCTGTAAAAAGCTAAGAAAGGCAGGAATTCTGGAATATAAAATGAGTACAAGTGCTGAACTGAATATGAATCTACCGCTTCTATTCTTTCTCCCTACTCTTCTCTCTACCTTCCATCAAAACAAAATCAGATTTTCAAAGGGATTTGACTTCAGTTAACAACACAAAAAACACCTAGGCTGCCCTCTGAGAGTATACCTTTGAAAATTTGCAATCCAGCTCCTATCAAGGGCCTCACTGAAAGAAGAGGTACTTGAGGAAGATCACCTACACATTTGTTGTTCACGGTAGAACTAGATATTCTTAATGTTTTCCACCAATTCCTCAAAGGCTAATTAAGTACATTGGACTATGTTAGCTTATTTCCCTGGCAAACCACTTACCTTGACATTAAGGTTATACCTTTACCTTTTATCAAGGGATTATTATAGAAAACAGCCATATAAATACTAATTATTTTTTTATTATAAGTGACTGTTGAGGACTTAGCCATTATATTTGCTCACTGGCCTCTCTAAGTCTCATATCAGAAAACACCTTTAGAAGTTAATTTCAGTACAATGTGGAATGCCTGATTAAGAACGAACAAGAGTGGAGGAACATTATTTCCCCCCCTTTTGCCCTGACTTCCACCTGACTAAATACATAGCTTTTATAATCTGCTTTCACAGTTCTTGTTTACTACTTCTATTTTTATTATCCCTATAAGCTGTTTCTTAACACTTCAGCAGAGGTGGGTAAAGTTTAGTTAATGAAGCTAAAATTCACAACACGTGACCCATATACTAATGCTAATATGCACTGTTTGAAAAGAGATATTTCAAACAAAATTAGGTATCTACTATTAAAAGTTTCATTTTTAATACTAGAAGATTCTTATTGGTCCTAAATTCATCTGAAAATGAGAGATACTAGAACTAGGATTATGGATTTTGTCAAAAAAGATTTAGAAACAGGGTCATGTCAGAGTCTGAATACTAAAAATTTACACTTTTTAACAAACTTCACTTTAATCTTTCTTGACTGATAAATGGTTTCAAATTGGAATTTTAAATTGAAGCAATATGAAGCCTACTGAATAATACTTACAAATGAAAATTGAGATTGACCATTTAGAGAAACTAAAATTTCTAAAAAATAACAGTTACTTTGTTTATATTGGACAGTCTACATACTTCAATGGCAGTTTATTCTCTCATGCCATTTTTGTATATTTTGTTTACACTAATACCATGACTCCAAAATGGCCATGAACTTTTGATAGGCTTGTGAACCAAAACCTAAACCTTAACTTCTGTTTCACTTTTTATAAGAATATTTTATTTATTTGTCCAATTTAAGATTATTTCTCTACTGTTCAGTGTCTCCTTCCAAAGTCACACATTTCAATAAAGTTTAATTAGATAGATAGATTTAATGTTGGGTTCTAGTGCTCTTATTATAAATTTTTTCCACTAAAAATCTCTACCAAAAAAGAGACTCTCCTGTTATTTTATGGTTTCATCTGCGTAAGTAACATCCAGTGACTCCTTTTTTCCCATGGTTGTTATATGTTTAGATAAATCATAACTATATGTGAAATTTCAATTATAGTCACCATATTAACTGCTTAATCAACTATGATTATAACCAAAAACAACTGAAATTACCTTACACCTGATTATTACCATTATAATTCATATTTACCATCATCTTTAAGGTACTTCCAATTTGTCCCTTTTGTTGCTTTCTTACACATTTTATCCATTTGTGTCAATCTTAGTGCCTGGTCATTTTTCCTCATTAATTGTTGCTCAAATGCAATTCTGAATGCATCTGCCATTATGTAGGCTTCTTCTTTACTCTTCTGCAGAAGTTCCAACTGGTTTTGAAAGAAAGTTTGAGAGGTGTTAGAGGCAAAACCAGAACAATTCTTTCCTGAATGCTGAGTCAGATTAGCAAATGCAGTCTCCCTGCCTAGTAGGAGTTTTCTGCCTGCCCTTGATCTATTGCATCCGCTTAATCTAATTACTACATGCCATTCTCTTCTGCAGTAGCTGCCCACTCTGAACTAGATTACCAGGAGTTTCTCTTGTGCCTATCAGTTCCCTGGTAATCCTACTCTTAGACCTCATTATCCTAGACGGGCCTCGTGTATGTCCTGCCCAACGAGGAAGAAGGGAGGATGCCAATGGCTGCATTTCAGTTCTGCCTTGGGCCATGCCAGAAAATACCACTGAAAACAATTATGAATACCATCGTTCAGATACCTCCCACAGCTGACTCTGATCTTTGTAATCTTATGCTTTTCCTGATGAATTGCTAATGTTTAGCTGCTTGCTTTCATATATACTCTGAAGACTAAATTCCAAACCTTCAATAAAAATGTTTTAAAAATTATGGTCCATACTGTATTTGTTGTGAAAGCCTAATTATAATGGCAGGTATCATTTGATTAAATGCCAGGCATGGCCCGGTGCTAAACATTATATGTCTACCATGTTTATTTTTGACAACAACCCTCCAAACTAGTTATTAGCCTCCATTTAACATACGCGTCCAAAGCCACAAAGCTGGAAAATGATGGAGCTGAGATTCAAACCTAGGTCTGGCTGGCACAAAGGTTCCTTCCACTGTACCTTGCAGCTTTTCTAATAAGCTTCATGTTTATCTCTCGGCTAATCGGTGTTGCACATCCTGGTGATTTTTTTTTTTTTTTTGCGGTACGCGGGCCTCTCACTGCTGTGGCCTCTCCCGTTGCGGAGCACAGGCTCCAGACACACAGGCTTAGCAGCCATGGCTCAAGGGCCCAGCCGCTCCGCGGCATGTGGGATCCTCCCGGACCGGGGCACGAACCCGTGTCCCCTGCATCAGCAGGTGGACTCCCAACCAGTGCACCACCAGGGAAGCCCCATCATGGTGATTTTAAGCATGTGTGCCTTTTCCTCTAATATCTAGTAATTTTAGGGCCATGTATAGACAAAAGAAATATGAACTTAGGAAATATTAACTAAAACACAGGCAAACAACTTTTCATGGCTGCAATATCGTGCCAAGTAATGTAAATAAAATCCAGTTTATGTGTTAATGTTATCATTTAAAACTAAGAATAAGTTCCATAGCCAAAGACTACCAAATTAAGCTAATTATTACATATACTTCCATTTATTCTACTTTGTGTTAATGGAGAAGCAAAACCAAAGCTTTTACTGTTTTGATAACACAATACCTCCTGTTTGACCTGAAGGAGCATTTTCCGAGTAGATGCTGCCAGTCTGGCACAGGTACAGGGGCTCCCTCTGGGACCGTGACAAAGGCAGGCTCCCAGGACTGCAAGCTTTAAATCCAAAAGAATTATCCGTTACTAAGTGTCACATTGCTCAGCCATACACAAACACGGGGCGCACACACAAACCCATGCACATTTTATTCAAGCACCTAATTCAAAGAAACTGCAAAGGAAAACAAAAATAGGAAGCTGAGACCATGATTTCAGGACCCAAGGGGAAATTTACAAATGAGGAGAGACTGTTATTACTTGGAACAAAAATACACAGGAATTCTGCATTCCTTCTGCTCACGTTCCAAAACCTTTCACTTGGTACCAGTTTCCTATACTTCTGAGTTCTTGGCAGGAACTTGACCTAACGAAGTAAATCTAAACGTCCACAATATGGATTTCCTGTGACTGGGTTTGGCCTTGCCACCCAGCATTCATTACTGTCAGGTCCTGCCAGGAGAGATGCATGCTCAGAAATGATGAGTGAATTCTACGGAAAACAATCATCCTGCCACTCCTAAAAAAATGGTCTATGATCATGTAATAAATTCTTAATATATTTCTTGGCTCATCCACTGTTCTGGAATTGCATATGGCCCTGATCCTTCAAAACCTGTCTTTGGATCACAATGAAGAGACTAATCCATGTGGGTCACTCCTGGTTGACCACTGTAGCCAGAAGAAAAGTAAGAACTGTTGTACTTTTTTTTTTTTTTTTTTTTTGCGGTACGCGGGCCTCTCACTGTTGTGGCCCCTCCCGTTGTGAAGCACAGGCTCCGGACGCGCAGGCTCAGCAGCCATGGCTCAGGGGCCCAGCCGCTCCGCGGCATGTGGGATCTTCCCGGACCGGGGCCCGAACCCGTGTCCCCTGCATTGCAGGCAGACTCTCAACCACTGTGCCACCAGGGAAGCCCTGTTGTACTTTTTTTTAAAAACCCATTTTGGCAAGTAACCACAAGTTGCTTTCCCAAAATATTCCAACAGCTTCCAATTTAATGGATGCAGTCTATGTAACATATTGTGCCATATCTTTTAAAGTTTCATGTGGAACATACTACAAAATTATTGTCTAAGCTTCCTGCTGCTATAAATTTCACATGGACTGGCTTAAAACAGAATCTTATTTTAGAGACTGTTTAGAGAGGAAGATTCCATGGTCTCTCTTAGTGTAAAGGCTATTTCAGAAAATTCCTTCTTGAATTAATGATAACTGTGAAGTACACAGTGAGCTTTCAGTTGACTCAAGTGTACAAATGGCGGCTATGTGGCAGATTGGTATCTTCCCTTTTCAACTTCCCGCTCCTGATAATTGTCCCTGCGAAAGTTGCCAAAAGCAACTTAAGACCTGGGTAGGGCCAATATAAAAATGCAAGGTTTCTGCAAGGACCTCTGCATCCTAATTCTATGTCCTTACCTCAGTGCTCCTTCATCAACTGGCTCAGGGCCCATGTTCTTGCCTGCCATAAAGTTACTTAGAGCCTACTCAAGATTATAATAAAGCACGCTTTTTCTGAACTTTCTCTCCATTCAGTTTCTTTTATTTTTCTTTTTTTTGCTATTACACTAGTTTTCCACCCAGGCAGTAGAGCATGGTGATCAAAAGCACAGACTCTAAACTCTACCTGGGTGTAATTCCCAGCTCCACCACTTAGTAGCTTTGTGACTTCGGGCAAATCACTTAACCCTTCTGTGCCAAAATTACCTCATTTGTAAAATAGGGATTTAATTGTACTCACCTTATTTGGTAGTTGTGAGAATTAAATGTGTTAATCTATGTGAATCACTTAGAACAGTGTCTGGCACTTACTAAGGACTATGTATTTGCTATTAGTAGTAGTAGTTGCTTTATTTGAAGTTCCATAATAAGTGAATGGCTACCCCTTCTCACTCCACTGGTACGCTTATTTCTCATGAGTCCCCAGGACACTTGTAAGACATTTCACACCTCAGCAAGCAATTAGCAATGCATCAGCAGATCTTTGTCCTGGACCTGGCTCAACCCCGGAGTGACTGCATCACTTTGGGAAAGTAACTAAAACTATCTGAGCCTGGGTTTCCTCCTCTGTAAAATGGGGATAATACTTGCTTTGCAGCCCTCACAAGACCATTACGAAGATCAGATTAAAAAATGTGTGGCAAAGTACTCTGATGCTGTAAGCCTCTACCCAGGGAAGATACTACTAACACACTTTCTGCTAAAGCTGTAGAAAAAGGAAATAAAAGGGACAGGAAGTGGCTAGCACATCCCCTAATGTCCAAGAATGCTGTGCCTGAAAGGTATGGTACCAGCAAGGCTGAAGAGTGGACCTGGGCCTCTCTCACCCTCGGTCTCAAATTGCTAAGTATGGTTCTATCCTAGAAGTGGAGCTGATGGCGACAGCAGAAAGAAAATGGAAGTGGAAAATTTCCCTCCTACTAAACTTTCATACCTGCTTACCTACCTCAAGACCTGAAACCTCTGTAAAGCCACTTGTGTCCTGGCATGTGTTTTCCTGAGCCATCTTCTGCTGTTTGATATCAAGCATGGCGAGGGCCTCCAAATACTGTTGATTCAAAACTAGGAAGGGCCATGTAAGAAAGTGTTAGGAGGTCTAACCCCAGCCTCACCTAATCCAGTTAAACCAACACCACATACTTCTTCTAAGCAAGGGATATACAACTACCCACAAAATCTGTCTCCAACCAGAAAATCTGATAGAATAGTGGGTATCAAGTGAGTTAACACTAGATAAAATGTTATTTTTAATGTGGAAATAATTTTGCAACCTAAGTCTGGTCTTCATTTGCTCAAAGAAACTTTGTAGGATTTTCAAAAAGAGAACATACAAAGGCTAATTATCCACACTGTGAGACGATCAGAAGATGAAATCTCATATATTGTATTAAAGTCAACTCTACCAGCTCTCCAAACTCTATCAGACTTTTCTTTTAGTTAGTTTTCACAAGAGGCTCTCAACGCAAATATTTACAACAAGAGGGGTCCTGCTACTTACTGGAAAGCAGAATAACAGTAACTTTCCCTCTCTTATAGGGTGGAAGGATAGGGAGGAAGGGACAGGAGTAGTGGTTATGAGCAACTTCTGTCCTGGCACCAACCTAACATGGGGGAAATCACTACCTGCTCAAATCACTGGTGTGCAGAAGCATATCTGCGTGTGCAGTTCTCACCCAGGGGATTGCCACAGTTCACTTACTACACTATGTAAAGTGCCACTCTCGGGCCCATGACCTGACTGAGAACTCATTTTATGCCTTTCAAGCCACCACTTTAAAAGAGTTTCTGCTGGGAATTCCCTGGCAGTCCAGTGGTTAGGGCTCTGGGCTCTCACTGCCAGGGGCCCAGGTCTGATCCCTGGTCAGGGAACTAAGATCCCACAAGCCACATGGTATGGTCAAAAAAAAGATTTCTAAAAAGTTGGTACCACCTTAATACTCTTTCATTAACTTTTGTCATATAGTGACTCATTATATAAAAGATATGCTCTGTGTGTATGTGTGTGTGTGTATATACACATACATCTATATAATTTCAAGTCCTTAATGAGTCAAATAATATTTTGAAAAATATTTGCATTACTGACAAAGTCACAGAAGACACTTTTATGAGAAAAAATTATGTTGAATAACTATACAATTTTATACTTTTCCTACTAGATTCCCAATAAACATACACCTACTCAGGTTCCTCAAACATCAGGTACTCTACCATTTTGTTTACACTGAGTATAAAAACTAAAGGATAAAGGGAGAATCAGGAGAAACTGCTTAATGGGTATAAGGTTTTATGTTGTAGTCATGGAAACGTTTTAGAACTAGATGTTTATAAGCGTTATGAATTGTTCACTTTTAAATGGTTTAAGTTATGTGAATTTCACCTCAAATTTTTTTTTAATTCGAAAACCTAACTGATCAAACCCACAGCCAACATCGTTCTCAATGGTGAAAAACAAACCATTTCCTCTAAGATCAGGAACAATACAAGGTTGCCCACTCTCACCACTATTATTCAACATAGTTTTGGAAGTTTTAGCCACAGCAATCAGAGAAGAAAAAGAAATAAAAGGAATCCAAATCAGAAAAGAAGAAGTAAAACTGTCACTGTTTGCAGATGAAATGATACTATACATAGAGAATCCTAAAGGTGCTACCAGAAAACTACTAGAGCTAATCAATGAATTGGTAGAGTAGCAGGATACAAAATTAATGCACAGAAATCTCTTGCATTCCTATATACTAATGATGAAAAATCTGAAAGAGAAATTAAGGAAAAACTCCCATTTACCATTGCAACAAAAAGAATAAAATACCCAGGAATAAACCTACCTAAGGAGACAAAAGACCTGTATGCAGAAAACTATAAGACACTGATGAAAGAAATTAAAGATGATACAAACAGATAGAGAGAGATACCATGTTCTTGGATTGGAAGAATCAACATTGTGAAAATGACTATACTACCCAAAGCACTCTATAGATTCAATGCAATCCCTAACAAACTAACAATGGCATTTTTCACAGAACTAGAACAAAAAATTGCAGAATTTGTATGGAAACACAAAAGACCCCAAATAGCCAAAGCAATCTTGAGAAACAAAAACAGAGCTGGGGGAATTAGGCTCCCTGACTTCAGACTATACTACAAAGCTACAGTAATCAAGACAGTATGGTATTAGCACAAAAACAGAAAGACAGATCAATGGAACAGGATAGAAAGCCCAGAGATAAACCCATGCACCTATGGTCACCTTATCTTTGATAAGGAGGCAAGAGTATACAATGGAGAAAAGACTGCCTCTTCAATAAGTGGTGCTGGGAAAACTGGACAGCTACATGTAAAAGAATGAAATTAGAACACTTCCTAATACCACACACAAAAATAAACTCAAAATGGATTAAAGACCTAAATGTAAGGCCAGACACTATAAAACTCTTAGAGGAAAACAGGCAGAACGCTCTGACATAAATCACAGCAAGATCCTTTTTGACCCACCTCCTAGAAAAATTAAAAATAAACAAATGGGACCTAATGAAATTTAAAAGCTTTTGCACAGCAAAGGAAACCACAAGACAAAAAGGCAACCCTCAGAATGGGAGAAAATATTTACAAACAAAGCAACTGACAAAGGATTAATCTCCAAAAAATATACAAGCAGCTCATGCAGCTCAATATCATAAAAACAAACAACCTGGACTTCCCTGGTGACACAGTGGTTAAGAATCCACCTGCCAATGCAGGGGACACGGGTTTGATCCCTGGGCCGGGAAGATCCCACATGCCATGGAGCAACTAAGCCCATTCACCACAACTACTGAGCCTGTGATCTAGAGCCCATGAGCCACAACTACTGAAGCCCAGGCGCCTAAAGCCTGTGCTCCGCAACAGGAGAAGCCACTGCAAGTGAGAAGCCCGCGACGCAACGAAGACCCAACGCAGCCAAATTAATTAATTAATTAATTTAAAAAAAAAGAATCCAAAAATGGGCAGAAGACCTAGATAGACATTTCTCCAAAGAAGATATACAGACTACCAACAAACACATGAAAGGATGCTCAACATCACTAATCATTAGAGAAATGCAAGTCAAAACTACAATGAGGTATCACCTCACACTAGTCAGAATCATCAAAAAATCTACAAACAATAAATGCTGAAGAGGGTGTAGAGAAAAGGGAACTCTCTTGCATTGTTGGTGAGAATGTAAATTGATACAGCCACTATGGAGAACAGTATGGAGGTTCCTTAAAAAACTAAAAGTAGAACTACCAGATGACCCAGCAATCCCACTACTGGGCATATACCCTGAGAAAACCATAATTCAAAAAGAGTCATGTACCACAATGTTCACTGCAGCTCTATTTACAACAGCCAGGACATGGAACCAACCTAAGTGTCCATCGACAGATGAATGGATAAAGACGTGGCACATATATACAATGGAGTATTACTCAGCCATAAAAAGAAATGAAACTGAGTTATTTGTAGTGAGGTGGATGGACCTAGAGTCTGTCATACAGAGTGAAGTAAGTCAAAAAGAGAAAAACATATACCGTATGCTAACACATATATATGGAATCTAAAAAAAAAAAAATAGTTCTGATGAACCTAGGGGCAGGACAGGAATAAAGACACAGATATAAAGAAGGGACTAGAAGACACGGGGAGTGGGAATGGTAAGCTGGGACGAAGCGAGAGAGTAACACTGACATATATACACTACCAAATGTAAAACAGATAGCTAGTGGGAAGCAGCTGCATAGCACAGGGAGATCAGCTCGGTGCTTTGCAACCACCTAGAGGGGTGGGATAAGGAGGGTGGGAGCAAGATGCAAGAGGGAGAGGATATGGGGATATATGTATACATATAGCTGATTCACTTTGTTATACAGCAGAAACGAACACAACATTGTAAAGCAATTATACTCCAATAAAGATGTTAAAAAAAAAAAACCTAACTGATGCATTTCTTCTCTTTTATCCTTAAAATATGTTACTTCAAAATATTAGCACTTTGTCTATTGATATTTTGTTCTTAACATAGGACATTCTATATAAAACTGATCTTTTAACATAGTATTTTTAAAGAATTATCAAAATACCACTCTACTTACTTGTATTTTCAGACTTGAGCATTTTAATTTCTTCTGTTTTCAGTTTCAAAGTTTCTTTGAGGACTGCATTTTCACAGTTTAGCCTGGAAAAAAGTACCCTCCAAGTAACTAAAACATTAATACTTTGTAGGTGAATGAGAATATTTAATCCCATAATTAGAACACGAAAACTCTAATATAATTTTTCTTACATCAAAATGTAAGTAATAATATAGGTAATAAAATAAATTTAATAAAATAAATATTTAAAGGTAATAAAATAAAAATTTAAAGGAGTGTGGTTAGACTTCGAACTTACTCTTAACCCTTCTGTATACTTAGCTGAGAAAGTATCAGAACCAGAAATACCTCTAAGTCATCTATTTTGAACATTCATTCTCTTTACTAAAGTTTCAATCAAGTTAATAACCATTTGAACACCAACTACATGCTTAGTTCACCTTCCAAAATTTGCATAAAAAGATACATAGGGAGGTACAAACTTCCAGTTGTAAAATAAATAAGTCCTGGGGATGCAATGTACAGCATGAAGACTGTAGCTAACAATTATTGTACAGTATTTGAAAGCTGCTAAGAGAGTAGACCTTAAAAGTTCTCAACATAAGAAAAAAACTGTAATGATGTACGGCAATGAATATTAACTAGATTTATTGTGATGATCATTTGCAACATATACAAATATCAAATCATTATATTGTACACCTGAAACCAATACACTGTTATGTCAATTATACCTCAATTTAAGAAAAAGATAGATAGGGAGCTTTATCTATTGAATGAAAATTGGAATTACTTACAAGAGTTCCTAAATTGCCCACCATCGGGACTTCCCTGGTGGTGCAGTGGTTAAGAATCCGCTGCTCTTCCAGGACTAAAAATAACCTCTAACATTTTGACTCTGGTCTACTTCCTTAGTCCCACCTTTCAACTCAAAATATGGAGGCTGGGACTTCCCTGGTGGTGCAGTGGTTAAGAATCCGCCTGCCAATGCAGGGGACATGGGTTCGAGCCCTGGTCCGGGAAGATCTCACATGCCGCAGAGCAACTAAGCCCACAAGCCACAGCTACTGAGTCCACGTGCCACAACTAGTGAGCCCACGTGCCACAACTACTGAAGCCCGCACACCTAAAGCCCATGCTCCGCAACAAGAAAAGCCACTGCAGTGAGAAGCCCATGCACCACAACGAATAGTCCCCACTCTCAGCAACTAGAGAAGGCCTGCACGCAGCAATGAAGACCCAACACAGCCAAAAATAAGTAAGTAAATAAATAAATTTATAAAGGGAAAAAAAGTGCTTTATTCCTCAAGGGCTATAGACATTGCTTGAGAAACTGATTTCATGTTTTATTAATTTGTAGGTAATTCATGGAAAGGGGATGTCTTAGATTTACATTTCTTGTTTTTTAGATATAACTGACATATTACATTAGTTCAGGTGTACAACACAATGACTCAACACCTGTACATATCACAAAATGTTCACCACAATACAGTCAACATGCGTCACATACATGGATACAGAATTTTTTTGTGTGATGTGAACCACATTTCACTTTTAATTGAGAAACTTTAACTTCATGACCACCGTTTTAATGATACGAGGCCTGTCCCAAGCACAGCATGTAATATTCCCTAGGAATATCACGTCTTGATAGGTATTTTATTTAAAGTTATAAATTAGACCAGATGATCTGGCGACCGTTTTTAATTACAATTCAGGCTAAATTTAATTCAGGCTAAAAACAAAACTGTAAACAAATATGGAAGTCTAGTTAATGGGTTTGATTTTACAATGGTATGTATTAGCAATTCTAAAGTTACTTTCTGTATAGTCTATGATGGAACAAATAAGTAAACATACAGGGTAACTGGAGCCAGGTGTCTCCTTGTGGGACTTACAAATGCAGAGAGGGGCAAGGCTAAGATGAACCCTGTGGTGGTGGTCTGCAACTGGAGATATGAGTATGATCTCATTGATATGGGATAGATACATACATACATAAATGATAAAGAGACAGGTAGATAGATGATAAATCGATGACATAGAAAGACAGATAGATAGATGTATATATATATATATATATATATATATATATATATGTGTCTGCATCTGTGTATTTTCTAACTCTGTCCTCTGAGAGGAACTTCACGCAGTGAATCCTCAATAGTAATGAGCACACCTAGCACTCAGATCTTGATTTCTAAACACCATTCCCCATTAAAAGGAACTGCTGCTCCTTGAAGAAATACGTAATATTGTAGGCATCCTGGCCTAGAATATCTTGTACCAGGAAGCAAGAAAGTGCTCAAAGAAAAATAAATGTCAAAAGGTCACAGGAACACCTGTGCTTGATGGGGCTCCCACTGACCGAAGTTGGAAAATTTTAAGCATCAAAAGAAATTATGGTAGTAATAGCTTTTAACCCACTGAATAATGCAAGAATCCTTGAATCCGTATTGGTATAAACAAACAAATGAGAAGGAAAAACTCTTTTTTACAGTAAAATGCCAACATACAAATGTAGAAGGAATAAGGGAATTAGAAAATTACCATTTGGCAACCATTGTAGTAATAATTGCTCCAGGTAGAATTATCAGTGGATATAAAAACGAGTGGGTGAAAAGTCTGCTGAGCCACAGTACATTTACATAATTTTCAAGTATCTCTCCACAAGATGCTTATTAACTACAAGGGGAAAAACAGTGACTTAATAGTGGAGAATGAGGGCAGACACCATACCTTAACCAAGTGACCAAGATTCACATCCTAGGAACAGGACAAATCAGCACCACATGCCTCCTGATGTGATGGACTAAGAATACACAGCTTCAGTGGTAATACTGCCCAAAATGCACAACCCAATTCAAGCCAGAAGCATCAGATACCCTCATTGTAGGATATTCTATAAAATAATGGGCCTGTCCGCCTCAAAAAACTGTAAAGGTTATAAAAGATAAACACTGAAGAACTGTTTCAGATTAAAGGAGACTAAAATTTAGACATGACAACCAAATGCAACGTGTGGTTCTGGACTGGTCCTGAACAGGGGAAATGGTGTTTTCTCTTTTGCTCTAAGAACATTATTAAGATACTTGGTAATATAAAGAATAATATAACATTATTAAGATAGTTGGTAATATAGTTGGCACATTAAATAATAGTATTGGGTTAAGGTCTTGATTTTTATAACTATATTATGTTATAAATGAGAACGTCCCTTTTTAAAAAAAATACAAACTGAAGTATTTAGAGTAATGGGACCCTATATATGCACAATGGTTCAGAAAATATTACCTCTATATTTATGTATTTAACTACAAAGAGAGCGAAAGAAAGGAAAAAAGAATGATAAAGTAAATGTGATAAAGAGTTAAAATTTGGAGAATCGCGGTGAAAGATATATAGGAGTTGTTCTATTCTTACAACTTTTCTGTAAGTCTTCAATTATCTCAAATTAAAAGTTAAGAAGTAATAAATTTAAAAATTAGGTACTAAAGCCATCTATAACCCCAGATACCAAATCAATTTCTCAGTGATTAAATTATAACATATTCATAAGGTCAAAGTTATTAAATAAATTCACACTAATACAAGAGTTGCTCAAAAGACTTTGAAAAAACAGTGCAAGGCTAAAATAACTTGGGAAACATGGCTCTTAAACTGTATTTTAATATACAGTTTATACTAGTTTTTAAAGAAAGAAAATTAACAGTAACAATAAAATATGGAAATGGTAAGTAGGTAAGCAATATGAATCTTATTTTATTTTTTTTTGGCTGTGCCACGTGGCTTGCAGGATCTTAGTTCCCCGACCAGGGATTGAACCCGGGCCATGGCAATGAAAGCACCAAGTCCTAACCACTGGACAACCAGGGAATTCCCTGAATTTTATACTTAGTGTGCTCAAAAAAGAAGAAAGCCTAAGCTACATTTGAATTATACACGGTTTAAAAATTTCCAAAGAAAAATTATGGAATAATATACAAACCTGTCATATTTTTGGATCCAAGATTCCTCTATATTTTTAAATCTATTGCGATCAAATTCTATTTCCCACTGCAAGGCATTTATTTCCTACAGAAAAAAATAGCACTTTCAAGGAAATTACTACAAATAAATCATTTCATGACTTTTGAATATTTGAAATAAATCATTTAGTCACTTCACAGAAATAGGTTAAAGACAAAAAACTAATTACTGCTCAAAAAGAGTCTATGATGTTTATAAACACATATGACATGCCTCTTTAGCACTCAAAAAAGCTTTGCTGAAGCTTACTTATTATAGGGAACGTTTCAAATTTGTTGGCCTGAACCTAGATTTCTCATTGTCCCCATCCCATGCAGACCCCAACATATACTCCTGGAAGTCTGAGCCCAGGACACTCCCACCAAGGGAGAGTAAAACAGGAATAGGAAGATGACCATCTAGGGTGATTCCTAACTACCTTTTTAGTGAAGATGAGATGGTCAGAAAGAGGCAGGCTCTGCAGGGCAAGCAGAAGAAGAAAAATAGGAAAAGAAAAACAGGAAGTGTCGATTTGGCAGGCTTAGCCCATGTGACAATCTGTTTTGGATTATAAGCTCCAAAAGGGAAGGGACTGTATGAAGTTGAAGTACACCTAGCAGAGGGTATGCACAAATGACATATCCACTGGTACGGTGATTTTTAAGGGAATTCTATTTGAAAGCTTATTGAACTGAACAAGTCTACACTATACGCTATATGTGGTCAAATACCTTCTCCAAGGATCTCTTTTGTTCCACAGTTTTTTGAAGCACTGCCTGGGTATGACTTGTGGCTTTGCCAAATATTGCCTAAGAAAAATAAAGATTGTAACAGTATAAATTAAATTTCCAATCACCCTTATATGCAAGGTGAAGTTCACATTTTTATTTTAAGACAGTAGAAAAGTACCTTGAGATGAGATTCCCACAGAGACCTTTTGTACAGAGTTTGATAGTTCAAAAGTCAGAAGATCTTGGTTTGGTTCTTTCCCAATGAACGTGAGAACGAATGAATGGATTTCGCACACAAGGACATGTACATGAACATTCCTAGCAGCATTATTCATAATAGCCCAACATACCTATCAACTGGTAAATGGATAAACAAAATGTGGCATATCTATATAATGGAATATTATCTGGCAATAAAAAAGGAAGAAAGCACTGACACATGCTACAACATGCATGAACCTTCAAAATACGCTAACTATAAGAATCAAGAGGCAAAAGAATCTAGACATATACTGTATGGTTCTATTTATGAAATAGAAAAGGCAAAGCTATAAAGCAGAAAGTAGATGAGTGGCGGCTGGGGATGGGAATGGGAATAACTGCTAATGGGTAAGAGGTTCCCTTTTTGGGGTGATGGGAATGTTCCCTTTTTGGGGTGATGGGAATGTTCCCTTTTTGGGGTGATGGGAATGTTCCAAATTAAGTTGTGATGATAGTTACACAATTCTAAGTTTACTAAAAATAAATTGCTTAAAACAAGTGAAATTCATGACATTAAGTTATATCTTAATAAAGCTGTTTTAAAAATCTATAGCTCAAAAAAAAAAACTATATTATAAACACTGATGCTTTTATTTTAAAAGCTATAACCAGGGAGTTCCCTGGTGGTCTAGTGTTCAGGATTCGGCACTTTTACTGCCATGGCCTGGGTTCAATCCCTGGCTGGGGAACTGAGATCCGGCAAGCTGTGCAGCATGGCCAAAAATATAAAAATTCAATTAAATTAAAAAGATAAAACCATACTACCTATCATTGGAATGTGTACCTGATGAAAGTGTAAAAGTAACTTCTTACATTGCTTTGAAGAATTCTCAATGCTTCCTCTTTACCTTCAAGATGTCTTTGAGATGCCTCAAGTTCAGTTTTCAAAATTTCTACCTCCTGAGGAGAAAAATACAATTAGTCTTCCTATCTGTGAGATATGCAACCCCAAATGATCAATTTAGACAGTCTACATTTAAGCTCAACATTCACTTTGACTCAAAGTGCTCTGACCTTACAAAATGAGGTTGGAAATTCCTCCAGGCTTTGTTAAGTGGACCAGAGAGGCTAAAACTGAGATGCTCGCTGTCAGGTGCCAGTTATGACTAAAAGCCCAAATCTTTTGCTTTTACCCATCTAGGCCACACACACAGTTAATAATTTGGAGAAAAAGCTTTAGACCACATAAAATAAGAACATGATCGGCTACACAGCTACAGTAGCTATTATAGGTAGAACTGTGCCCCCCATCCCAAAAGATATCCTCAAGTCCTAACCCCTGGTACCATAAATTCGACCTTATTTGGAAATAGGGTCTTTGCAGATGTAATTAATGTCATACTAGATTAGAGTAGGCCTCAATCCAATGACTGGTGTGACGCAGCTACAAGCCAAAGGTTGTTGGCGGCAACCGCCAGAAGCTAGGAGGTGGTAAAGGATTCTCCTCTAGACCCTTCAGAGGGAACATGGCCCACCCACATCTTGATTTCAGACCTCTAGCCGCCATAGCTGAGAGAGAATCGATCTGCTCTTTTTTTTTTTTTTTTTTTTGCAGTACGCGGGCCTCTCCCGTTGCAGAGCAGAGGCTCCAGTCACGCAGGCTCAGTGGCCATGGCTCACAGGCCCAGCGCTCCGCGGCATGTGGGATCATCCCGGACTGGGGCACGAACCCGTGTCCCCTGCATCGGCAGGCAGACTCTCAACCACTGCGCCACCAGGGAAGCTGCGATCTGCTCTTTTAAGACACCAGTTTGTCAGGGCAGCCCTAGAAACCAGTAGAGTAGCAGTCACCAGAAAAGATACAAAGGCACAGTAAGGGAGTTCCCTGGCGGTCCAGCAGTTAAGACCCCATGCGTCCACTGCAGGGGGCCTGAGGTTCGACCTCTGGTCGGGAAACTAACATCCCACATGCTACGGCCAAAACAAAACCCAAAAAAACAAACAAAAAAAACAAATGCACACTAAGACAGGCTTTCTGTTCCTGAAAGGACAAGCACCCTCATAGAAACTCCAACTCCCAGCAAGACGGATGGTCTCCTCAGACCCCCTGGGGTACTTTCTAGTCCTCTGACTTCAAAGAGGTTCAATTAAGTCAGGTTATTTCAAGTCACACATACTGGGAAGACAGATGGAAGGGAGTGATTATTTTCTCCAGGAGGAGATTAGAGAAATAAGTTGGAAAGGAGAACAGGAGGGCATGTTTATACGAACAGCCATTCGGAGAGATGAGGCGACGAAGCCACTGAGATGCGGAGGCCAGTTGGAAGCTATGAGCTTGACAGTGTGGCTCGAGAATATATGGAAAGCCAACAGTTGACTTCCATACCATGTTAGTAATACTTACACAAAATATCTATCAGTGGACTTTATTCACATGAGAATTTGTATGTTAGCCAGAGGACCTACCTCTAAAGTTTCCTGAAGACGTTGCCTTAATTCCACATTTGACAACTCTGAATTAGAATCCACTAGAGGGAAAAAAAAAATTAAATATTTTCTTTAGCTAGTTAAATATGGGACATTTGTTTACAAAATATCAAATACAGCCTTTCCCTAAACTGAAACGAGAAAATAACTGTAATAAACCAAATGACGATAAAAACAGATAGCTTAGAACATTCCACAAATGAAAAGACACATACTTTTGAATCGAAAGACTCTTAAAACAAAGGACTCTAAAATAAAACTGTTGTTAATGAATTGGTTACTTACTATATCCAAACACAGTATTAATGAATGTTGGTGAGTAAAGTAAATAAATTTTGGTGTTTGGCTTAAGCCTGATCAATATCGTGATATGAATATCTAAGAAATAACCTGAATTTAATTTCTTTCCAAGGAGAATCACTAGAAGTCTCCAGTAACTTCAATTATTCTCTCCTTAATGGGATCGATCAACTGAGACATTAATCTGGGCTTCCCAGGAACTTCATTTACATTGCAGTTTCACTGGCAATAGAAAAACATTGAAGTGATAAATTATAGCAAGAGAACAGGAAGTAAAAAGAAGCAAAAAAATTTAGAGAGAGTATTTTGAGGGACATTAAAAATTTCTCAAAACAATTCTTTTCTTTGCTATTCTGAACTTTCATCAACATGACAGTAACCAAGGGAAAACCTAAGTCATGTTTTTACTCTGATAATTCAGGGTTCCAATGAGGGACAAAAGTGACATTGGGGAACTTCCCTGGCGGTCCAGTGCAGGGGGCATGGGTTCAATCCCTGGTCGGGGAACTAAGATCCTGCATGCAGCATGGTGTGGCCAAAAATAAAAAAATAAACTAAATTTTTTAAAAAGTAACACTGGTTTGACAATGACAAGTTCTACTCTATTAACACCTGTGGTAGGCAGAAAAATGGCCCCCAAAGATGTCCACATCTTAATCCCAGAACCTGTGAATACCTAGCAAAAAGGATTTTGCAGGTGTGATTAAATACGTGGAGATAGGAGATTATTCTGGATTACCCAGGTCCTTATAAATGAAAGAAGGAGGCAGAGGAGTCAGTATCAGCATAAGGCAGCGGGAGAAGTGGCTGTGAAGACGGAGGAAGGGTACCACGGCCAGGGAAGGCAGCCTCTAGAAGGTGGAAAAGGCAAGGGAGTGGGTTCTCCCCTAGAGCCTCCAGAAGGGAGGCAGCCATGCCAACACCGTGATTTTAGTCCAGTGAAACCTGTTTTGGATTTTTGACCTACAGAACTGTAAGAGAATAAAATTTATGTTGTTTTAAACCATTAAATTTCTGGTAATTTGGAAACTGCCTATTAGCAAGAGGAAACTAACACAATATTCTCACCTAGGATCAAGTCAACTTTGATAAAAAGACAAAAGTCGATAACTCAAAAAATATAGGAGCTCATACCATTACTATTACTTCTTGTTTATATCCCAGTAGTTTCCTCACATTTTTGTAAAGGCATCTTAGCATAATGTTCAATTTTCAACATCTTGCTTGCAAAACAGTATCCATCCTCTATGCATGATAAGGACTTGGAAGAAAAATATATAAATAATCCCATCCTAATTTCAAGAAGGATTTTGAAGGACAGAGATCGATCCCCAGCTGCACCATGTTTTCGTAAATCTGAAATGTTTCTTAAATTATTTTCATGTTGTTCTAATTGTGTTTGTTCCACTTTGGTGGGGAAGTTTTACAATGTGGATTACAAAAGATGCAGCCACACCAGAGCTGTACCTCAGTGCAGGCTGGGACTCATCCACCAGTTCCGGGTCACTTCGCAGTTGTAACATTCTATCACAGTATGATTCTGAATTTTATTCTCTCCTTAGTGTACAGCACAATTTATTTTTACTTATGATAAATTAATTTTGTTTTGAGAATTTTATGACATCCCTAAAATAACCTGAAGCCTGTGTGTTCTGCCTGTAACACTCCTTCCCCAGATGAGCATCAGGCTTGCAGTGCTCCAATGTGACTTCTCTTTTTGTGGTATGCGGGCCTCTCACTGTTGTGGCCTCTCCCGTTGCGGAGCACAGGCTCCGGGCGCGCAGGCTCAGCGGCCATGGCTCATGGGCCCAGCCACTCTGCGGCATGTGGGATCTTCCCGGACCGGGGCACGAACCCGCGTCCCCTGCATCGGCAGGGGGACTCTCAACCACTGCGCCACCAGGGAAGCCCAATGTCACCTCTCTTGACCTGTGCCTCAAACAGCAGCGCCCCAGCCCCTCCACTCACTCACTGTCTTTTCACGTACTACTGCCTGATGTTACATAGCTGTTGATTTGCAGGTTTATTTTCTGTCTGCTCTACCAGAATGTGAACTCCATGGCATTAGGGCCTTTGACTATTTTATTTACTGATGTTATTCCCAGAGTCTGGTACTGTGCTGGGCACCTAACAGGTACCCAATAAATGTTTGCTGAATAAGACAAAAAAAGAACAAATGAAGTATACCACTACTTCACGAGAAAAGCAAGGTAAGTAATTACTTATTGATATAACTAACATATATGTATTGATGCAGAATAATTACTGTACTTCACAATTTGTATAATGCATGGAGACACAAACATCAATCACCTTTACCATCACCAATCAACCTCTAGAGGTGAATAAAGATAAATTTCTAAAATCCACGATGGTGACCCATCTCCATGTGTTGGGAGGCTGACAGCATTGATAAAATCCACAGGGCAGAAAAGAGGAGGAGAAAGAGGATGCTGGGCATTCTTACCAGTGCTACTTTGTCGGCCGTGATAGGGAATTTGGGGTCCTTCCGGGTGTGTATCATGCAAGCTCTTATGCTTGGAATACTGAAAAACGGCACTGTTTCTTTCTTCCCCATTTCTTGAAAACGGGGGAGGACTAAAGGCCTTTCCATCTGATCTTTTTCTAGATGTAAATAAATGTGAAACTTGCACTTCATAAATGCCGCCGGGCCTTCTTCTGAGGCCATACCCTAAATCGCCTTCTGCCATGTCATCGTCCTCTGCTTCCCAGGCCTGCCCCTCTGCCTCACTCTGCGGCCTCGCCTCCCTGCTCATCAGCCACGTGCCTTCTTTACCGTAGGGATAAACAAGTTATCTGCAGTTAAGAGAAAACAGTAGTTAAAAAGCCGTCAGTATAATCAAAGTTGGGTTTGCCAGGGAAGAAAAGTTCCTTCCTATATTTTGCAGGCACAGCCAGCAATGCACAAGCACACAGATGCCCCTTGCAATCCAACTGAAGCTGTTTAACATTTCAGGACTTTTCGGGTAAGAAAAGATCTGACTCCTTATTTCCAAGGAAATAGGAAAGACTTTTACTGAATCCAATAATCTACTGATCAGGATAAAGCAGATCAGGCTTCGCCAAGGAAAAAGAACGCACCTGACAAGCTTACAAAGGAAAGGGATCAGTTTTCATGAGCCTAAGAGCTGTATAAAATTCAGAAGAGTCTCTGAAAACCCAGCTTCCAATGACTAAGACCATCTTGCCTCTGTTCCTCACAACCCTTTATCTACTTCAGGTGCTCAGGGCCCTTACGCTCTCTCGTACGGCTCTACTTGGTTCATTTTCTATTTCTGTGCAGATACGATTAGGAGAGGTTTTGTCGGGACAGTGACAGATGGAGGGAAGAAGGTCCCCCCATCGTCCCTCTCTTTCTCTAACCATGCCACACCTGTGTTCAAAACCCTCCAGTGTTTCTCAGCACAGAGTAAAAGTCAAAGCCCTTCCAATGGCGAGGGGCCCCAAGCTCACCTCTGCCCCGTACCCTCACCCTGGCCTCCCCAGCCTCCCTGGTATTACTGACCGAGCCAGGCATTCCTGCCCCAGGGCTTCGAGTTCCCTCTGCCTGGAACATTCTTCCCCCAGCCAGATGCACAGCTGGTTCCTCGCCTCCTTGGGTCTTTCCTGCAGCGTCACCTTCTCAGCGTGGCCTTTCCTGGCACCCCACCTAAAACTGCCAACTCCTCTTCACTATCCCACTTCTCTGCTTGATTTTTCTTCTTGGCATTTATGACCTTCTAACATACCCCTCTATATTGTACTCATTTTTCAAAGCACACCATTCAAAGGGGGAAAGCAGTACACTTGGGAGCCTAGGGAAGCAGAAGGTGGCTCTGGCCTGCCTGTTACGCTTCTCAAAAGGTAGTGCGACCTGGACATTTCCTCTACCAGAGCCCAAACCCGCTCCCGAGGGCCCTAAGTGGAATGCAAGCTCCACAGGGTAGAGATTTTGGTCTGTTTGGATCACAATGCATGCCCAGTGCCTACACAGTTATCTAAGACAGTGATCAGTGCACAACAGTACTTTTAAATAAGTGGATAAAGGGAGAAACAAACTGAGGGACTTCCCTGGCGGTCCAGTGGTTAAGACTCTGTGCTTCCACTGCAAAGGGCGCAGGTTTGATTCCTGGTAGGGGAACTAAGATCCTGCATGCCTCGAAGTGCAGCCAAAATAAATAGATAAATCAATTAATTAAATAAATAAAACCAATAAACTGAAATACCTGCCTGGGGTGAAAAACAAAACAGCCACCTCTGTAAGGCTCCACACCAGATAACCTGGGGCTAACTCCGGATAAACATGCCCTACAGAGGGCTTCCCTGGTGGCCCAGTTGTTGGGAGTCCGCCTGCCAATGCAGGGGACACGAGTTCATGCCCCGGTCCGGGGGGATCCCACATGCCGTGGAGCGGCTGGGCCCGTGAGCCATGGCCGCTGGGCCTGCGCATCCGGAGCCTGTGCTCCGCAATGGGAGAGGCCACAGCAGTGAGAGGCCCGCGTACCGCAAAAAAAAAAAAAAAAAAAAAAAAAAAAAAAAAAGCCCTACAGAGAAATGCCCATCACTGAAAAACACCCCCACCCCGTGTGGATCCCACTGTGGGCACCTACCTGGTGACAGTGTCCACCTGTTGGCTGGAGAGCACTGGAAATGCTCAGCCTTGTCCTTCCAGTACAAGGGCAGTGAAGAGGGACTTTCACCACCAGCCATTTCAAAACAGCTGCTTTGCTGAAGGTATTTAGAAATATTTCATCCTTTTCTCAAGACTCTTTTTTTTTTTAAAGGAAAATAAACACATCTGAAATCCTTTCTAAATATCCTGCTGTTTAAGTAATTGCTTACCAGGACATTCAAAAATAATTAAATCTCAGTCTTGTATTTTTGCTGAAGTCTCTCTCTTAGTCTCCCACTTTTAAAACCACACAAAGATGCCAAATAAATCTATCATGTTTGAAGGGGTTTCTGTTATTTTTAGGGTCAAGGTACCATACATTTTCAATGTTTAAAAACAAAGGCCCTTAAAAAATTAAAAAACAGGGGCTTCCCTGGTGGCGCAGTGGTTGAGAGTCCGCCTGCCGATGCAGGGGACACGGGTTTGTGCCCCGGTCCGGGAGGATCCCACATGCCGCAGGGTGGCTGGGCCCGTGAGCCATGGCCGCTGAGCCTGCGCGTCCGGAGCCTGTGCTCCGCAACGGGAGAGGCCACAGCAGTGAGAGGCCCGTGTACCAGTAAAAAAAAAAAAAAATTAAAAAACAAAACAAAACAAACAAAGGCCCTTAAAAATTTTAGAGAGACACATTATAAAAGAAGATACTTTGAGAGTTCCCCAGTGGCCTAGTGGTTAGGATTCCAGACTTTCACTGCTGGTGCCCGGGTTCAATCCCTGGTCGGGGAACTGAGATCCAGCCATAAAGCACAGCCAAAAAAAAAGGAAGAAGAAGATACATAGATGGAAAGAGGCTCAATATCATTCATCAAGGAATTATAGATTACAATTACAAAAAACTACAATGAGATTCCACCACGTACCACTGTCAATTCCAGGTGTTGCCAAGGATGTGGACACCCAAATACACTGATGGCAGGAGTATAAGATGGTACAACCACTGTGAAAAAGTTTGACAGTTTCTTTCAAACAAGTGACCCAACAACTGCATTCTTAAGCTTTACCCATGAGAAATGAAAACATGTGTTCATACAAAGATGCGTGCATGAATGTTCAGAGTATTATTCAAATTAGCCAAAAAACTGAAAACAATCCAAATGTCCATCAACAAGAAAATGGACAAATTGTGGTAGTCCACACACAGAATATATTCAGTAATAAATAATACATTTCTGATATATGCAATAATATGGATGAATCTTACATTATGCTAACAGAAGAACCATGTATTGTATGAAATCCAGGCAAAACAACAGATCAATGGTTACCTGGGGTGGGAAGGTTGGCTTCAAAGGGCATGAGGGAACTTTTCTGGGGTAATGAAAAAGTCTTGTATGTTGACTGGAATGATGGTTTGTCAAAACTCATTAAACCATATACTTACGATGGTACATTGTATTATATGTAAATTATACCTCCATAATATATTAAAATGTATTTTTAAAAACAGAAAAAAAAATGAGACCCTTTAACTGGATTAGGGGAAAAGACGAGAAGTGTGTTAATCAGCTGTGTCCTCCTAGAAAAGAAAATGATTAAACTGGATGCCTTAAATTGGCAACAACTTGGGCTTCCCTGGCGGCGCAGTGGTTGGGAATCCGCTTGCCAATGCAGGGGACACAGGTTCAAGTCCTGGTCCGGGAAGATCCCACATGCCGCGGAGCAACTAAGCCCGTATGCCACAACTACTGAGCCTGTGTTCTAGAGTCCGCGAGCCACAACTACTGAGCCCACACACCTAGAGCCCGTGCTCCGCAACAAGAGAAGCCACCGCAATGAGAAGCCCGTGCACTGCAACGAAGAGCAGCCCCGCTCACCACAACTAGAGAAAGCCCAAGTGCAACAAGGAAGACCCAACACGGCCAAAAATAAATAATAGATTAATTAATTAATTTAAAAAACTGGCAACAACTTTTAAGCCATGATCTAATAACAGCTAGCACTTGTTGCTTGCTTTCTGTGTGCGAGGCACTATTCTAAGTGCGCTACTTAGATTATTCTATTTAATCTTCACAAACACTTTACAAGACAATACTATTGTTGTCTAGACAATTACACTGAAGCACAGAGAGGTTAAATAACATAGCTAAAAAGAGAGAGAGCCAGATTCTGAATCTAGACCCCTCACGTCAGAGATACTGTTAGACTCTTAGCCACTGCTTTCTATCTTTCAGAGAACTTCAATGAGATTAACATCAGAGTAAACCAAGTTTCTATTATTTATGATATCAAGTAAAACTGAGAGTAAAAGTCTAAAATAGCTAGTTTGGCAACACTCAACGAAGTATATTGGACCCATTTTTTCCCAAAATTTTTATGAAATCATCTTGGTTCCTCTACAAGTTTATTTCCTAAATAAGTTTGTCTAGGGACTTCCCCGGTGGTCCAGTGGGTAGGACTCTGTGCTCCCATTACAGGGGGCCTGGGTTCGATCCCTGGTCGGGGAACTAGATCCCGCACGTATGCTGCAACTAAGAGTTCGCATGCTGCAACTAAGAAGTCTGCGTGCCGCAACTAAGAAGCCCTCATGCCACAAGAAGATCGCACATGTTGCAACTAAGACCCGGCGCAGCCTAAATAAATAAATAAATAATTTTTAAAAAATGTTTGTCTATTTTTATTTGTCAAGGTAGATAGGATATTACTTACTGAATCAAAGACTAATCCCTAAGAGGCTGTATTTTACCTCTAGTGCAGCCTCCTGCCTCTGTTAAGAAGGGCGTGGTCAGGGTCTGGTAGCCAACAGTGCAGAAAACAGAATTGGTCAACGCAAAGGAAAAAAGCAGTAAGAGGAAAGAGTAAGCAATCACAGGATCAGCTAAGAATATTTTTCAATGTGCCACATATATTCAGGCGTCACAGGTACACCTTCCTACTGTTCAGAGTTGAACAAAATGAGCTTTCACATGGTCTAATGCTCTAGTGTTTTTTAAAATGTAACTTTGGGAATTGTTGGCTGTGTACTCTCCCACTGTTATATACTAATTATATAGTAATATTAATATGTAATGCAGTCGGGACTTCCCTGGTGGTCCAGTGGTTAACACTTGACTTTTGGAACACATTTCTTCTAAGAAAGGGGAAAAAAGTTGAAGTTACTAACATTCCATTCAACCAGTTTTGGGTTTTTTTGGTTTTTTTGCGGTACACGGGTCCCTCACTGTTGTGGCCTCTCCCGTTGCGGAGCACAGGCTCCGGACGCGCAGACTCAGCGGCCATGGCTCACGGGCCCAGCCGCTCCGCAGCATATGGGATCTTCCCGGACCGGGGCGCGAACCTGCGTCCCCCGCATCAGCAGGCATACTCTCAACCACTGCACCACCAGGGAAGCCCCATTCAACCAGTTTTAAATGCATTCAAGGCTGACAACCAAGGAGGCAGCAGGATGTGTGACAGAGAAGGGCCCTGACCCAGAAGGCCTGGGTTCAAATCTCACACCACCACGTGCTGCTCTGTGATCCTGGGCAAGTCATTTAATCTCTCAGAGCCTATTTTAGGATTTCCAAAATGGCTTTAAGCATAACTACTTTATAGGGGTATTTTGGACACTATTAATATATTTGAAATCAATGTTCATTAATATGAATTTGAGTACTAGTTTCTTCATTTGTCAAGTCAGGGGACTGGATAAGATTCTTCCGTTCTTTAGACCTCTAAAATTGTGGCTCTATAGCAGCATTTTCCAAAGTGTGCCCCATGGAACCCTGGCTCTATGGACTATTAGGTGTTGCTAGAAATAAAAAGGTCCTTTTGGTCTTATTATGGGTGTCTTCTTATGCCAGCCCAAGCATACATGACTTGCCCAAAATTACACAGGCAGTGGCAGGGCCAGAACTAGAATCCATATCCCTGGCTCCTGGTCCACTTGGGAATGGCGACTGAATGAACAGACTACAGACCGTGAGCACACAATCTTCTACTCTTCCACTAAAACAACTCTGAAAGGGACGTGTATCTTCCTAATTGCTAAATCTAAGATCTAGCCTCATTCCTCAGGCTCCTGCGCTTCTGCAGAAGCTGTGATGCTACTGACTCACCATGTCCAAGTCCTCCGGCCCACCTTCATTCCTCAACCCCACCGGGATCCCTGACTGGCTCCGACCTGCCCACTCAGACTCCTTTGCCTCTTCCTGTCCCTTCTGTATATGTTTGGCTTCCACTCCTGAAAACTCTTAAAATACACATCCCCAGCTCGATATCCTGCCAGCATTTCAAACACAGCTTGTTCAAAAACAAATGCATTACCCTCCCCACTGCCACCCCAGGTCTCCTGCTGAGTCCTCTGTTTCTGCAAACCCATCAATCACGCTCCAAAACATCCAGGGCCAAAACTTTGGGATTTGGGGTTTTTTCCTTTTTCTTCTTTTCAGTTCCTTCAGTTGCCAAGTCCTCTAGGTCCACAAAATCTCCCCAAACCATGTCCTTCTTTGCATATCAACTTCACAGCCCCGGATGAACTTCTTTTACCTCTCCTGGGCTAAACCAATACTTCCCTAACTGATCTACTCCAAGCCATTGCTGCCAACTCAGTCATCTGCAAGCACAGATCCAATGATGCCCCTCTCCTGCCCAAAAACATTCCATAGCTCCCATGGTATATATGATTAAAGTAGGTGTCACCTTGTTTTCCACAATGTAACCAGTTTTCACTTCCTGTGCCATCTGCCAGTATTCCCTGGGCATGCTCTGTGCTTCCGTGGAAAAGGGATTGTACCTGCTCCCAGGGCCCCTCAGCCTGGTCTCTTTAAAGCCTCTGCTGGAGCCATTCTCCACCCAGAATGCTTTCTCCTCTCAGGCCCTCCTCAGTTCATGACAGCCACTCCCTCCAGTAGCCCTCCTGACTCCCCTGGGCCAGATGTGCTTTCTTCTACCTCTGAGCCCTCCTAGCTCTGCGTTGTATCCTTCTAATAGTCCGTATTTCCTACCTGACTTGCTTTTTTATCACACAGGGCCCTACTGTAGGGAATGAGTGTCTCTCATTTACTTGCGCATAACAGGTGTTCCAGAGACACTTAATGGATGGAATTGAAAAAGAAAACAGATTCCTGCCTGGAAAACTTGAACTAGAAGCATCCACACCCACTAGCCAGACAACTATTTCCTTAGCAAACAAGTTGATCAAACAGACACCTAATTCCTGTCAGGCTTGGCAAAAAAGGAACTGACTTCAGCCCTTTCTGTAAACAGTGATCTGCAGCATACCGCTGTAGGATTTTGTTTAAATTTTAATGTTAAAATAATTTTAGATTTACAGTAAGTTGCAAAGGTAGTACAGTGAGCTCCTGTATGCTCTCTACCCAAATTCCTCTAATGCAATATTAGAGTACATTTATCAAAAATAAGAAATTAACATTGATACACGCACTTACCAAATACTTTATCAGGATTTCCCCAGTTTCTCTACTGATGTCCTTTTTCTGTTCTAAGATCCAATCCAGGATACCACATTGCATTTACTGCGCTGTAGTTTTAAGGCTCATAATTAGCAGAAAAATATAGAAAAAATAATAATAAAGGAGGAGATGAGAGAGGTAGAAAAAGTCTTTCAAAATCGATTCCTTATTTCTACAATATAAGATGAGGACATTCAACTAGCAAGAGCGGAAGAAGGAGCCAGTTTACCAGCTTGTACATAACCTGCCGAGCTTCTCGAATTTGCGCAGCCCCGCCCGGGGGTCTGGCCCCGGACCCTCTCCACTGTCCTTGTGGGGTGAGGAACCGAGAGCAGGTCTAAGTGAGCTGGACCCCGGCCGCCTCGCGCCGCCCCCGTCCCTCCGCCCCCCGAGCGCGCTCACCTGAGGCCGAGACTCCACGCTGCGCTGGCCGCAGTTCCTCCACCCACGTGACCGCGCTGCGCGGCCCCAACCGGAAAGGCGGGCGTGGCGGCCGGGGGCCCGGCACCGCCCCCTGGCTCTGCGCCAGAGCCGGAGCTCACATGGTTAGGGGACGGCGCGGGTAGCTCTGTCCGACTTAGACCGCGGTAACGTGACCAGCTGTGCGCAACCGAGTTTTAAATAATAGCTCGAGACCTAGAAAAACAGGGCGAGGCAGTGCGTGCGTCTGTGAAGGTAAAAATTAGCTGGTTCAAATATTAAGCGTCTAGGAATCGAGTAAGAGAAAGATGGAGCTGAGCTGGAGTGGCGGCTCTTGAAAAGCAGGCTTTCAGAGCTAAGGAATGAGGGGGCCTTGTAGGCCAGAGGAGCTGCTGGGGCAAAGGCCAGGCAGTGGGAAGGAGCCAGAGGGCAGGGCCTGGTGGGCCTGGAAAGCTGCTATACGGGCCACCCATTCCTGTGAATATACGGCGAAGGGCCCTACCTCCCTTTAACCCCTCCCAAAACGTGCTGGGTCATTAGCTTCACCTGGTGCAATGATTTTGGTATTATTCCCTAATACCCAACATCCTTGAAATAACTGAAGGAATTTTGTAGTGGTCAAAAACTTGACCAGATTTAATGATTACTCTGGATTAGAAATAAACTAATGCCATAGAAAATTCAGTTAACAATGACAGTAAGAAGAAAAAAAGGGAATTTTATTAGGGCCAAACTGAGGATTATAACCCAGAAGACAGACCCTCAGAAAGCCCTGAGAACTGTTCCACCTGTTAGAAGTCTAAGACACAGTTATATCCATTTTCAAGACAGAGGATCTTACGTGGAAATGACATACTGATCTTTTACATAAGGTTCACCAAAGATACATAGCCCAGGTAAGCACGTGGAAAGCGAGCAACAAGGCACCATGACCCCTTACAGAGCTGCGCTTCTTTTAGGAAGTTACATGGCTAGCATCAGAAGAAAGGGAAAAAATTGGTCTCTACGGTGGAGCATGCGCTTCTATCTTTGAGGAGCTCTGGTTAATGTGTAATGCAGATGCACGTGCACATTAGGGAGGGAGGAGGCCCAAAGGGACACACAGAGAATTTTATGTTTAATTGTTCTTGTCCTGTCTTAAAGTATACATTTTATTTCATCACTAGTAAACCCTTTTCTCGCAGTAACAAGCTTCTTAATCTTCCTCTTCTGCAAATCCATAACCATCCATTTCCCCAAAGTAAAGATACCTAGATATGAAGAAAACGAGACTTAGAACTGAGGCTTTAATTTCTCCTGATTATGAGCATACTAGAAGCTCAGGGATTTAGATTACCATAAAAGATCAATATGTTTATAACTTTAAAGCCAGTTTGCCTGCTGTCTTGTTTAGTGTGATGAGCATATTCAGTAGCTTTACAAACCCCAAATAATTTTTCTTCACTTAAAACTGCGACTTAACTATTTAAAATAGCAGTCTTTAAAATTTTTCAAGTCTCTCCCCTAAAAAAAAACTTAAATAACTCTGTTTTCTTTGTCAGAACTTCTCCAGAATGCAGAGCTTTGATTGCATGCATATAAAATTTATTATGAAACATTTTGAAGTAATGTGGTATGCAGTTAAGTTTGTGGTTTATTTTTTTGTGTATGGAGGTACATCATTTGTTGAAAGATTATTATTTCCCCCATTGATTTGTCTTTGCACCTCCATCAAAAATTGCCCCTATATGCGTGGGTTTATTTCTGGACTCTATTCTGTTCCACTGGTATGTGTTCATCCTTCCACCAATACCACACTGACTTACTTTTTATAGCAAATCTTTAAATCAGTTACTGTAAGTCTTTTAACTTTGTTCTTTTTCATCATTGGTTATTCTGGTTCCTATATATTTCCATATAAATTTTAGAATCAGCTTATCAATTTTTACTTTAAAAGAGTATGCCAGAGGGCTTCCCTGGTGGTGCAGTGGTTGAGAATCCACCTGCCAATGCAGGGGACACGGGTTCGTGCCCCGGTCCGTGAAGATCCCACGTGCCGCGGAGCGGCTGGGCCCGTGAGCCATGGCCGCTGAGCCTGCGCGTCCGGAGCCTGTGCTCCGCAACGGGAGAGGCCACAGCAGTGAGAGGCCCGCGTACCGCAAAAAAAAAAAAAAAGAGTATGCTGGAACCTAAGTGTCCATTGATAGATGAATGGATAAAGAAGATGTGGCACATATATACGAGGGAATATTACTCAGCCATAAAAAGAAATGAAATTGAGTTATTTGTAGCGAGGTGGATGGACCTAGAGTCTGTCATACAGAGTGAAGTAAGTCAGAAAGGGAAAAACAAATACCGTATGCTAACATATATATATATATATGGAATCTAAAAAAAAAAAAAATGGTTTTGAAGAACCTAGGGGCAGGATAGGAATAAAGACGCAGATGTAGAGAATGGACTTGAGGACACCGGGACGGGGAAGGGTAAGCTGGGACGAAGTGAGAGAGTGGCATGGACTTATAAATACTACCAAATGTAAAGTAGCTAGTGGGAAGCAGCCGCATAGCACAGGGAGATCAGCTTGGTGCTTTGTGACCCCCTAGAGGGGTGGGATAGGGAGAGTGGGAGGGAGACTCAAGAGGGAGGAGATATGGGTATATATGTATATGTATAGCTGATTCACTTTGTTATAAAGCAGAAACTAACACACCATTGTAGAGCAATTATACTCCAATAAAGATGTTTAAAAAAAAAGTATGCTGTGATTTTGCTTGGGATTGAATTTATAGATCAATTTGGAGAAAACTGACATGTTAATAATATTTATGAGTCTTGAAATTCATGAACATGGTATATCCATCCATTTGGATCTTTGATTTCTCTCATTTGATTTTCTGCATGCAGATCTTGCACATATTTTGTTAGATTTATACCTAAGTATGTAATGCTTTTTGGTTCTATTGTAAATGGTATTGTTGTTTTAATTTCCAGTTGTTACTACTATATGGAAATGCATTTGATTTTTGTGTATTGGTCTTGTATCCTGTGACCTTGCTAAGGTCAGTTATTCATGTAGCTTTTGTGTGGTTTCTCTTTGGAATTTCTGCATAAATAATCATGTTGATTGAGAATAGCTTATTTATTCCTTTCAGCTCTTTTATTTATTTTCTTGCTTAATGCACTGGACAGGACTTCCAGGACGACCAATTTGCTTTTTATTTGCTAGTCTTGCTTAACAAATTATATTTTTCTAATCTCCCCTTCCATAAAAATAAACCCCTTAAAAAATAAACCTCTAGATGGATTTCAGGGGCCTGTGAATCTTTGAAAAATATAAGCAACATTTTATGTTAGTACGTATATCTGTATTTCCTTGGAGGAAGTGGGTTCAGAGCTTACATCGGACTGCCAAAGGGATTTATGTCATCAAAAGGATTAAGGAATAAATTTTAAGTAAAGGCACAGGTATAATTTTCATGATCTTGTTTTTCACATATGCAGCAACCAAAGTTATTAAGAACAGTGTTTTTTGTTTTTGTTTTTACTTTGCCCCCTCCCCCATTGATAGGAAAGAATAAATATTTCTCTGCAGTTTTGACCCCTATCACTTTTGTGTTAAAGATAAACACGAATTTAAATGTTGGTAGGGATTGGTGGTAGGACATGCTTAGAATGCAGAAGAAATACGGCTCAAGTAAGGCCAATACCTTATTTCAAAGCCCGCAAAAATAAAAATATAACAAGAAGAGCATAAGTGGAAAAAATGACTAGTTATCCACATATCAAAGCTTATTATCTTAAGACACTCTTGAGAAACTGAATAAATCACGTTAAGAAGTCTCATTTAAAGAAATATAAAATGATTTAAAATTTGCCACACTTTTATCTCCTTCAGTTTGGTTTAAATCAGCCTATTTAAACAAAAAGTTAACAAGTAGGTTTGGATAAAACCAGAGACAAACAGTAAATAGGATTATTTTTAAGACCTTTTTCAAGCAACTATAAGATGTTAAAGCATTGTCACTAGTTTCACATGAAAACCTAGGGCTGAAATTAATAAGTATATTAATACTTTTAAGATTCTCATAATGTATTAGATTCCATTATTTCCTTTCTGTTGAAGGAAAATCTTTATTATTATGAGCCAATGTTAGTGTTAGGATGGATAATTATTAGCAATCAGTTGACAAGCAAGAGAATTTAGTGAATCCCAGTAGTGAAAAGAATATTGTCTTTTCAAAACAGCCATTAGTGGGAATTCCCTGGCGGTGCATTGGTTAGAACTCCATGCTTCCACTGCAGGGTGCATGGGTTTGATCCATTGTCAGGAAACTAAGATCCCACAAGCCACGTGGCCAAAAAAAAAAAAAAGCAGCCTAGTACTACTAAAAATAACAACAAACACATATATAGTGCTTAGTATGTGTAAAGCACTGTTTGTTTCCTCCTTATAGTAGTCCTCTGAAGTAGTAGTTGTCCTCATTCTATATTTGATTTGATCCCACGTAGTACTGGTAAAACCTTTGTGATAGTATCCTACTAGTCTGGGTAAGCCTTCTTCTCCATACCCATCCTTCAAGGACCTGCATCCTACGTCATGGATCCTTAATTTTTTTCTTTTATTCTCTCATTATGTTAGAACCTCCAGAAGGGCACGTATCACAATCTACTATTTGTTTAAAGTGTCCATTTGAGTGTTTATCTTCTTTGTGTACTAGATTAAGATCATCTGGGGCTTCCCTGGTGGCGCAGTGGTTGAGAGTCCGCCTGCCGATGCAGGGGACACGGGTTCGTGCCCCAGTCTGTGAAGATCCCACGTGCTGCGGAGCGGCTGAGCCCGTGAGCCATGGCCGCTGAGCCTGCGCGTCCGGAGCCTGTGCTCCGCAATGGGAGAGGCCCCAACAGTGAGAGGCCCGCGTACCGGTAAAAAAAAAAAAAAAAAAAATCATCTGGAGGTCAAGAATTTATTTTAGGAGGACTTCTGCACCACAGTGATTTGCATGGAGTCTACATTATAGGTAATCTGTTTATTAAAATGAACCTTTTAAATGTTATACTTGCATACAATTTATCTTCCAGGAATTTACTTGATAAACCTGCTCATGTGCAAAGTTGCATACGCATTAGGCAGCACAACTCAGTGGGTAAGAGCCTAAGATGGAATCCAAACTCTGATAACTTTGCTGTGATCTTAAGTCACTTAATCCTTCTGTGCCTTGGTTCCATCACCTGTAATGACAATAATAATACCTACACCTCAGACAGTAGTCATGTGAATTAAGAGTTCACTTTTTGAAATGTGCTTAAAACAGTGCCTGCCACATAGTAATATATGTGCTATTCTTTTTTTGTATTTTTTTATTGAAGTATAGTTGATTTACAATGTTAATTTTTGCTGTACAGCAAAGTGATTCAGTTATACATATATATACATTGTTTTTTGTATTCTTTTCCATTATGGTTCATCACAAGATATTGAATATAGTTCCCTATGCTATTCTTTCTTATTATCCTTGCACCATTTGCAATAGTAAAAAAGCTGGAAACAACCTAAATGTCCATCAATAGGGGACTCAAACAATGCAAAGATGCTCAACATCATTAATCATTAGAGAAATGTAAATCAAAACCAAAATGAAATATGACTGTACATCTACAGGATGGCTATTAGATGAACAGTAGCAAGTGTTGTCAAGGATATGGAGAAATTAGATCCCTAATACATGGATGGTAAGAATATAAAGTAGTGCAACCACTCTGGAAAAGTTTGGCATTTCCTCAAAATGTTAAACTCAGTTGCAATATGACCCAGCAGTTTGCTTCTTAGCTATATCCAAGAGTTGAAAACATACATCCACACAAAAACTTGAACACAAATGTTCATGATTCATAATACCCAAAGTGGAGGCAACCCAACTCTGCCACTGATGGAATGGATAAACAAAATGTGGAACAGCCATACAGTGGAATATTATTCAGCCATATAAAGGAACGAGGTATTCGTAAAGCTTCCACATGGATGATCTTGAAAACACTATGCTAATTGAAAGAAGCCAGACACAAAAGACGACATATTGTATGATTCCATTTATATAAAATGTCCAGAGTATGCAAATCTATAGCAACAAAGTGGATTAGTGATAGCAAGGGGCTAGAAGGGAAGAATGGGAAGTGACTGCTGATAGGTATGGGATGTCTGTTGGGTGGGGTGAGGAAGTGTTACAGCGTGGGACAGTTGTACAATCTTGTGAATACGATTTTAAAAACGGATTGTACACTTTAAAATGCTGAATTTTACGATATGTGAATTATACCTTAATAAAGTGAATGAAGCATTGGAAGGTCTGTATGTTCTAAGATGGTATAATATCCAAAATATGTTAAATGAAAAAGAAATGACAGAAGTTTGCATGGTATGCTACCATACGCTTAAAAAAAAGAAGTACACACACACACATGCTTTGCAGGCATAAAATCTCTGAAAAGATACACGGGAAATGAGTAACATTATTTCCTAAAGGGAGGGAATCTAGTGGTGACTGAAGAACAGGGTGGCCTGGAAGGGAAACCTACCTTTCCGGTACACATCTTCCTTGACTTACAACGGGGTTACTTCCCGATAAATGCACTATAAGTTGAAAATATCCTAAGTCAAAAATGCGTTCAATACACCTGACCTGCCAGACATCACAGCTTAGCCCAGCCTACTTTAAAAATTTTTTTTTGGCTGCGCCGCGCAGCATGTGGGATCTTAGTTCCGAGACCAGGGATGGAACCCGCACCTCCTGCAGTAGAAGCGTGGAGTCCTAACGACTGGACCACCAGGGAGGTCCCCAGCCTAGCCTACCTTAAACATGCTCAGAATACTTTCATTAACTTACAACTGGGCAAAATCATCTTAACATAAAGCCTATTTTATAATAAAGGATTAACTATCTCTTGTAATTTGACTACTGTACTGAAAGTGAAAAACAGAACGGCTGCATGGGTACAGAACGGTTGTGTGTATCAGTTGTTTCCTCTCGCGATCACCTGGCTGACCGGGGGCTGCGGCTCCCTGCTGCTGCGCAGCGTCCCAGGTACTGTGCTGCACGTTGCTAGCCCAGGAAAAGATCAAAATTCAAAGTACGGTTGCTAGTGAACGCGTATCACTTTTGCACCATAGTAAAGTCGAAAAATCCTAAGCTGAACCACTGTAAGTTGGGCGCCATCTGTATACGCTTTTGTACCTTTTGAATTCTATACAGAGTGCAAGTATTACCACTTCCATTTTTTTTAAAGAAAGAAATAAAAATGAAAGACTGATGCTTTATCTTTAGTCTAAGTTTTATTTTAAGAGATCATCTTCAGTTTCTTCTGTAATAAAAGATATCCAACCATTTGATCAGATTTATTCTTTAGCAACTGAAGCATTAAACAATTACAGTTTTAACTCTCAATCCTTAATAATACTATTCATTATACTTGAGATTGTTTAGCTTTCTCATGGAGGAAAAAAACTAAACATAAACCTTTATACTATCCACCTATGAGTCCAACAGCACAATTTCAATAAGAAAGTTGTACTGATACTGATAATTGAACAATTTATATGATGTCAGCAGAGAGGTATCAAGAGTGATTGTAAAGTGGCATTCTTGTTAAGTCAAGAGCTATGATCTTTGACCCACTGCTCTATCCATTTCAATATCTGATTGATATTATCCTCTAGATCTTCTGGTTTATTGCTCGGCAACTGATGCACTATTTCTTCCTTGTAGGATCCCAAGGCTTCTTCATAAAGAACTTGAAAAATTTCACATTGAATATTGTCTTTTAGTTTCTTCTGATTATAACCCCTAGAAGGCAAAGAGAAGATAAACAAACTGAATGGCATTATCTGGAGTTTTAGGAACAGACTAGAAACTGGACACTTTTGAACACATGAAAAATCACGCAAAAATACTTCTTGTAGGCTCTTTACCTAGAGAAAACAGATTGGCTTCTGTGAATATGAGAGACTTCTTTGACAAGAGAGAGGGTTAAACTAAGGACCAAAGTTTAGCTTTGTCTGAGACTTTTTTCCCTACAATCTGTCAGCCACTCAATTAGCAAACATCTACCTACCTCAAGCCAGATGCCAAGCTGAGATAAATAGTCTATAGCTATGGTCCTAAATTTCAAAAGAGTTAAGGAGTTAAGATATAGACACATAAAACAAATAGATGGCATATAATAAAATAAAATGCATATGATAAGGAATAGCATATACTGATTGGGTACTTGATCACACAGATGTATCTGTACTTTACCAATTCCAAAGACATTGAAAAAATTATATAATCTTTATGCGGATGTAAATTAGCCAACTCATTAGCTAGTGAAAAAAGATAAGGAAAATTCAAACTCAAATTAGTTAAACTTTGTAACAATCAAAATTAAACTGAAGTACTTAAAAGGTGATTAACTTTATGAAAAAACCCACAGAATGGGAGAAAATTTCTGCTAATCTTATATCTGATAAGGGACTTACATCTAAAATACGTAAAGAACGCTTGTAACTTAATAAAGAAAGGACAAATAACCAAATTAAAAATTGGGCAAAAGATCCGGATATTTGTCCAAAAAAGATATACACATGGCCAATAAGCACATAAAAAGATGCTCAACATCATTAGCCATCAAGGAAATGCAAATGAAAACCACAATGCGATACTACTTCACATCCACTAGGATGGCTACAATCAAAAAGATAACAAGGATGTGAAAATACTGGCGGCTTCATACACTACTCTTGGGAATGTAAAGTGGTGCAGCCACTCTGGAAAATGGTCTGACAGTTCCCCAAAAGGTTAACATATGACCTAGCAATCCTATTCCTAAAGAAATTCAATACCCAAGATAAATGAATGAACATGTAATGTTCACACAAAAACACGTGTATGAATGTTCATGGCAGCATTATTCGTAATTGCCAAAAATTGCAAACAATCCAAATGTCTATAATCTGATAAATGGATAAATAAAATACGGTATATCCACATAATGGAATATTATTTGGCAATAAAAAGAAATGAAGTACTGGTACATGCCATAACACAGATGAACCTTGAAAACGTTATGCTAAGTGAAAGAAGCCAGACACAAAAGATCACATTTTGTATGATTTCATTTATATAAAAAGTCCAGAACAGGCAAATCCAGAGATAGAAGGTAAATTACTGGTTGCTTAGGACTAGGGACTGAGGGGAAATGGAGAGTGACTGCCAATGGGTATGGGTTTTTTGGTGGGGGAGGGGTGATGAACATTTTAAAAAATTGGTTATAGTAATGGATATATAACTCTGTGAATATACTCAAAACCACTTAATTGTACACTTCAAATGGGTGTACAATTCACATGGTATGTGAATTTATCTCAATAAAGCTTTTTTAAGGTGATTAACTTTGTAAGTTTTTTCAGCGGTTAAAACAAGACTACTTTCTCATAGTTTTTTCATACTTTAGTCTTTAGTTATTTACATAAAATAGTAATTTTTAATAAAAATGTTAAATGGTCTTTTAGAAAACACATACGTACCGTATTGTCTCTATTACTGCTCTGTTCAAATATTTTTAATGGCTTTTCCCTGACTAAAGAAAGATGATGAAAGTTTTAGGTATAGCTCCAACCTAACTTTCCCTATGTATTTGCCACTATACTTTTTTGTGCAAGAATTTGCAAGTATCCCATCCAATGGTGCTTAGTCAGAGCTGACTATAGTCAGTGAGAACCACAAATTCTGAACCTGAAGTTAGGCAAACTTCTGGAGTTTTCCTTTTGGAGACTGCTTTCTAAATTCCTGTAAAATCTCCTTTTTTCCACAGTTTGAATCAAAAGACAGTGGGAAAATGTCTTCCATAAAATTTTGCTTTTCTGGTTATTCTGGATTAAGTCTGATGCTCTCCTGAAGGGATGAACTCAAATATATTGTGAAATGTTAATTTATCTTGTTAAAGGTTGTAAAATGTACATTTATCTTTAGCTTTTCATAAGCTTTCTCATTTCTGTTGTGAGGATGATTTGAGTGGGTAATGTTCATTCCATAGCAAAGAGTATGTTATTGGTTTGGCTGTTTTCCTATAAAAGTTTTACATTAAGGAAAAAGCATGACTAAGTAGGGTTGATATATAGTACATTTTACTGAATCAGACTGTCAGTTGAGGTATTCATTTACTCAGAAACTACTGCTTGCGTTTTACGAATGCACCTTTTTCCGTGAGGCTCAGAATGTTGGTACCGTACAGACTTGGTTTATAATAAGACCAAAATAAAGTAGTCACGTTCTCAAATAGAACCTTTTATGATGTTCATGTTGGCCAACTTCAGGAATCTGAGTAAAAGTTTACAAAATACTTCAAGGATTCAGTGTTCTTCCTTCCTTACCTAGTTTCAAGTCTGTTGTACAAAACACTGTTATCTGTTTTCAGCACAAATACTATATGAAACCAGCGTTCAGGGAAGAAATCACAACCATGGTAATCAACAATAACTCCACCTTCACTCATTTGGTTTTCTAACTCATCAACTACCTGTAAGAAAGGGGAGAAAAAAAAAAAGATGAATACTCTTTAAAAAAACTGAGGTCAACTTTCCTATAAAATTTTTTTAAATGTATACTGTATAAAAAAGATCGTACTTACTCTGTCTTCATCTAAAATGGGACAATCATACTCTTCATCATAGCCATCATATAACTGCCCTAAAAGAGATCTACGTTGACATATTAAAGTAGTATTTTCTAAGTAACTTTCAGTAATTTTCAACTACTCTTAGAGACAAGGGAGGGCACTAATACAATAGATGTCATATGGACAGCAAACATGAAGAGCAGTATTGATAAATTAGAATTTTGTCTAGAAGGAAACCTGGATAACAAAATACCTGAAAAAGAATGAATAATAGCCAACTTCAGAATTTGTGGGGCTATTAGTAGAAGAGAACTAGTTTCAGTGAGCTACAGATTGGTGCGAAGAGGGGACACATGGATACAAACACTCATACACACATTAACAGGAGATTAAGTTCCAGATTTATTAGGCCAAGGATATGAAACTTATTAAAAGGAACAGCAGGTTCCTGATTCCAGAAATGAACCCTTTGTCACTGAGGTCACATCTTCATGGGGTTTGGGGAAGGAGAGTCAGTACCCAGATGCTCCTTCACTTCTAGAATTCCAGCATCCCCAAAAGCCAAGGGTTGAATATCTTATTTCAGAAGGTAAAACAAGAATGATGGGGGCAGGCATAAAGAAGGCAGATTTAAATCTAACATAAGAATTTTTCAACAAATTAAAGCTTCCTTTCAAAGGAAGTGTGTCTTAAGGAGGTGAGACATACCAATCCCACCCTCACCCTGAATCCCTAGGAGGTATATACTCTTAAGGCAGGCTTAGATCATTCTTCTAGCCATCTCGAAGAGCATGCTATAGTCTTCCCACCTCTTTCCCCTTAATAGTTTGGCACAGGTTGAAATGAGCTTCAAAGGAGCGTGAGTTCTGAAGTGACGAAGGGGTGGTCCTGAGGGTTTGTGGAAGGCACAAAGGCAGTTTTAACTGTCTTCCTGGAGGGTCTGTGGGCTGATTCTGGGCGCATGAACCATTTCTCTAGCATCCTAGTGTGGCCTCTGACTTCTTGGGTTACAGTTCAGTTACCAGAAACTCTTATCAGCTAAAAAGTTAAACTGTCTTGGTATGGGGAAAACTGGTTAACAATATAGAAACTAATCTAAACCCTTACTTTACACCACAAACCCTAGCTGAATTAAAGAGCTAATTTCTTTTTTTTTTTTTTTTTGCGGTACGCAGGCCTCTCACTGTTGTGGCCTCTCCCATTGAGGAGCACAGGCTCCGGACGCACAGGCCCAGCGGCCATGGCTCACGGGCCCAGCTGCTCCACGGCATGCGGAATCCTTCCGGGCCGGGGCACGAACCTGCGTCCCCTGCGTTGGCAGGCGGACCCCCAACCACTGCGCCACCAAGGAAGCCCCAAGAGCTAATTTCTTAATTCCAAAGATAACTAATGGAAAATTAAACCTACAAAGGTATGATACAGTTGAGTTTGTGAAAAAAAATAAAATAATTGATTGAAACATATAAAATGTTAAATCTCTGTTCGATGAAAAATAATATAGTTTTTAAAAAATGAAAAATGGCAGGGAGAAATACTAGGACAAAGGACTGAAATGTAGATTATATAAATACCTTAAATTCAAAATAACAATAAGTAGCTTAACAAAGAATAAGAAAAAAATTCACACAGGATGGAAAAGATAATTAGTAAACAATACATGAAAAAATACTGTACTTTCCCAGCTACTAAAGAGATGAAAATTTAAATGAGGCTTTTTATACCTGTTATATTAGTTATACATGCATTTAGTAAACTGACTCTGGAAACGAATAATTTTTAAAAGTAAAACGTCATACCCGTTCAGAGATTTCTTTTGACCATTGAATTTCAAACCAGAAAAAAATTTTAGAAGATGCTTTAAAATGTTCAACAATAGCGAATTAGTTAAATCTTGTTTACTAACTTGCTAAAATATTATGTAATTAAACTTAAGTAAGTAAAATATCAGGTTGTTAAATTTGTTATTTTTACAATACTATATATGTATATATATATATATATATATTTTTTTTTTTTACAATGCCACAAAATCTAAGAATACCTACAGCTGATTTTGTACTATGTGGGAATCTGGAGTAGATAAATGTTCCTTCATATTTTAAATCCAGACTAGTTAAATCTTTAAAAATATATGCTGCCTAAAACACAGACAACTATAGCAGTATTAGCTTTTAGAATTAAAGTCTTTATATGCTGCAATGCTGAAATGCAGGATTTCTTAAGTCATGTGAATACATATTAATAAAATAGTGTAATCCAAGCTTTCCAACATTCATTTCAAAAAACATTTATCAAACACCATGTACCAGTAATTACAGAGGTAAGGAAGATATAATAGTGAACAAATTGAACAAGAAGACCAACACAGTCCTTCCCTCGAAGAGTTGACAATAAAATGGGAGATGACAGACAAGTAACCTGGAAATTGTAATATTTAATGCTGTGGATCATGGTGCTCTGGGAGCAATAACATGGGGACCTTTTAGGTTAGGAACATAAACTTGGGATATTAGAGGAGGCTTCCTGAAGCAGGTAACTTCTAAGTGGAAACTTGAAGCAGTTAGCTCAGGAAAAAAAGGTAGGTAAGACGATTCTTAACAGAGAAAACAAGATATTCAAAGGCAGAGAGACTAAGGAGGGCAAGCCTTTCAAGGGAGGAAAAGTCTTTCAGAATAGTTAGAAAATAAGTGATAAGGGGTCAGGGGGATTAAGGCCAGATTAAAAAGGGCCTTGAGGGACTTCCCTGGTGGTGCAGTGGATAAGAGTCCGCCTGCCAATGCAGGGAACACGGGTTTGAGCCCTGGTCTGGGAAGATCCACATGCCGTGGAGCAACTAAGCCCGTACGCCACAATTACTGAGCCTGCGCTCTACAGCCCGCGAGCCACAACTACTGAGCCGGAGTGCCAGAACTACTGAAGCCCGCGAGCCTACAGCCCGTGCTCCACAACAATGAGAAGCCCACGCACTGCAACGAAGAGTAGCCCCCGCTCACCGCAGCTAGAGAAAGCTGGCACGCAGCAATGAAGACCCAACACAGCCAAAAAATAAATAAATTAATTAAAAAAAAAGACCTTGAAGGCTGCACTGAGTTGTTTAGACTTTATCCCAAAGCAAAGGAAAATCATTACAGCATTTTAAGCATGAAATGACATGATTGATTTCAAATTTTTAAAAATCATTTTGATTTCTGTGTGGAGTTGGAAGGAAGCAAGTCCAGAAGAAGCATGGATACCATATAAAAGCTACTGCAGAATTTTAGGTGATAATTATAACCTGTACTACAAGGAATGGAGAGAGATGAATTCTAAACTTTGTTTCAAATTTCCAAAAAGAGGAAAAATTTGTGCTACTTTAGAAACTTCAACTGGTAGTCACATTTATAATTGTCTCTACAGTGGATCTTCATATGGCAAAGAGGAAAAAAAAGCTTGATTTCATCAAATTATCGAAACTTAGAAAATTAAATCCGTTTCCTAAACGAAGTTTTATGATTTACTTAGATAAATTACTTGCAGAAAAAAATTGATTGTGGAGCCGGTTAAAATGAACTTCTTACCTTAAAAAGACCTTCCAAGCTGTCATTAGTCAAGCTATAAAAACATGACCTTTCCTTTAACTGCCATCCTATCATTTATACACTTACGTGAAAGCCGTTCTTTAAAGCTAACCATATAGGGATGCTAGTCATCTATTTTGCATCTGTACTAATGCAATTAGTATAAGAAGTTAATTGGTTTAGAAGGATTGGGAGCTTTGATACCTGGCCTTTTATGCAAAGAGAGCAATGAATTCTGCCAAGAGAAGTTAGCACCAAAAGATGCGGCATTCGAGTAGGGCCTTTTAAGGAACTGTTTATAAGACAGATGAGGAAGGGCATGTACAGGTAAAGGGAATAGCATGTATAAGGACATGGAGATGGAAGACTCCCCATGCGTTTGAAGAACAATAGTGCACTGTGGGTAGACTTAAGGGGACATAGGGCATAGTGGCTGCAGGGAAGGGCTGAAGGTAAACTGTGGCCAGTTCATTACTTCATTAAGGTGAGTGGCCTTTATCGTTAAAAAGTTCAAGTAATTTCATCCCCTCTCCCCACCCGCCCCCTTTTTAAAGGACATAATGATGGTGTACAGAAGAGGGAGGGAAGAGATACTGAAGAAGAGATTCAGCACGAATGGTCTTGAGAATGGTATAGCGGTACCAAAGGGACACAGCGTTAATGGTCTTAGGAATGGGATAGGGGTATCAAAAAGATTTTTTAAACTATCAAGATTAGGAGACAAGTGCATCTGTGTAGTGTGTAAATGCGTTTTTAATGTGTGGGTGACAGGAATCAGGGATGGGCAAGCAGTCAGGGATGACTTCAGAACATGTGCTTTTTAAACATTAACTTGGAAATATGTGGGAACTATCCAGATGGTTTAATCTAGTAGATGTCTAGATGTTGGGCTAAGTTTTAATAATAAATTTAAGAGTTATAAGTAAAAAGGACTAACTAGTCCTGAGTCAATGAAATTACCAGAGGGAGGGGCAGGATTACAAGATGGCTGCAATGAGTTCACAGGGGAAAGAGGTATATATATGGTGGGAAGGAGAGAATCAGATGAAAAGATTGGGAGAGCAGTGTTGGAGAGAGGACAACGGAGAAGTTTCAAAGGCTTCCAGTGGTAGTTGATTCAGGTGAGGGAAAAAAATGCGATACACATAGGTTAGAGAGGGAATGGCAAACTTCTTCTGTAAAGGGCCAGACAATAAATACTTCAGATTTGCAGCCTAATCTAGCTAGTGGCTCCTACAAAAACAGCTGCAGCTTGCCAACCCCTGCCTTAGAAACACATCAAGATTTTAAGTGTTGAGGGCCAGATATTTGAAACGCACCCAATGTCTAGACATATGAGCATCCTGGGGTTAGGCATAGAGGCTGAAGACTGATAGAACTGGTGGCAGGAAAATTAAGGATGCTGGTAGAAGTTTAATTAAATGATTGCATATGGGAAAGGACATCAAGTGAGGAATGCGAGACTGGAAGAACAGCGGTAAGAAAAGCATTCTTGGTCACTCCACATTCAGGACTCTCCATAGTTTTATTAAGCTTAATTCCCCACCTAATTTTTCCTGCTTTAGTTCTTTTTTTTTTTTTTTTTTCTGCTTTAGTTCTAAATGTCATAAAGAAGGTCTCTTACAAATAATACAGCCATTCAACATGACTACTAGGATGGCAATAAACTCCATTCAGACACATTTGTTTAAAACCAGTTTTGTTTTTTGTCTCCTTCCTTATAGCAGGGTTTCTAAACCTGAAATACTACTGACCTTTTGAGCTTGATAATTCTGTTATGGGGGTGGAGGGCTGTCCTGTGAGTTGTAGGATGTTCAGCAGAATCCCTAGACTCTACCCATTAGAGGTCAGTAGCAACCCCCCCACTCCAGTTATGACTACCAAAACATCTCAGAAGGTGCCAAATGTCCCCTGGAGGGCAAAAATCACCCCCTGTTGAGAACCACACTGCTTTATAGAAGATTGCATGGTTTCCCTTACAACATATTACCATTTGGAAAAAATGAGGAGGCTGAAATGTCTCAGACTATTTCCTAGTAAGATTTTCAGATACACTCAGATGGCATCAGATGGCATCGGAGGGAAAATATCTGGTACATTTTGAAATCACTATAAAGCACCTCATCTAACACATGTCAAATCAGATCAGAAATCCTGTATCTGGCATAATGGGAGGGAAAAAAGCTCCACTTTTCCTTTAAGGCAGATCCTCATGAAATAATCTCAATAAAATACAAAGAGGATGGTCAGGACCACGCACCATCAAGTGTACACACATCTTTTGAGTACAAGGAGACTCAGTGAAGAGGAAAAGGAGTGTCTCACAGTGGAACATCCCTGGTCTGGTGTTACTGTTGCTCTCAGTAATATTCATGACAGATTATACAGTAATTTCATTAAGTTTAGAAATATTGAGTGGGTGAGATGAGAACTGGAAGACATGACTGAAATTGACTGACGTATGTGACTCTGAAATCACCTGTCAAAAAGAGTAAAGTTCAACAGGCAAAGGAACAAAACCAGATTTCATATAGGTATAAAATGGAGAATGTCAAGCTATGCACAGTAGCAAAGAAAGACCTAAGTTTTATTAACTATAATTTGAATTCCAAACCTGGATTAAAAATATAAGCATGATACTAGCTTATAGTATCAAGAATATGACAAGCAAAGATGCACAAAAATTGACCTGCAAAAAGGAATAATGGGAAAAAACTTCAAAAAAGAATTTTTTTTAAAGATGTTGGGGGTAGGAGTTTATTAATTAATTAATTTATTTTTGCTGTGTTGGGTCTTCGTTTCTGTGCGAGGGCTTTCTCTAGTTGTGGCAAGTGGGGGCCGCTCTTCATCGCGGTGCATGGTCCTCTCACTATTGTGGCCTCTCTTGTTGCGAAGCGCAGGCTCAGTAGTTGTGGCCCACAGGCCCAGTTGTTCCGCGGCATGCGGGATCTTCCCAGACCGGGGCTCGAACCTGTGTCCCCTGCATTAGCAGGCAGACTCTCAACCACTGCGCCACCAGGGAAGCCCTAAAACTTCAAAAATTTTTAAGTGGTAAGATACTGGGAGCCACACCAAGGGTCCTTAAATATATCCAAAGGGATAGAAAAATGGGACCTAGGAAGAAGTCTGGCAATTGAGAAAGATAAATCTAAATGGAGAGGATTCGCTATAAATAAAAATCCTGACCAAGTGGTCTCTCTAAAAAACAGACATGGTATACTTCAGCAATCTGAAAGAATGGCCCGTAAGAGTGACTTACACACCAGAGATCATACTATAACCTAAACATGTGAAGACACTAGAAGTGACTATTGGTAAGGAACAGACTGCAACGACTTCAAGCTTTTGCAACTGTTATTTCTGTTGGTGATAATGAGGCAGAAAATTGCATCTAAAAATGTAAAAACATTATCGCCAAAGTACCAACAATCAAATGGATGAATTACAACTTTATTTTTTACACTTAAAAGCTGATGAAAAACCATTACTAACCCTATTAAAGAAAATCCAACACAGTATCTCAATTGAAAAGTATGGTAACCATATTTGCTCATTAAATACTATTTTTCTAGAACACAACATGGAAACATCTAGCATGCATGTTTAATCTCAGTACAATGGATTCAAAACCAAGTATACATGTTACATGCACCAAGACTACATTACAAGTTATCATAGTCGTCATCGTCGTCGTCGTCGTCGTCGTCATCATCTTCCCGTTTTCTTTTCAATGCATTTGGTGCTTCACTGGCAGTGTTCTGTGATGACACCATGTTAGTGGTGATCAGAATATTTTTGGACCCAATTAGTGATGGATTAATTAGAACATTCTGAACTGCTGATGTTGCAGGAATTGATGCTTTTACAGCTGGGGATTGTGAAGTGGGCATCTGTACTGTGAACCTTTGCCCTGTCAGGGACACTGGAGTCCCTACTTTAGTTGCAACAGACATGGTTTGTGGGGTTGGTGTGCCAAGCGTGGGAGTACTTGGTCTGCTAGTAACTGAACCAACACTTAACCGTGGAACTGTTATTCTTCCCGCAGAAGTAGATGCCTTTTTTTGTAAGGATTTAAGTCTATAATTTGGAGCAGTCAAGCAATATCTATCAGGTGGCAATCTAGGACCTGAATATGGCTTGATTAATGGCAAAGGGGTTTGATTCCTTTGCCTTGCAATATCTAATAAAAAATCTCTCGGGGGAGGAGAGGTAAAAGACTGGTCAGCACGACACTGGATGGCCAATCGCACATCGTCTGCATCAACAGTGGCCTTCTTAGCATGACTGGAATAAATTTTTGCATCATCTAGAATTGTGGTCACATATCGGAAGGCAAACTCCAACATCTGATTTATAACTCTTGGTTCATATTCTGTAATCCCCATATCCTTCAGGATTTGTGCCATCATCTGTGCATCTTTCGGCATGCTCTTGGGAGAAGCCATCTTGCCAGACTCCATGATATCCGGTGATCAGACTTTAGATCATTTGAAAAAAATATGTACATTAGATCAAACCTGAAATAGTTACTTCAGTAGCAACTGTCAGGAACTTTAAAATTTTAAAATACATGTTAAATTTTAAAAAATATAAATTAAAAAATACGCTAAATCTTTTTAATTTTAATGAGGCACATTTAAAGTTCCCTTCACTTAAATTTATTTTCTACCCATTAGAGAATATAAAAAGATGAAGACACAAATAAGGGAGTGATAAAAGATTGGGGAAAAACAGGGTAAAATAACCAAAAACATACATCATTTTAAAATATGTGCAGTTGGGGCTTCCCTGGTGGCGCAGTGGTTGAGAGTCCGCCTGCTGATGCAGGGGACACAAGTTCGTGTCCCGGTCCGGGAAGATCCCACATGCCGCGGAGAGGCTGGGCCTGTGAGCCATGGCCGCTGAGCCTGCACATCCGAAGCCTGTGCTCCGCAACGGGAGAGGCCACAACAGTGAGAGGCCCGCGTACCGCAAAAAAAAAAAAAAAAAAGTGCAGTTGCTTACAGGCGTGCACCTATAAACTAATCTAAGAAAAGACCATAGGACAGCCATGTCCTACTGCCTGAGTTCAAAATCATGCCCTTCCAGTGAGCTCATATACTCACTGTCTCCATAGATATATATGCTTAGCACCACCCTGACCTTTACGTGTTTGCCCAACTCAAAAATACTCTCCCTCTTCCTCATATTCAAACTGTCCTAAGTCTTATCTTCCTGGAAGCTATCCCACTTATTACCGTCCACAAGAACTGCTAGCCAACTGCAGAGGGGATGTAGTGGTCAAAATAACTAGGACACAGCATGAGACAATATGTTCTATTTCTATGGGTCCCCAACAGAGCATCAATTCCTTTATGGCAATTTTTCTCTGCTTTTTGTACCTTCTCACAAGTACAGTACTAATACTCCATTATTCCTTTCACTTTTTTCAACAAATCTAACACCAAAGTGCCCCTTACCTTCTCGTGCTAAATCACCCACATTAACGTATTTTAGTCCTGATCTTGATGCAAGTTCTTTGCCTAGCGTGGTTTTTCCAACCCCTGGTGTACCTGCAAGACAAGCCACAGAAAAATACTGTTCATGAATACTTATTAGACTTTAGCCTCTAATCTGCCTTCTTAAGGTTCTTAACAACTGAAGAGTTTCCTAATTAGCAATCCTATATAAAATTACACACACCATAATCTAATCAAAACTACCCAAAGCCTGCTGAAGATCAGAATTTCACCCAGTGTATCTGATTTCACCAGGAGTGGAGCTTGGGAGAATCTGATGACAATTACAGACTGTCTGCCACCACCATGGAAATTCCCAGAATAAAACTAGCTACCTCAAATAAACTGCCATCATTTATTTGCTTTAATTTAAAAAAATTAAATTGTTCATGGAAAAAAGTTAAGCAGTATGAAAGAATATCCACTATACTCTTCCCTAGAGACAACCAGTGTAAACCACTTTCTTATGTATCTCTCCAAAGAAGTCATATACATATGTTTGTGTATACATCCATATATATGCAAATATACGGTAGTACTACACGTGTACATATACACATTGCGTGCATACATACATACACACAACATATATTTCCTTCTACATAAATGGCCATACTATACATTGTTCTTCACCTTCCCTTTTTTATATTTATTGTTTCAAGATAAATAATCAAACACTTAATTTTCAACTTGAACTAACGCCACTGAAATTACAAAACCTGATCATTATAATTAAAGATAAAAGGAATTGGGCTTTCCTGGTGGCGCAGTGGTTGAGAGTCGGCCTGTCGATGCAGGGGACACGGATTCGTGCCCCGGTCCGGGAAGATCCCACATACCGCGGAGCGGCTGGGCCCGTGAGCCATGGCCGCTGAGCCTGCGCGTCCGGAGCCTGTGCTCCGTAACGGGAGAGGCCACAACAGTGAGAGGCCCGCGTAACGCAAAAAAAAAAAAAAAAAAGGAAGGAATAAGTCAAGTCTACCTATAAGGGCAATAACATTTTTACCTCCAGTCCACTATAATACACCAAGTCTGAATCCTCAACTCACCATGTTTTCAATAAAACGCTCACATTTAGACTTTTGACGATATGGCTTAATATTAAAAAACCAAGACACTGTCTGACCCAAACAAATCAGATATTGTAAAATCTTCCCCTTAAGGACGCTTAAAGGCTAAATAGTAACCTGTTGAGGTTAATCTGCTACTCTCAGACACAGACAGGACTTGTGCGCTGCCAATATGCTTACGTTTTGTTAAAGGATAAAACTTGGCTTTGAGCCACAAACAGCGCCTCAAATTTTATTGTGCTGCAACAGCATCTACACCCATTAGATTTTTCCAGGAATGCCCTATGATGCTATTAAACACTACAATTTAGTAAACATTTTCAGAGTTAAACGACCAGAAATATTTTTTAAAGTCGTTATGCGGCATTTTACTACCCCTCACAGGTAACAAGCGCCCTGAGTATGGATCCAAAGACCCAGAAAAAAACCCCACGATCAGCCCGGGAATTTTACAGCATCTCTACGAGAAACGACCAGAGATGCTCAGTAGATGCCTTTACTTCTTAAAACACAAAGAAAAAGCCTCTCATGCTAACTCCGCAAGCGTATACAGCAAATTTATCACCCCACACCGCAAATATCCGAACTCCTTCATCGAAATCTCTCAGATACAAAGGGAAAATAAGAGACGGCCCTAGAGGCCTAAGGACTAAAACATCCACCATGAGCGGATCTACTAAGGGCCAAATACTGCCTTACCTTATCTCGCTAACCACGCAAAGACACCCCGCCAAGTAAAGAAGCAACAGCCATTTTACAGACAAAAACCTGATTACGAAAGATTAGGCAGCTTGCCAAAAAAGGGAACTGTATATTATCTACCTCTCTCCGCCTCACCGAGTAGCCAACCTCTGAGCAAAAGAATTAACGTCCGTCGTCCCCTTCCCCCAGCCTCGTGCAAAACCGTCGCGAGGGCGGGGGGTACAGGCCCTGACAACTACAACTCCACGCGACCCTCGCCGAGCCTTGCAATAGAACACTAAGCGACCCCACTTCGGGCTTTCCAGGCCTCAGAGCACTCCGCGCCCCGCGCCAGCCCCGCCGCCCACCACAACCCCCAGTGCGCCCCCTGACCAGTGAGCAGGATGTTCGGAAGCAACATGGTCCTCGCCGCGCTGGCTCCCGACGCCTCTGCACAAGCGCCCTACACGCTACAGGGAGGGGCCAGAAGGGGAGGGTAACGGCAAGCGCCAGTGGCGCCGGCGTACTCGAGGCCTGGAGTGTCGCTCGCGACCCACCTCCGCCGCCTCGTCACCCATCATTGGTTACCTGGCTTTCTATGACACGCTTCCATCGCAGTGTCCGAAGTACGAGCACGCGTCGGGTCGGCGCTTCCGGTCAGGCAATGCGCTGGATGCCTAAGACAGTAGCTCCTTAGGAGGCCCCGCCTTTCGGGCTGTGTCGCGGAAGCGCCGACCGACCTGGAAGGTCCCCGGGAGGCGGGACCTCCAAGAGGGTTCCGCGCTGAGCCCGGTTAGGGCTGGGTGGCATCCCTTGCACCTGGAGCTGAGCCTGGGCTCCACCGCTCCTCTCGGCCCACGAGGGGATGCAGCTACCGGAAGGTAAGGCTGCCGCGGCTGGGGCTGCGGTGTATATATGTCGTAGAGACGCGAGTCCATTTCTGCCTTCTCGCCTTCCCAGACTCTGATGGCTCCTCCTCCCGACCTGCCCATCCCATCTGGGGATGAGACGGGTCGGGGTGCAGAGCTCTGGCCTGGAGCCGGAGCACGCGAGCTCATCTCGGCTTTACGTTGACTAGCAGTATTACGTTGGACGAATATGTGAGCTTAGTATCCCCAGTGCAGTGTGTAGGATGGTGGTGGGTTTGCTAGAAATACTCTTCAGGTTCTCTTCTGTCTCTGACGTCTCATTTCAGAAACCTGGTACCATCAAGGACAATTGCCTGCTTTTTCAAGGAGGTAACTGTCAGTCTTGCTTTCAAAGAGCGACTAGAGTCCTGACTATAACAACAGTCTGCGTCTTTTATTTCGAGCTGCCAACTCTGTGTTTTCCACCTATGTATCTCTTTGAAACCGCAAAGCAAAAACTTCTCTAGTCGTGAACAATTTGTGTGTGTGTGTGTGTATGATTTGTTTTCTAGTGTGTGGAAGTATTTACACATAAATTATGTGTGACTCCAAACTATAAAGCTCAGCTTACAGGTTTGTAGACCTTAAAAAACTTTCCTTCTGGCTAACTTAAAATTGGTGAGTTCACTAGTTTGTATAAACATTGAAGATCTATGAAAGTCAGAAAGCAGTGTTGCCAAAAAATTTCATAATAACTTATTCAAATAACAACAGTTATGGAAAAAGTTTACTGTAAGATATAAAGTCTTTGTCCAAAGTAAGTGATAAGTCTGAATTCATTGTATGGTGCTTTTTTTGTTATTATTTTTGAAATTTTGGAAAATTTTTTGAAATTTTATAATTTGAAATGTGGGGAATTTTAATTTTCAGATGAAAACTACACAAATAAAATTGTTTAATTTTTCTTAATGACAAAAGATAGGTTCACAAATGTGTAGTTTTTCTGTTTTCTCTAATACATTATTGAGTTTGTAGGAAAAACGTTACATCACCACAGATAATTTGACAGTTATAGTCATTAAAAGTAAAATTTATTTTAGTATTTTGATTTCTTGCTGCATGTATGTTTGCTGTGTTCTCTTTCACTAGTTCTTGAGCCTTAACTTTATTATGTCGTTGATTTTTATCAATATATATTAATTATTTCTGTTTTACAGTTTTTCTTAATTTGAGATTTTTTTTCTTTTTTTCCCCTAGGTGAATTATACTTTAATGTACTACAGGTTGTATACTACGGATGGGAACTATTAAAGTTTATAATGTCAAAAACTTTTCTTAGACCAAAGGCATCTTCCACAAAGGTATGATACACTAAAATGGCCATGTGATAACTGCCCAAAAGGAGTTATAAATTTTTATATGTGTTCCCAATGACTTATTACTGCTATGAGAGTAATGGTGCCCAGTATTTGTTGTAATTAGTGATCTAAAAAGTTCAAAAATAAATTGTGAAACAACTGTACACTGAAAACACAACCTTAGTTTTGAAAAAATGTTTATTTACAATCCTGGTCACAAAGAAAAGGCTGAAAACTCTTGAATGAAAGAGCAATAGAAGAAAAGGAAATACATGAGCTGTAGTTGGTGTTATAGCTTAACAACAAACCCTGCTTCTTAGAAATTAGGTGGTTCAATGTGCCAGTTCTCAACAAGGCTAGTGGGTGGGTAGGATGGGTATCAGACAGTATACTGAAAGTTAGCTGTTTTCCTAGTGGTGGATCTGATTTTTCTCTTACTCTAAGTGAATTATTTAACTTTGCTGTTTCTCTTCCTCTTTTTTTTAAAAGTAAATGGAAATCCATATTTACATAAGAAAACTGTAAAATGTATAAGTAACATGGAGATTGGAATCGCTAGATCAGAATTGCTATCAAGAGTTTTACTACTACTAATATTTTTTTTTTTTTTTTTACTACTGATATTTTTATGTACTCTTAAAAATAGAGGAAAGGGGCCAAAATTGTAGTACTAGTAATAGTCTTTTTAAAGAGGAGGAAATAAATTGGGTAGCTATGACTAAAATTTTTTTTCCAAAAAGTCTTCATTTCTTTACCCACTGCTGATCATAATCCTAGATTCTGTTTATAAGAGGAATGAAGTTTGATTTCACATTCATAAAATACTTGAAAGTATTGCTTCTCCTGAGCCTACTTTCAGCTCCAACCTCTGTTTTTTGTTTTGTTTGTCTCCCAGAAAGGAGCATTGTCAAATAAATGGTTCACAACTATGGCTGAGTATTCTTCAAGGAAAATATAATCTTGTTAGCCAGGCAGGGAATTACAAAAGTCAGGTACTAAGCTACATTTTTTTAGATTTATACTGTTGGAATGTTAAGAAAAAGTCCACTTTTAAAATTCTAATTATTAAAAAAAAGAACACTTTTTAATGCTCAAATATTTTTAGGTTAAAATTGCTTAATTTAGCATTTCTCTGTGTGTATTCTTAAAAAGGATTTTAAAGAAAAGGAAGTGTTGAAGGGAAACGTAGAGGGGTTAATAGTTTCTATATACTAGAAGACCATGAAATAGAACTCACTGATTTTCCTGCTCTATTAAACTAGTACTCGTTTTCCTAAACAAATCTGACAAATCACCCTCCCTGGAAAGCCTGCCTCCCTTTCATAAACATATTAGTTGCTTCATGAGCTGAAGAAAAATATAATCAAGTCATAATTACAAACTATTCATAGTGTCAGTATTCTTAGACCTATCTTCACATATCTTAAAGCCGGTAGGGATTATTTGAATGTATAAAATGGTTCTTAAGTTTGTGAATGTATTAACCTGGTCAAGGCAGAAGTGTTACTTTTCTTACTGCTCTACATAGTTAAAATAATGCCTTTTTTTCTTTATTCTGTTTTACTTCTTTTTTTGGTAGGTAATTTTAATATTTGTGTTTCAGAGCTACAAATGAGTTTTTAAAGTATCAGTCTAATCTTTATTCTGGGAAGATTATAATTAATAAAAAGAATTAAGTTGGTATTCTATATTCATTTATATGACATCCATCATTACCATGGTCAAGTAGATAAGTATACATTTATGCTTATTGTAAAGTAGAAAAATGACTAATACAGAGTCAATTTTATTTAAAGAGCTAATTTGTGAGATTTTTATTTTAAATGTTACAAGTATAAGAATTTTTTTAATAGAGTCGTTATATAGGGAATAGATGCAAAAAAAATGTAATAGTGTTTACATGGTTTCTTTTTTTCAGATAACAAACTGGGTAGACTCATCATTTGATGATTTTTCAGAGACTACAAGCACCTCTACTATTACTGCCACATCATTAGGTGTGAATAACTCAAGCCTTAGAAGAAAAAAGGTGCCTTCCACAGTAGAAAGTAGCAAATTTCCAGCTAGAAAAAGAGGAAACCTATCTTCCTCAAAGCAGATTTATGGTCTAGAAAATTCAAAAGAATATCTGTCAGAAAATGAACCATGGGTGGATAAATACAAACCAGAAACGCAGGTAATAAATGACATACAAACAAGTCTACGTAATTTAGTTTCAGGAAGGAGAGGGATGTGCATTTTCAGATATTCATAAAAATCTTTCTGCCTAAATGAATTAGAAAAAAAATAATAATTTCTAGGTTTTTTATATTCCAAGGCTCAAATTTTCCCAACAGTTATTCAGAAGGTATACCATTGGTTATTTGTCTTCGATTTAATTTAACCCCCAACATAGACTTGATCCATTTAATATTTTGCTAAATGTAATACCCCTCCCTATTTATTCCCTTCCCAAAATGTATAACAGGATTTTAAAATATTTTATAATTGCATATGTGTCTCAAATTTTCATATATTGGGATCAGTTTAAGAATAGAATTTTTCCATATCAGTATAAAGAATTGAATTAAGTATAATCAAAAGGACCTTTTTATTACTATATCATGTTACTTGTTTCTAGTTTTTTTCATTAAAAACGTGTAGATTAACCTGTGCTGATGTATCAAAAAATTTTGAGTTAAAATGTTTTATTTTAAACTTGAAAATTTTAGCATGAACTTGCTGTGCATAAAAAGAAAATTGAAGAAGTTGAAACCTGGTTAAAGGCTGAAGTCTTAGAAAGGCAGCACAAACAGGTAACTAAATAAGAAATGTGTTTAAAAATAATTGGCCTCAAATGTTTCTCTGGTTGGTTATAAGAAGTTAAAAACTTTCATGTTGACTTTCTCATAAGTCCAGATCACCTGCAGTAGAAAGCTGTCTGACCTTACTACTTCTTTGTCATTAAAAGACTCAAGAGACTTTGCGTTTTCCCCTTGACTTGTACCTCTTTTTCCCTCTTATATATAAAGCATAGTAAACCATTAGGGGGCTAATATATTTAGCATATCAGATCATCTCACACTAAAGCAAGCAGGCAAATTACGTATTAGTTTTTGTATTAAATATAACCTAAAATAGTCATTCATCCTACGCTTATGTTTTTTCTTTCACTTCCTAATTCCATAATTACCCTTGGCCCCCAAGCTAGAATATTCTCTCTCTCTCTTTTTAAACTTTTTTAATTTTGAGATTCTTGAAACATAAAGAAAAAATAGAATAGTAAAAATAGAATAGCAAGTGAATATTCATGTACCTGTAAAAATACTCATCATTTTCACCCATGAGTATTTTAATGTAAATTATAAATGTTTGGCATTTAATTCTCTAATGTTATCTAATGCTCTGTTCATATTCACATTTTTCCAGTTGTCTTTTATATCTGGTTTGTTACAACCAGTATCTAATCAAGGACCACCCATTACATTTGATTGTTCTATCTCTTAGGGCTTTTAAAATCTAGAAGAGTTGCCTTCACCTTCGCCGCACAGCATGACAAAAAAATAAATAAATAAATAATAAAATTAAAGTGTAACTGGCTCTTCTCTAGGTCCAAGTATACAGGCCCTTATTTACTGTAGTTAATAAAAGTAAACAAATGAGCAAGGATTGCAGCCCACCATTATATGTAGGACATCTTCCCCTGATAATTTTTCAGTTTTAACTTTTTTTATCAGATTTACTGAATGAGGGAATGTTACTGGGAGCTGCATCCTCTAGTCTGTCTTTAGAGTCCTGTTCCTGGTAATATGTTTCTTAATATACATTTCTTTCTTTTTTTTTTTTTTTTTTTTGCGGTACGTGGTCCTCTCACTGTTGTGGCCTCTCCCGTTGCGGAGCACAGGCTCTGGACGCGCAGGCCCAGCGGCCACGGCTCACGGGCCTAGCCGCTCCGCGGCATGTGGGATCTTCCTGGACCGGGGCACGAACCCGTGTCCCCTGCATCGGCAGGCGGACTCTCAACCACTGCGCCACCAGGGAAGCCCTTAATATACATTTCTTAAAGAATCTGATATCTAAACTGAGGTTTTTCCATAAGAATATTATACTTATATAATATTGAAGTATATAATCCAAAGAGAGGTCTGTATTAAGATTGAATTTTATGAGTTCAGGTAACCCCTAAAAATACTTGTTTTAGACATTACCTCTTTAATCTAGCTGAAATTGTTTTAATTTGGCTACTGAGTAGTCCTTGGGAGGAACACAATGCAAGAATTGAGGAATTATCAGAAACTATGCTTAGAAGTTCAGGAAATAAAATTCTCTTATCTAAAGCTGGTTTATTCCAGCTAGCATCGTGAAATTTACTCTGCTTATACCTGACATTCAGTAAATATCTGTAGAGGTAATAAACATTTAAAAAGAATATTCATACATAATATTCTAGCATTCCAATGATTTTGATTTTTTATTCATGTTTATATTTGGTTTTAGGGTGGATCTATTTTATTAATAACAGGACCCCCTGGATGTGGAAAAACAACAACTATAAAAATACTATCAAAGGAGCATGGTATTCAAGTACAAGAGTGGATTAATCCAGTTTTACCACAATTCCAAAAAGATGATTTCAAGGAGATATTTAATCCTGGTAAGGTTTACTCTGAAGGTAGTGGAAATACTGGGGAAAGTCTGGTTTACAGGAGGTTTGTAACAAGCCCCCCATCTATATCTTTAAGATTTCTAAGATCCTATTGGGTATATGGGTTCTTTTGTTTGTTTGTTTGTTTTTTAAATTTATTTATTTATTTTTGGCTGCATTGGGTCTTCGTTGCTGTACGCGGGCTTTCTCTAGTTGCAGCAAGCAGGGGCTACTCTTCGTTGCCATGCATGGGCTTCTCACTGCGGTGGCTTATCTTGTTGCAGAGCACGCGCTCTAGGCACGCGGGCTTTAGTAGTTGTGGCACGCGGGCTTCAGTAGTTGTGGCACACGGGCTTAGCTGCTCCGTGGCATGTGGGATCTTCCCGGACCAGGGCTCAAACCCATGTCCCCTGCATTGGCAGGTGGATTGTTAACCACTGTGCCACCAGGGAAGTCCCAGGGTATATGTTTTTGAGAGGAAGGTATATATTGCCGCCTCTACACTAGACTGGCATTTGCCCACTACCAACTGCTTCACAAAGTCAGAGTAGCAATCAGATGAAACTATATGTGTGTGTTTTCTCACATACTTCTTAGGTTCAGAGAGAAGTAATTTTAGGAGAAGGAAGGGTCCCTCCAGCAAAGGAGAGTGGGATGTTTTTAAGGATTAAATGTTTTAACTGTTTTGTTAGATAACAAGCTAATCAGTTTGCATTACTTATGTACTTTTTTCCCAGGCTCTGGCTGTATAAATGAACTCTTTGTTTAAATGTAAATCAAGCCTTAAAATATGTTAAAGTAACTTGCCTCCAAACAAGAGTTTAGATCAGACCTTTTAGAATCAAAGTATAAGGGAAAGATGGTCTTTGGAATTCGAAAGGGGGCTTTAAGACAAACATCCAAAAATAATGATAGTATCAATTTAAAGACGTATCAATTTAAAACTTCACATATATGCTCATAAACTCCAGCACGATCATTTTTAACTTTCATATCTGTCTTACTGCTGCTTTAGGTAACTAAGCTAGGGGTATCCAAATCTCCTAGGCCATTTTGAAGTGCAAGGGGTTCTGTAGAAGGATGATTATATTCTAATGTGCAGTATTCCTCAAAATTCTTTCTTCAGGCTCTTCTTTAATATTCTCTGTGCGTACTGTATCTTTAGTATGCATACCTGTAAGGAACGGCACCAAAAACGGAGGAGAGCTTAAACAAGCTTTATTTGGGAATGCTCCCGGGCGAGGTTCACTGGTCCCAGAGAAAGGGGCCAGAGAAGTCGCGCCCGGGTGTGGGCGCGAACAAAATTTATAGGGGTGGACTCAGGGGAGGTGCTTGCTGTGTGAAGCAGCCCTTTTTTGGTAATCTCTCGGGTGCTGTGGCAATGTCAGGTGTCGGTTGCATCAGCCTCAGAGCCGTTGGTTCCACCCCTCGGGGAGCGGGAAGACCCGGCCGAGTGGTGTGGCAATGTCAGGTGTTGGTTGCATCAGCCACTTTGGTGGGGGTTCCGTCTGGCTCCCTGGGCCCTTCCCCGGACCTGCTGGCCTTACAATACCCTTATGCTCATAGTATCCCATACTCTTGGAAATTTTACTGCTTTCTAACAGTAACATTACTTTTGACAATCTTGGAAGTCGGGTTTTTTTTTTTTTTGGCTGCGTTGGGTCTTTATTGCAGTGCACAGGTTTCTCTAGTTGTGGCACATGGGCTCAGTAGTTGCAGCGTGCGGGCTTAGTTGCCCCGCGGCATGTGGGATCTTAGTTCCCCGACCAGGGATTGAACCCATGTCTGCTGCATTGGAAGGCAGATTCTTAACCACTGGACCACCAGAGAAGTCCCTAGGAAGTCTTTTTTTTTTTTTTTTTACCCTTCCCCCTCCCCATATCCTCAAGTCGTTCTCTAGTAGGTCTGTGTCTTTATTCCTGTCTTACCCCTAGGTTCTTCATGACATTTTTTTTTTCTTAAATTCCATATATATGTGTTAGCATATGGTATTTGTCTTTCTCTTTCTGACTTACTTCACTCTGTATGACAGACTCTAGGTCTATCCACCTCATTACAAATAGCTCAATTTCGTTTCTTTTTATGGCTGAGTAATATTCCATTGTATATATGTGCCACATCTTCTTTATCCATTCATCCGATGATGGACACTTAGGTTGTTTCCATCTCTGGGCTATTGTAAATAGAGCTGCAATGAACATTTTGGTACATGACTCTTTTAGAATTATGATTTTCTCAGGGTATATGCCCAGTAGTGGGATTGCTGGGTCATATAGTAGTTCTACTTGTAGTTTTTTAAGGAACCTCCATACCGTTCTCCATAGTGGCTGTACCAATTCACATTCCCACCAGCAGTGCAAGAGTGTTCCCTTTTTTCCACACCCTCTCCAGCATTTATTGTTACTAGATTTTTTGATGATGGCCATTCTGACTGGTGTGAGTGAGATGATATCTCATTGTAGTTTTGATTTGCATTTCTCTAATGATTAATGATGTTGAGCATTCTTTCATGTGTTTGTTGGCAGTCTGTATATCTTCTTTGGAGAAATGTCTATTTAGGTCTTCTGCCCATTTTTGGATTTGGTTGTTTGTTTTTTTGTTATTGAGTTGCATGAGCTGCTTGTAAGTTTTGGAGATTAATCCTTTGTCAGTTGCTTCATTTGCAAATATTTTCTCCCATTCTGAGGATTGTCTTTTGGTCTTGTTTATGGTTTCCTTTGCTGTGCAAAAGCTTTGAAGTTTCATTAGGTCCCATTTGTTTATTTTTGTTTTTATTTCCATTTCTCTAGGAGGTGGGTCAAAAAGGATCTTGCTGTGATCTATGTCATAGAGTGTTCTGCCTATGTTTTCCTCTAAGAGTTGATAGTTTCTGGCCTTGCATTTAGGTCTTTAATCCATTTTGAGCTTATTTTTGTGTATGGTGTTAGGGAGTGATCTAATCTCCTATTGTTACATGTAACTGTCCAGTTTTCCCAGCACCACTTATTGAAGAGGCTGTCCTTTCTCCACTGTACATTCCTGCCTCCTTTATCAAAGATAAGGTGACCATATGTGCGTGGGTTTATCTCTGGGCTCTCTATCCTGTTAGGAAGTCTTTATTTACAGTCTTCTGTATAAAGTATTTCTTCCCTTATTCCCAAATTCACTAATCAGTCATTCTCTTTTTGTCATTAAAACTTATTATTTTTTAAATAGATTTATTTATTTTATTTATTTTTTATTTTTGGCTGCCTTGGGTCTTTGTTGCTGCGCATGGGCTTTCTCTAGTTGTGGAGAGTGGGGGCTACTCTTCGTTGTGGTGCATGGGCTTCTCGTTGCAGTGGCTTCTCTTGCAGAGCACAGGCTCTAGGCGCTCAGACTTCAGCAGGTGCGGCTCACGGGCTTAGTTGCTCTGTGGCATGTGGGATCTCTTCCTAGACCAGGGCTCGAACCCGTGTCCCCTGCATTGGCAGGCGGATTCTTAACCACTGCCACCAGGGAAGCCCAAAACTTACTATTATTGAAAACAGCTCATTTATAGTCATGCACTGATTGGGAGAATCTTCAATGTGTAGGCAGAGTCATAAATATTTTTACCAATTGTATGACTTTTATACTAACAGCTGTGTTCTGAAATCAGTTAACTCCATATTACATTCATTGGTACAGAAAAGTTACTGTTGTTCATAGTGACTTCTGTCTTTTGAAATGAATATTTTAAATTTGAACTGTTTTGCCTAATTGAAAAAGAGTCTACAATAGTGTGCTCCTTCATGTATATGTAAATGTATTCATTAACGTATATCTATATTACGTACATATGTATAATATTGATGTGTATATAATTGGTTGAAAATAAAAGTGTTAAATATGTTTCCTTTCAGAATCAAGCTTCCATGTATTTCCTTATCAGTCTCAGATAGCAGTTTTTAAAGAGTTTCTACTAAGAGCGACAAAATATAACAAACTACAAATGCTTGGAGATGATCTGAGAACTGATAAGAAGATAATTCTAGTTGAAGTAAGGACAGCTTTTGAAATTCTGCTATAACTATTGAGTAAACAATTGTAAGATATATTTTATGTGATAATGACATTTACTCTCTCCATAGTATTAGTACTGGTAAAATATAACATAAAGGCTTTGTGCAATAGAAGAAACCTAAAGTTTCTTGCAGTAAACTTGGATAGAGTAGCTATAGGTTAATGAACTTTAAAAATTTAATGGCCTACGTATAGAAAGGCAAAAAATATTTAGAAAGTGACGTCTTAGTAAAAATATTATGATCTGTAGTGATCCTAAGGAATTTGCTATCAAAATCCCATTGATGTGTATTACTATTTAGGACATCAGCTATCTGATGTCTCCCTTTCTACAACAGTTCTGGTTACAGTACATTGAATAGATAACATTTCTCCTGTTTTGGTAAATATAAATCTGAAAATAAATTTACATGGGAATAAAACTGAGCTAATGTTTCTCCTTTGTTTTTGGTAGGATTTACCTAACCAGTTTTATCGAGATTCTCATACTTTACATGAAGTTCTGAGGTGAGTTTCAGTGAACTTTTTTAAAACTTCAGATTAAATGGCAGGTGGTTTAAATTTCAACCTTGCTTGCTATCTTTTGTTATTTTAGGAAGTACGTGCAGATTGGTCGATGTCCTCTAATATTTATAATCTCTGACAGTCTCAGTGGAGGTAATAATCAAAGGTTACTGTTTCCCAAAGAAATTCAGGAGGAGTGTGCTATATCAAATATTAGGTAAGAATGAAATTTCTGCTTAAAATTTCATATACATACTGTATTTTTAAATTAATCACATAACCACTATCTTTCTTTGTAAAACTTTCACAGTTTCAACCCTGTGGCACCAACAATTATGATGAAGTTTCTTAATCGAATAGTGACAAAAGAAGCTAATAAGGTAAGTCTTTTAAGAACTGATTAATTTGAATCTTACATTGTAATTATAGAAAGCCAAACTTAAGTAGTATTATATAAACTTGAGGAGTTAGAGACACAAACTATTTCAGTTTTTAAAATTAAAAAATTTTAATTACACTCATAAAGCACGTCATTTTAGAAAATGTAGGAAATACTAATTTTAAAAATCCTTAACCTTTTTCTACTTTTAAACTTAATTTTCTTTTTCACATTGAGGTAAATTTCCCTTTGCTTGGCTTAGTGTTTTAAATTGTATCTGTTATCAAGAAGCTGTTTTCTGGCATCTACGTCCATTAGTCAGCAACAGTCCAGCTCTACTTTTGTCTTGTCACTTTTTAAAGGTTTAATATATTTTTTATTTTGATAAAAAAAATCATAAAATTTAACATCTTAACCATTTTATTCCAGCTTTATTGAGATATAACTGACATATAACATCATGTAAGTTTAAGGTGTATGACACATTGATTCGATAAACTTATGTAATGAAAAATGATTACCACCATAGGTTATCTAACACCTGCATCATGTCATGTAATTACCATTTCTTTTTTGTGGTGAGAACATTTAAGATTTTTTTCTCTTAGCAACTTTCAAATATGTAATACAGTATTATTAGCTGTATTATGTATTAGAAATATCTTAACCATTTTTAACCATCCAATTCAATAGTGTTAAGTATACTAACATTGTTCTGAAATAGCTGTTAGTTTTTTTTTTTTCTTTTTTTTAATTTGGTTGTGCAGGGTCTTAGTTGCGGCAGGCAGGCTCCTTAGTTGTGGCATGCGAACTCTTAGTTGTGGCATGCATGTGGAATCTAGTTCCCTGATCAAGGATCAAACCCAGGCCCCCTGCATTGGGAGCACGGAGTCTTACCCACTGCGCCATCAGCAAAGTCCCTGAAATAGCTGTTACTTTTTCCCCCCATAAATTTTATTTATTTATTTATTTGGCTGCTTTGGGTCTTCGTTGCTGCATGGAGGCTTTCTCTAATTGCGGCCAGCAGGGGCTACTCTTTGTTGTGGTGCATGGACCTCTCGTTGCGGTGGCCTCTCCTGTTGCAGAGCACGGGCTCTAGGCGCGTGAGCTTCAATAGTTGTGGCATGCGGGCTCAGTAGTTGTGGCTTGCGGGCTCTAGAGCACGGGCTCAGTAGTTGTGGTGCATGGGCTTAGTTGCTCCGCGGCATGTGGGATCTTCCCAGACCAGGGCTTGAACCCGTGTCCCCTGCATTGGCAGGCAGATTCTTAACCACTGCACCACAGGGAAGTCCCATAGCTGTTACTTTTAACGCATCATTGTTTTCTATCTTTCAAATCAAGATGATGTTAAGATAAATTGATGAAACTTCTACTCCAAGCAGCATGGTTCTAGGGGGCCCTACTGCTATAAATCAACTGGATCTTACATCATAATATATTTAGAGTGCTGGATCACAGGAACTGAGGGAAGTCTCCAAGGGAGAGGTTATTTTTGAGGATTAAACAGAATAATGTATGCATGTAGAGCACCTAGCTGAATAAGTACAAGTATTAATAGTGAAATATTAGAAACACCCTGAGTCCAGGAATAGAGGGAGCAGTTACTGTGGTGAACTATTATGTCATTAATTAGCATTTTGAAAATATTCAGTGACATGGGGAAATACAATTTAATGTCAAGTTAAAAATAACAAGATGCGAAGTTATATGATAATTCTAACAATAGAAATGATGTTTCCAGCCCTTGATATATCTGTCAAGCCCTATGCAAAGTAATTTTACATACCTGATCTTATTAAACCCTCACCACAACCATACAGAATTATCCCCATTTTATAGGTAAGGAAGCTGAACTTTGGAGGGAAATAACTCGAATAATATTCCATGACTATTAAGTATCAGATGAGCTTAAGTTTTGTTCTGACTCCAATTCACTGTGCTAGAACAAAACATACAGTTGTCAATGACAACACAATGCACATATATACATAAACCTATACATAAAAGAAATACATAAAAATGCTGAGTGTTATTCTGGATGGTAGGATAACTTGTGATTTTTTTATTGTCTTTTTGAAAAAAATCTCTGTTTTCTACTATAAGCATGATAATTATAAACTATATTTAAATATTTATTAAACACTGAAGAAATAAAAATAGTCAGCATCATACTACTGTATCACATTACTCACAACTTCTTTTTAGACTAAGTCATTAAATTGCAAATGGCATTTACTCTAGCAAGTTAGTAAAAGGAGATACCATAACTTCTTTGTCATGTGGTTAATGTGCTTTACCTTAAATAGTTGACCAGCAAGAATTTTAGAACTAGTATACTTTTGATATCATCATTGATATGTTACATAAAAGGAGCAGCAACAAGCACAATATTTACATGTAAATATAAATCAAATATAAAATCAAATGTCATGATACTGTCTGGAGTCTCCAAGGATGATAATGATAGTATAAGAAGATTTAAAGGAGAGTTTAATCTCTGGTATTCTGTAGCTTAGTTAATTATATTAGGGAAGAGTGTTGACGTCTTAAATGAATGAGTTATAATAAGAAAGAGTGTTGAATATCTTAAGTGTTTTTCTTTAAGTCTAAATGTTTCTCTGTATTCATAGGAAGAAAGATCTTTAGTCTTTTCTGATATCATTAGGTATGTAAAGTGTGGAAGGAACTGCTGATCATACATCTTAGCCATATTTGCCATGTTCACAGTAATTAACATCCATAGTATTTTCTTCAGCTGCCAAGGATTATAATTTCAAATTATATTTCCTTACTGGCAAGTAATCCATATCTAGAATTTTTCAAAAACAAGTACTCCTCTCAAAACAATTTTTAAGGTAAACGTATTCCCAATAAAAATAAAGTTAATCTGGAAAAGAAGGCATGAGCAAGGAAATTTTGTAAAAGAGTGATGAAGAGAGACTTGCTGTCTAGGTATTGGAACATAATATGATGAAACTCTAGGGTACAGCAGTGTGGTATTAGCACAGTAATAGACAAATGGAAGAATAAAATGAGAAGACAGCACAGAAATAGATCAGTATGTGTAAATGGGAATTTTTTATATAATGGAAGTGGCATTTTACATCACTGGGGAAAGAGAGTAGACTACTATGGTTAACAACTGGTGTTGGAACAATTGGATATTCATATAGGAAAACATAAGGTTGCCTCTTTTTTTTTTTTTTTTGCGATACACGGGCCTCTCACTGTTGTGGCCTCTCCCGTTGCGGAGCACAGGCTCCGGAAGCGCAGGCTCAGCGGCCATGGCTCACGGGCCCAGCCGCTCCGCGGCATGTGGGATCTTCCCGGACCGGGGCACAAACCCGTGTCCCCTGCATCGGCAGGCGGACTCTCAACCACTACGCCACCAGGGAAGCCCAAGGTTGCCTCTTTAGTTCATACTATGCACAAAAACAATTTAAACTTTGATTAAAGAGTTAAATACAAAAATTAGAAGAGTATTAGGAAAAAATACTTTGGGTTGGGGGAAAGTCTTCTAAGCAAGGAACAAAACCTGAAAGCCATGGATTTACTTCAAAAAAAATGGAAAACTTAGGAAATGACAGAAGGCATGGTAAAGATAAAAGACAAGCATGAGAATGAAAGAAAATATTTGCAGTTTTTTTAACAGAAAAGCACTAATATCTGAATTTTTATTTTTTATTCATTTTACTTTTGGCTGTGTTGGGTCTTCGTTGCCGTGTGCGGGCTTTCTCTACTTGTGGCAAGTGGGAGCTACTCTTCATTGCGGTGCGCGGAGTTATTGCGGTGGCTTCTCTTGTTGCGGACCACAGGCTCTAGAGCACAGGCTTCAGTAGTTGTGGCTTGCAGGTTCTAGAGCTCAGGCTCAGTAGTTGCGGCGCACAGGCTTAGCTGTTCCGCGGCATGTGGGATCTTCCCAGACCAGGGCTCGCACCTGTGTCCCTGCACTGGCAGACGGATTCTTAACCAATGCGCCACCAGGGAAGCCCCACTGATACCTGAATACATAAAAATATGCCTACAAGAAAAAAAAGGCTAAGAACAGAAGCCAGTACACAAAGAAATACAAATGGATAGTAAACATGAGAGGTGTTCAGCCCTACATAGTAATCAGAGAAATTCATATTTAAACCAGGTAACATTTTTCACATATCAGAGCACAAAAAATTTAAGATTTATATACAGGGTTGTCAAAGATATGGAAAAATGAACACTCTCACCTACCATTGCTAGGAAAAATAAAACTGGTAAATGTTACAGACACTTTGAAGGGCCCTCTGCTTCTACAGAAATGTTCATGCATGTTGGCAAAGGTATACAGTTGACCCTTGAGCAATATGGGTTTGAGCTGCATGGGCCACATATATGTGCATTTCTTTCAGTAGTGAATACTGCAGTACTACCTGATCCATGATTGGTTGAATCCGAGGATGCAGAACCACGGCTACAGAGGGAAAACTATAAGTTACACTTGGATTTTCGACTGTGAGGAGGGCTGGTGTCCCTAACCCCACATTATTCAAGGGTCAGCTGTATAAATAGTATATATATAGGTCTGGAATAGTAAAAAAGTGGAAACAATGTAAATGTCCCTTCATTGGGGGAAATGCTAGTTAAATTACTGTCTACCCATAACATTTTTTTTAAAATTATATAGACTTAAAGGTACTAACATAGAAAGATCACAAAGAATGGTATTAATTCATAGAATAATACATATGATATGATCCCACTTATATTTTAAAAAATTAACTCTGAATATACTTACAGATACTATATTTACTTACAGATACGTGTGCACAAAAAGTGGTCTGGAAAGGCTCCTCCTAAAATGTTAACACATGTTACAAAGTTGGGATCTGTAGAGCAAAAGGATAACTTTCATAAAGAACTTTTGAAACAGCTTTGGTTAATAAAGTTAAAAATATATTGAAGATCATAGCACAGTACTGTTTTTCTGTCAAGAGCTGAAATGGGATCATCTATGAACAATCACATGAATTCAGCTTAAGTTATGTTGTCAGTAAACTATTAGGAGTTTCTGAGGGGGAAGAGAGGATAAGTTTTTCTTGTCTTATACTTGATCTACCAAGGGTGTGATAGGTGATATATCGTATTCACATATTTATGCATATGTGTGTGAGTGTGTGTGTTTATCTATATTTGTATATATGTGTGTATATAGTGAAAGAGAGAGAACTTCAAAATATAACAGTCCAAGTAAAAAAGTAAAACGATATTTTATAACCTTGAAATTTTACCTTAAACTGTGATGTCATTGACACTTGTACCTTCACAAGCATACTGTTGTTTAACATGTAGGCTTTTTAGCATTCAAATTGGAAAGATTCTATTATACTTCCATTAAGTTTAGAAAATAGGTGGTTTTGTTTGTTTTTTGCTTAGAAAATAGCTTTTTTAATTTTTTCATTTTAGGATGGAGGAAAGATTGTTGTCCCTGATAAAACTTCTCTAGAGTTGCTCTGTCAAGGATGTTCTGGTGATATCAGAAGTGCAATAAACAGCCTCCAGTTTTCTTCTTCAACAGGTAAACTGGAAAAGATACACTCTTATGGTATTATATAGGTGACTAACTTTTTCTTAATTGTTCATGAAATGAAATTAAACTAAACATTTTAACTTAAAATTGGTATATACCTATCTTCACTTACGATTTTTTTATTGAGACAGTGTAATAAAATTATGTATGTACACATGCATACACACACCACTATGAATGTGTCACCATATGTATTTATATATCTGAGACAAAAGCTGATTTATTTACGTGGTTTGCCACTTTACCTTTCAAAGTTAATTTGGAATGAGACTTCCTGAGAGAAAATCCTGGCTCTGCCACTTTTCAGTGACTGAATCTTGCGAGTTACTTAATCTTCCCATGCCTTTATTTTTTCACCTTTTATATGAGAACCTGTCTGATCAAGATGTGTGAAGAGTGAGGTAATCCTTGTAGAGTGTTTATTCCAGTGCTTGACACACATTCAGTGCTCAAATGGCCAGCTGTTAATGAATTTAATAATAGTTCATATATGATATGTTTAACAAATGCATTTCCACTTGTTAATATATAAAAGGGGTCCCTAGCCATGTTATAGTAAAGAGATAGCCCCACTAATAGCAATGAGTTAATTTTTGCTCTTAATGATCATAGTTTACTGCATACAGTCTTCATCAGAAAACATTTAACAAGTGACCTACTTGATGCTTAACATTGAGGAATTGACCTTAAAAAATTAAAAGCTCTTTGGAGCTCTCAAAATCCACCTGAAATCCTAGTTTCTACCCACAAGTGTAACCTGTTCATTTAGTTACATCTTTGTTTTTCAAAATAACTCTACAGAAATAGACATCCTAACACAACTGAAACCAGAATTCTGCTTTTTGCTGTAGAAACATAAATGTAAATTGTGCTTAGGTTCACTACTAGAATTAGGGATGGGTCAGTTTGGGATCCTTACTACCATTTATAACGTTATTGCTCTGAGCTCAGAAATTTCAGAGGGAAGAAAATAATAGTGGGTCAGGAACTGTATTAGCAATTATATTTTTTTTCATTTAATTCTCAGACCAGCCTAATGAGATAGACAATAGTAGGATTCAAACCTAGATCCTGTGTTTTTCTAATACTCCAGGCTGGTTTTCTGAAGTCATGCATTCTGAGTTGTTTTTGTTTTGTTATAAATTTATTTATTTATTTATTTCTGGCTGCGTTGGGTCTTTGTTGCTGTGCGCGGGCTTTCTCTAGTTGCTGCGAGCAGGGGCTACTCTTCGTTGCGGTGCGCAGGCTTCTCATTGTGGTGGCTTCTCTTGTTGCGGAGCATGGGCTCTAGGCACCCGGGCTTCAGTAGTTGTGGCACACGGGCTCAGTTCCTCCACAGCATATGAGGTCTTCCCAGACCAGGGATCGAACCCCTACATTGGCAGGCAGATTCTTAACCACTGCACCACCAGGGAGTCCCTGAGTTTTAAAAAGTAGATTTCCCAGTGAAATTTGAACACGGGCATATTCATAAATTGGAGACTGTCCAAATCAGTAAAGAAGTAATATAGCATCATTGTTAAGCATGGATTGCAGAACCAGACTGTCTGGATTCAAATCACTTACTAGCTGCTGACCTTTAGCCAGTTACTTAACCTCTTTATGTCTCATTTCTTTACTCTGTATAATAATAGTTCTCCTCTGATAGGGTTGTTATGAGGACTAAATTAGTTAGTACATACCATGCAGCAAGAATAGTACCTTGCCATTAACACCATGAGAAACCAAGGTGATATGACTATGTTAGAGTATGTCATTGTGTATGTGAAAATTTGAAATCTGTGTCATGACGTACTTTTAGATGACATTTTAGTTCGTTTTAATAGTTTAGTAACTGCAAGAGGACTCTGACTCTGTATACTTCATAATTATTTATTAGAAAAACATTTAAATTAAAATACCTAGTGTAACTATATCTGAAATGTTCTCAGTTTTAATTTTTATATTTTAATTTTATTTTAAATATTGTTTCTTGGGTGTATATTATTTAGGAAAGAACAATTTATGGCCAAGGAAAAAACGAATGTCTTCATTAAAATCAGATGCTGTGCTGTCAAAATCAAAAGGAAGACAAAAACCTGATAGGATATTTGAAAATCAAGAGGTCCAAGCTATTGGTGGCAAAGATGTTTCTCTTTTTCTCTTCAGAGCTTTGGGGAAAATACTATATTGTAAACGTAAGAAAACCTTATACATTTAAAAAAAATCTGTTATTATCTTATAATTGAAATAAAATACATTTTTTTAAATGTCATATATTTGGTTCAGTTACAAGAAAGAGCTAGGACTAGGTCAGATACTCTTTGGCAGGGCCTAAGAAAGACATAGCAGAAAAATGTATTTAGATAGAGTATTTTTGGATTATGAGTGGGATTAAACATTAAAACCAACTGTTGAAAAATCTTCAAATGAGAGGTGCTATATAATTATATAAAGGTGGTGTTATTTTTAATAACTCCAGACATTTTTTTTAATAGGAGCATCTGTAACAGAATTAGGCTCACCTCGATTGCCTTCTCATTTATCAGAGTATGAGCGGGATACATTGCTTGTTCAACCTGAGGTAACACTTAGTACTATTTACAGGCTGTATACTATTAATATTAAATATGTGTCCATATAAATATGACCACTGAATTTTTACCAAAATTATATATACTTCTTTTTATAGGAAGTAGTAGAAATGTCACACATGCCAGGAGAATTATTTAATTTATATCTTCATCAGAACTACATAGATTTCTTCACAGAAGTGGATGATCTTGTGAGAGCCAGTGAATTTCTGAGTTTTGCAGATATCCTCAGTGGTGACTGGAATGTAAGACCATTTGACTTAAATGTTTTTGTTTATGACTGTTTCCTCAGAATTGAGAAAGAAAGTTTACTTTTATTCATACTGATTTGACATTTTTTTTTTTTTTTTTTTTTTTTTTTTGCGGTACGCGGGCCTCTTACTGTTGTGGCTTCTCCCATTGCGGAGCACAGGCTCCGGACGCGCAGGCTCAGTGGCCATGGCTCACGGGCCCAGCCGCTCCACGGCATGTGGGATCTTGCCGGACCGGGGCACGAACCCGTGTCCCCTGCATCGGCAGGTGGACTCTCAACCACTGCGCCACCAGGGAAGCCCGATTTGACATTATTTTAAGTAACTTCTTAATAACTATGACAAAATTAATTCATCCAACCCAGTGAAACTTCAGCAGTGAATCTGATTTTTCTATGATAACATACACTAATTTTTTCTAAAGTTATTTTCTGATTATAAAACTAATACATAGTCGGAAAACTTGACAACTGTTGAAAAGTAGAAGGAAAGGAACTGTGCCTCTATCTTTTCTTCTTCTTCTTCTTTTTTTTTTTTTTTGGCCACGCTGTGTGGCATGCGCTCTTAGTTCCCTGACCAGGGATCAAACCCATGCTCCTTCCAGTGGAAGCGTGGAATCTTAATTACTGAACCTCCAGGGAAGTCCCCTGTGTTTCTTGCTATACTTTCTGATGGTTTTTAAATTTATTTATTTATTTGCACATTTGAAATTATTCACTATAAAGTTTGTATTTTTTCTTAACAGTTTAACTCTGCTCTGACTGGTATAGTAGTTACTAGACACTTGTAGCTATTTAAATTAAATTAAAAATTCAGGGATTTCCCTGGTGGTCCAGTGGGTAAGACTCTGTGCTCCCAATACAGGGGGCCCCAGGTTCGATCCCTGGTCGGGGAACTAGATCCCACAGGCATGCTGCAACTAAGAAGCCCACATGCATGCCGCAACTAAGAAGCCTGCATGCTGCAACTAAAGATCCCACATGCCACAGCTAAAATGCAGCACAGCCAAAACAAAAATTAAAAAAAAAAATTCAGTTCCCTGGTCACACTAGCCATATTTCCATCATTTAAACAGTTATGATACAGTTTCTGTTATATATTTAGAGTTTCATTATTCAGCAGTTGCATTTGCTCAATTTTTTTATATTGCTTCTTTTTTATTTTGAAATTTTCCAACCTGTTGACAAATAGAAAGAATACACAATGAATACCTGAATACCTTTAGCTTTTGTTCACCAGTTTTTCACATTTTTCCACATTTGCTTAATCTGTATTGACACACTTGTTTTGGCTAAGTAATTGGAAAGTAATTGTAGCATCACAACATTTAACACTTAAGCATGCATAAGGACATTGCTCTATTACAACCACAATAGCATTATCATACCTAAGAAAATAAACATAAATTCAGTAATATACTGTCCTTATTCCTGTTTCCCCAGTTATCTCAAAAATGTATTTAAAGTTATTTCCACCACCTCCATCCAACATCCAGTTAATATTCACTCATAGCATTTGATTATTATGTCGCAGTTGAATTTTCTTCAAAATTTTGTAGCACTATTATTCTTAGGGCTGTGGTGAGGTTGAAAAACATGAACATACAGTAACTAAATATGATTAGCCTTTTTTGGGGGTCAGTAGTACCAATAAGTACTGTTTTATAAATCTCTTATTTTCTTTATTTCATATCTTGTCTCCTTTTCTAGACGCGCTCTTTACTCAGGGAATATAGTACATCTATAGCTACGAGAGGTGTGATACATTCCAACAAAGCCCGAGGATTTGCTCATTGCCAAGGAGGAGGGTCAAGTTTTCGACCCTTGCATAAACCCCAATGGTTTCTAATAAATAAAAAGGTAAAAAAAAGAATTGTACATTTTCAAAGAGTGAACTATTTATGTTATGTGAATTATATCTCAGTAAAGTTGGTTTTTTCTTTTAATTGAAAAAGAAAAATGGTCTTTCATTCTTAATGAGAAATAGTTGCTAAGGCCCACAGTTTTCTTAGAACTATGATAAAACATAAAAAGGACAGTCTTCTTAAATGCTTAGTCATTTTTTTAAGGAAAAAGCGCTCAAAAATTGGAAGCATATACCTATTTTATTGGAATCAAAGTATACAGGACTACCTCGTTTTATAGTACTTTACTTTATTAAAGCGTTTCACAGATAATGCGTTTTTTACAAATTGAAGGTTTGTGTTAATCCTGCATCAAGCAAGTCTATCAGCACCGTTTTTCCAACAGCATTTGCTCACCTCGTGTCTCTGTGTCACATTTTGATAATTCTAGCCATATTTCAAACCCTCTACCAGCAAAAGAGTATGACTGGATGACGGCTCAGGTGATGGTTAGCATTTTTTAGCAATGAAGTATTTTTTAATTAAAGTATGTACATTGTTTTTTTAGACATAATGCTATTGCACACTTAGGAGACTATAGTCTAGTGTGAGCATAACTTTTTTTTTTTTGGCCACGCCGAATGGCATGCAGGATCTTAGTTCCCTGACCAGGGATTGAACCTGTGCCCCCCTGCAGTGGGAGCGCAGTCTTAACTACTGGACCACCAGGGAAGTCCCAAGCATAACTTTTATATGCACTGGGAAACCACAAAATTTGTGTGACTTGCTTTATTGTGATACTTTATTGCAGTGGTCTGGAACTTGAACCCACAATATCCCTGAGGTATGCCTATAGTTGTAATTATATTTTCGTTTCAGTTGAAAATAAATCCTGGCTTTACCTCTAACCATCTGCACAAGTTATTTCACTTAATATGCCATTATTTTCCACACCTATAAATATGGAGGATTGAGTTATTTAGAGGTCAAAAACAGGTGGCTCACAAGTTGAATACAACCTACACACAGATTTTTTAAAATGAATTGCCAATCTTTGAAAACTAGTATAATAGTTAAAACTCAGATAAGGATTTCTGGCTTCAGAATTTCTGCAATCTCCTGAAAAAAAAAATTGGAAGTAAGGCAACACTGGTCCATATTTTACATGGCAGCAGTCTGCTCAAGCCAAGTATAATCTGCCCCTTGGTGATGGGAGTGGTCAGTACCACCTCCCCCAGCTGTTCCACTGCACTGATTTCTATTAACTGCCTGACTCCTATAGCATCTGAATTTGTGACCCCCGGACTAGGTCATCTCTAAGATGTCTTCCAGTTTTAAATTCATATGGCTACATATGAACCTATCATTCATTACCTAAGAAAATTTTCAGTGGATTTCTTGGAGAATTTCATTACTTTTAAGCAATTTATGTCCCTTATTGACTTGCTTTGCACTTTATAGCATGTATATTAATTTTGCATTTGTTACATATAAATGACCTAAGACTGTGAGCACCTGAAAGGCAGAGATCATACGTCTTTTATCATCACTGTAACATAGTGCCTTCTCTTAACTGAAGAAAATACCTTCTTTCATTGAGAAACAATATCCTCACATAATTTGTGATATGTGTATGCTCATAAACAGAAGTCCTTTGATTTTTAAGTTTGTTTTTCTTCTACCTTAAGTCTTGTTCTTATTGCTGTTATATCAAGTGTGAAATAGTTGTGTAGATAAAACGCTTTGTTAGATAATGCTAGGACAGTTATAAAGGACTAATCAAGCTGCCCAGCGTGGCCAAAAAAAAGAAAAGGGACTGATCAGATAAACTCTTAGAGTATATTTGTAGCATATAAACCCACATACTTTGTGATATAATAAACTTAGTCTAGGGACAAATATCCATATTTAAATTTTTATTTTTCATTTCACCATGTTTTTCCTTCTCTGCAGTATCGGGAAAATTGCCTGGCAGCAAAAGCACTTTTTTCTGACTTCTGCTTACCAGCTTTATGCCTCCAAACTCAGCTGTTGCCATACCTTGCTTTGCTAACCATTCCAATGAGAAATCAAGGTAATAATATGGGTTTTCCTTATCCCCAAGAAGTAGTGTTTTATAACATTATGTTTTTGTGGATCAACTTATTCCTATGTACCAGTGACAGTAAGTTTTTTTCCCCTTTATTTTTTGAATCAGAATTAATACATGCTTTTTGATTAAAAAATAAAGAAATTAAATAATAAAGAAGTACCTAAAGTAAAAATTGAAAGTCCCCTATAACCACGCGTAATTCCTTTTGACAGATTGGTGTAAATTCTTCTAGACTTTTTCCTGTGTGTATACAAATGTTAGATGTAAACTTTAATTTTTTTTGTCACTTATCATGCATAGCGCTCCATATTTTATAATTAGGGCAAAGGAGCTCTAGAGGCTGGGAAGTCCAAAATCAAGGTGCCAGCAGATCCAGTGTCTGGTGAGGGCCTGCTTCCTAGTTTGCAGATGGCCATCTTCTCATTGTATTCTCACATGGTAAAGAGCAGAGTAAAAGAGAGCTCTCTCTGGGTTCTCTTATATAAAGGCACTAATCCCATTCATGAGGGCTCTACCCTCATGACCTAAGCACCTCCCAAGGCTCCATCTCCTAATAACATCACTTCAGGGGTTAGGATTTCAAAATATGAATTTGGGGTGACAGAAGCATTTAGTCTATAACAGCAGCAATGCGAAAGTATATTCAAATCTAACTCAGATTTTTTCAAAATGTATAATTTTATTCAACCTTATTGATAGGTATTTTGGTTGATTTCAATATTACAAGCAGTATCTATTAATAGTATATTTACATTGTCTTTCCAAGTTTTGAAATTATAAATAATGCTAAAAAAAATTAGTATGTCTTTGGCAATACACACTTGCCCAGTTTGTGTCTACTGAGGTTTGCCTTTTTTTGAACTTTACCAATTTTTCCATCAGTTGTTTCTTTTTTAATGTGTGTCTTAAGGGCCACATTTCATTAACAGTCCTAGGTCACATGTCTGTGGTGCTGATCTTCAAGGTAGAACAGAGAATTTGTGTAATATTGAAAATATTACTAATCTACTACATAACACATCAAACTTCTCAAGTGTTTTTTAAACTTTCAATTTTTTTTTTTTAAATTATTTTTGGCTGTGTTGGGTCTTCGTTGCTGCACGCGGGCTTTCTCTAGTTGCGGTGAGTGGAGGCTACTCTTCATTGCTGTGGGCAGGCTTCTCATTGTGGTGGCTTCTCTTGTTGCGGAGCACATGCTCTAGGTGCACGGGCTTCAGTAGTTGTGGCACGCTGGCTCAGTAGTTGTGGCTCATGGGCTTAGTTGCTCTGCGGCATGTGGGATCTTCCCAGACCAGGGCTCAAACCCATGTCCCCTGCGCTGGCAGGTGGATTCTTAACCACTGCGCCACCAGGAAAGTCCAAAACTTCTCAAATTTTAAAGATAGGGTTTGCCTTATGAATTATCAGAAGAGAGGATTATAGAGTAAATGTCTGCCTTCATACAATGAGAGTCTCATCTTTTAAGAATATTGATACCTAAAGATTTAAAATATTCTGTATTTACAGGCAGAAGTGAGATGACTTTTGAGCAATGGGAATGATTAATCTGTGAGTCAGAATCCAGAGAGTTCCCTATCCTTGACTATTATTTTTAGATTATACTCGTTTTTATTTATTTATCGTTTTGGCTGTGCTGCATGGCTTGTGGGATCTTAGTTCCCCGACCAGGGATTGAACCCGGGCCCTCAGCAGTGAAAGTACGGAGTCCTAACCACTGGACCACCAGGGAAATCCCAGGTTATACTAGTTTTTAAACTTTATTTTGAAGTAATTTCAAACTTAGAAATTAGAAGAATGGTACAAAGAAGTTCTTGTATATCCTTCACCAAGATTCCTCAGTGTTTCATTTTTTACCATATTTGCCTTGTATTCTTTTTCTTTATACACACATGTACACAAATATATGTATTTTTTTCTGAACCATGTGTGAGTAAAGTGCAGACATTATGCCCATTATTCTTAAACACTTCAGCATGTACTTCCTGAAAACAAGGACATTCTCCTACATAACCACAGTATATACATCAAAATCAGGAAATTAACATTGATATATTACTGCTAATTTATAGTTTAATTATTAGACTCCATTTGTAATTTATAGACTCCATTCAAATTTTGCCAATTGTCCTAATAATGCCCTTTGTAAATTAACAACAAAAACTTGTTCTCTCTTGTCTAGAAATCCAATGCAAGATCACATGATACATTTAGTTACTTAGTTGCTATCTCTTTAGTCTTCTTTGATTTAGAATAGTACTGTGGTCTTTCTTCATTCATTACATTTCTGAAGCAGATTGTTATAACATGGGCTGCCCCTCAATTTGGGCTTATCTGAGGATTCCTCATGAGTGGATTTAGGATATATATTTTGTGCAGGAACACCACAGAAGTGATGCTGTGTTCTTCTCAGTGCATCACATCAGGGGAATATGATGTCTATTTAAACCATGCTGGTGAAGTTAACTTTAATTATTTGGTAAGATAACATCTCTCAGGTTCTTCATTGTAAAGTTATTAAGTGTTTTGTGGGGAGACACTTTGAGACTATGTAAATATCCTATTTCTCATTAAAATGTCACCCACTAGTTATAGCATCTTTTGATAATTATTTCCTGAATCCGTCATGGTTGGCAAGTGATTTTCTAATGGCATTATTCCTTCTGTATTTGTGTTAATAAACTCTGCTGTAAGGTATTGCTTCGCCTTCTTCCCCATTTGTTTGTTTGTTTGTTTGTTTATATTTGTATGGACTCGAGCTTTTTCAGCTGTTGTTTCTATCATTATTTATTTTGGACTTAAATTGTCCAGATTTGGCCAGTGCAAGCTGCTTTAAGGTAACTGTGCCTTTACTCTTAGTGTATTTTCTTTCCGATACAAAGTGTTCCCGGATTATTTCATACTCTCCCTACATGGACTTAGAAATCTCAATGAGTCCTGGTTCCTTTTAGTGGATATGGACCCATCTCCCACTTTGCTAAATATATTTACTTGTTTACTTAATTCCTATGTCTATAACCTATTTCCTGACAATGCAGGCTGCTCCTTCAGTCCCAGCCCTACTGCCACCAACTTACATTGGCACAGCCATTCACATTCTTTGTCCCACTCCTAGCTGTGCGACAATGAATCGGTTTGATTAGTAAGAGTCTCCTTGGACCAGAATCATCAGCATCACCTGGAAGCTTGAGAAAAATGCAGAATCTCAGGCCTCAACCAAGACCTACTGAATTGATCTGCAAGATCAATTAGCAAGATTCTCCAGGTGATTCTTTTTTTTTTTTTTGGCGGTATGCGGGCCGCTCACTGTTGTGGCCTCTCCCGTTGTGGAGCACAGGCTCCAGATGCGCAGGCTCAGCAGCCATGGCTCACGGACCTAGCCGCTCTGCGGCATGTGGGATCTTCCCAGACCGGGGCACGAACCCGTGTCCCCCACATTGGTAGGCGGACTCTCAACCACTGTGCCACCAGGGAAGCCCTCCAGGTGATTCTTATGCAGGAGATGTTTGAGGAGTTTGAGAAGTATTGGTTTGGATTACTCACGTTGGAATCATCTAGAGAATCATTATATCCACTAGAAAGTTCAGATTCCAGGATCACAACCCTTAAGTTTTCCATATCAAAAAGCTGTTTTTTAAAAATCCTAGTCATATTGTGTAGTGGATTTTTAAAAAGGTAAGGTAGTGTTTGATTTGCAGACTTTAGAAGGTTTATAAAATTTAGTCAAAAATAGGATGTTTTGGCTTTTTTTTTTTGTCTTGTGGTCTTTTTTTTTTTTAATTTATTTTTGGCTGTGTTGGGTCTTTGCTGCACACAGGCTTTCTCTAGTTGTGGTGAGCAGTGGCTACTCTTCCTTGCGGTGTGCAGGCTTCTCATTGCGGTGGCTTCTCTTGTTGTGGAACACGGGCTCTAGGCACGCGGGCTTCAGTAGTTGTGGCACGCGGGCTCAGTAGTTGTGGCTCATGGGCTCTAGAGCGCAGGCTCAGTAGTTGTGGCACATGGGCTTGGTTGCTCCGAGGCATGTGGGATCTTCCCTGACCAGGGCTCGAACCTGTGTCCCCTGTATTGGCAGGCGGACTCTCAACCACTGTGCCACCAGGGAAGCCCTTGGCTTTTCTTTTTATTCATCAATTTTTATCCCATTTCTTTCACTTTACTATGTCATTTCAGACATTTTATGTTTCTTCTGCTCATTTCTCTCTGTCCTCTTTTCTAGTCCTCCATTAGTGTTTTTTAGAATACTTACAGGTATCTCACGTTTCATTCTGTTTTCTCTTTGATTGCATAATCTCTATCAGTCTGTGTTCCAGGTTACTGATTATTTCTTCTCCCAGTTCAAATCTACTATTGAGCCCCTGCAGTGGACTTTTCATTTTGGTTATTGTACTTTTCAAGTCCAGAATTTCCATTTGGTTCTTTTTTGCAATTTCCTTCTCTTTACTGATATTCCCTATTTGATGAGTCATTGTCATTATAGCTCCCTTTACTTCTTTTTATTTTATTTTATTTTTTAAATGTATTTATTTCATTTATTTATTTTTGACTGTGTTTGGTCTTCGTTGCTGCACACGGGATTTCTCTAGTTGCGGTGAGCAGGGGCTACTCTTTGTTGTGATGCGTGGGCTTCTCATTGTGGTGGCTTCTCTTGTTGTGGAGCACAGGCTCTAGGCACATGGACTTCAGTAGTTGTGGCACATGGGCTCAGTAGTTGTGGCTCGCGGGCTCTAGAGCACAGGCTCAGTAGTTGTGGCACACAGGCTTAGTTGCTCCGTGGCATGTGGGATCTTCCCAGACCAGGGCTCGAACCTGTGTCCTCTGCATTGGCAGATGGATTCTTAACCACTGTGCCACCAGGGAAGTCCAACACTACCTACTTTCTATCTATGAATTTGACCACCCTAGGTACCCACTTAAGTGCAACCATACAATATTTGTCTTTTTGTGACTGGCTTATTTCATTTAGCATGTCATCAGGGTTTATCCATGTTATAGCATGTGTCAGAACTTCCTTCCTTTTTAAGGCTGGATAATATTACATTGTATATATTTACCACATTTTGTTTATCCATTCATCTGTTTTTGGACACAAGTTTCTTCCACTTTTTTTTTTTTTTAACACCATTATTGGAGTATAATTGCTTTACAGTGGTGTGTTAGTTTCTGCTGTATAACAAAGTGAATCAGCTATACATATATATATATATGCTTCCACGTTTTGACTGTTATGAATAATGTTGTTATAAATATGGATATACAGATGTTTCTTCGAGATCTTGCTTTCAATTCTTTTGGGTGTATACCCAGAAGTGGAATTGATTATATAGTAATTCTGTTTTCAGTTTTTTGAGGAACTACCTTACCATTTTCCACAGCAGCTACACCATTTTGTATTTCTACAGCTTTCTCCACGTCCTTGTCAAACCTTGTTGTTTTATGGGGTGTTTCGATAATAGCCATCCTAAGGGGTGTGAAATAGTATCTCATGGTTTTGGTTTGCATTTTCCTAACAATTTGTGACTTTAAGCATCTTTTCATGTGCTTTTTGGCCATTCTTCTTTGGAGAAATGTCTATTTAAAGCTTTTTAAAAATCTCTTTTAGCTCAGATTTCTTTTATCCAGGATATTGGAAGACTTCCTCTGAAGCGACACTTTGGAAGGTAAGCTGATCATTTTAATTTTCAAAGAGCTGTTACTGAAATAACCACCAAATACCTTATGTATTTATTCATTATACAGTCAATAAATGTTATCTGTAAAGGCCAAGAAATACATGTTGTACTAGCGATCAGAGACCATATGATTGCATTATAGACCCATCTATTATATATATTACATGTAACAGCTATTTTCACCATCTCAGAATGGAATATTAGGCTAAATAGAATCATTGAATCACAGAGGCAGAGGAATCTTTAAAATCCTTGAGTTCAACAAATTTTGCATAGCTGAAAACCCCTTTTCAGCTTTCATGCCAAGAGGTGTTCTTAGCCTATATTTGGAGACTGCAATAATCAGGAACTACCTCAAAAGAGCACTGTCTTTTTTATTTCTTTATCACAGAAAATTCAGACAAGTAAAAAAATATATATAGAGATAAATCTACATCCATACTGTTCATTCCATTGCAAAATGGCTTCTGGCCTAATATCAGTGATTAACACAGTGCTTGTAGTTCATTTCTACTTGGCTTATTTGTAAGGTTAAATTAGGCACTCAGGTATTCTAAAAAAGGTTAAAAAGTGCTTGCTTCCTGGTTGCAAGGATAAAAGTAAATGATAGAAATGGCATCTATTACCCCTTCTACTACTTCTCCTATTCCTGGTCCCAAATGGAAAACTAGCTTATCTGGGCTTTTTTTCCCTCTGCCTTCATAGATTCAGTAAAGGCCTTTGTAGTGTTAATGGTTTCTTCCTTATAATGACTTAGCTATTGGGAGCCCATCTTTCCTTTTACAGAAATACAGTGATGGATGGATCTTACAGCATCATCCCACTGGGATGTGATCAGGGCTCAAACCTTTTATAAACTTCCCTTTTCTCCTCACTTCCCTCTGAATCAAAGAAGGACCAGCTGTTTTCACTGGCTCCTTTCCCCACAAGATTATGATATCAAAATCAAGGGAAGACCATTGTCTTCTATTGTCTTTTTCCTCCTAAGATGTAATTAAAAGAATGGGAGTCAGTGTTTTATTACTGGTTCAGCTACTTGATCTGAATTGGGAGGCAGGATTTGTCAGTGCTACTTATTACAATGACTAGTACTGTTGTCTTTCATTTATAGTGACCATTTTAACATTAGTGACCATTTTAACATTATCTTTGATTTATATTGATAATATTGAATATTAATACTTAAACTTAACATTTAATATTGCTATTTAATAGCTGCATAATTTCCTATAATTGAACCTACACCTTGTTTTGTTTTATTATTTTTGGCTGAGTTGGGTCTTAGTTGTGGCACATAGGATCTTTCGTTACAGTGCGAGGGCTTCTCTCTAGTTGTGGCACGTAGGCTTCTCTCTAGTTGTGGAGCACAGGCTTAGTTGCCCCGTGGCATGTGGGATCTTAGTTCCCTGACCAGGGTTCAAACCCGCATCCCCTGTATTGGAAGGCTGATTCTTAACCACTGGGCCACAAGGGAAGTCCTCCTACACCTTGGTTTTGTACATTTAGCTTGTTTCCAGCTTTTGTTGTCACAGCCTTCCTTGAAGCTAAATCATCATGCATATCAAATACTATTTATGTAGGATGAATTCCTAGAAATAAAATTGCTGGATCAATGGATATACACCTTTGCTCTATATTGCCAGATTACTTCCAAGAATATTTTGCCAATCTTATGCCCACTTAACAGTGTTTCAGCATGTTCTTTTCTCCTCGTACCACCACTGGGTTTTATTATTTTAAAAGGTCTTTACCAGTTTGAAAGATGACAATATTAATTTCCATTTTAAAATTACAAATTAGGTTGAGCAATTTATTTAGTAACCATTCTTCTGTAAGCTATCTGTACATGTTTTATGTCTGTTTTCCTATTCCATTTAATTCTTTCTTTTTGTAAGAACTCTTTACTAAAGATATTAATTAACTTGGTTGTGTTATAAGTTGTAATGATTTATTCAGTTTGTCATTTACTTTTTAGTTTTGTTTATATTGTTAAATAAACCGGTCCACCTGGCTAAACAGCACAAGGAAGGTAAATGAGAGACTACAGGAGAGGGCTTCATAATCACCACACTCATGGTGTAATTTAAAGGAATCCCCTCCTTTGATTATTATTAATGCCTGTGTTATGCATCTGGCAGATTGAAAATGGAAGCCCTGACTGACAGGGAGCATGGAATGACAGACCTGGACAGTGGAGATGAAGCCCAGCTTAGTGGAGGGCAACCTGCAGAGGAAGCGCTGGGTGAACGCACTCAGACAGCTGAACCTGAAACCTGGTCTCTTCCTTTGAGTCAGGATAGTGGGAGTGAACTGCCTGCCAGCCAGCCTCAGCCCTTTGCAGCCCAGAGAGACATGGAAGAGGAAGACATAATAATAGAAGACTATGAGAGTGATGAGACATAGAAAGCAGCCTGCCCATGAGATTGTTACTTGACAGATTCATATTCGTTTTATTCAGTGGTACTTGAACAGAGATAATAGACTTTTCAGGTGAATTAGTTTGTTAATTCTTCACTCTTGTAGTATTTCAGCACAGAGAACTGATTTCTGTCATGTTGAAGTAAATAGAAGATCAAACCTTCAAATAATCTCTTAATCTTTTTCTCTAGTATTTATTTAGCCTTGTGAGTGGTGTTGGGAGAGGTCAGTGTGTATGAAATGTGTTTGAACATTATGGCAAATATCAGAAAATGTGAAGGAATAATTCAGAATACAGAAACTCTGTGGGTTGTAAATAAGAATTATAAAAGTTTAGGATGCAATTAAGAGTGTAAATAAACTTTGTGCCTTATTCACAATTTCTCTGGTCTCTAGCTTCTTCAGATACCATTTTTATATGTTGTACAGTGGAATATTTTAGATACTTTCTGGAAACTATTTACATAATTTATATCAAAATTAAAATGTTGAATTTGTTCTGTTCTGTTTTGTTTTGTTTCTCCTGTCCTTCAATGATTCTTAACACGCACGGTCTGCCATGTGTCACTGGTCATAGTACGCAAGTCTCCTTCATCCAGTGCCAACCTTTTTCAAAAATAGAAAGGAGGGGGATTGCAACCTTGCGAAGAAAACTTTCCGGAGGGTTTGCTCTCACCTTTAACGACCTTTCCAGAGCTCTCCTAGCTGTTGCCCTGAGGTGCGGTGGGGGTGAGGGCACCGACCCGCCCGGGCCCCAGGCGGCAGTCCGGGCCTGACAAAGCCAGGCGGGGCGAAGTTCAGCTCGGCCCGGCCCCGCCCCCGGCGCCCAATCCCGGTTTCAGAGCCGCGGGCGGCGGGCGCGCACTTCCCGGCGGCTGCGCAGGTGAGCTGGGTGCCAGGGGTGGGGCCCACGTGACCGGGGCGTGGGCGGGGAGGGGCCGGCGGACCCCGGGCAGGCGCGCGGCGTCTGGGGTAGCCCTCGGCGTCCCTCGGCCCCTAGAAACGGCGCGCTCGCTGCGCGGCCGGCCACTACCTGCGCCCGAGGCCGGAGGCCGACGCGGTAAGGGATGAGGGGCCCCGGGGAGAGCGGGGGGCCTGGGAGGCTGGAGGGCCCCTCGGCCGGCCAGGTTTCATTCGGCGGACACAGGTGCCGGGCGAGACGCGCCCACCCCCGGCCGCGAAGCCGCGGTCCTTCCGGGCGCGGGGTTATCCCGAGCTGGGCACGTCCGGCCCGATTTAGTTCCGGCCACTTCGGGGACAATCTCGGGAGACGAAGAGTGTATTTTCCCTCTGACGTGGAGACGCGCACCTGGGTGGGCAGAGCTGAGTACTGAGCGAGGTTGGTGGGTCGGGGACGTAGCGCCGAGCCGCGGCCTGGGGAAGGACCCCGGACGAGGATGCTCTGTATTCCCGGGCACTCGCTCGAGGGTTCAGTTCAGAGCGCAGGGGATTTCCCATCCCCCTGGAAACCCAGAAACGTCTGAAATCGGCCCCTTTCTCGGGGCCAGCAAAACTTTAAAGCCAGCTTAGTGGTGATTCTGTTGGTGTAAAGGTGACCAACTGGATTCCTGTAACACTTCGCTGGGGAGAACCATTTCTCCTCCCACCGCTTTGACTTGCGGAGATTTGTGTGCCAACAGAATGGAGTCGGGCCCCGGCGGCTGGAACAAAACAAAGACCCGCTCTGCCTCAGCGTGCTGATTCTAAGTGGACTCTCAGTGACACCCTGAGAGATGCTGGGGTATCCAGACATTGAAATGTGGTAAAATACAACTGACCATTATTCCCTTCCAAAATCACATAATTTGCTATTCCACAATTCTTCAAATTTGTAATTTTGGCTTTTTATTTAAACACTGATAAGGTGATCTAATTCAAATAAGCCACATTTCACAGGTGAGCATGAATTAAATCCATTATAGTGAAGCATACTTTTGCCAGTGAGTTTAATTAAGCAACCGGTGTCCTTTAAATGCCTGTATATCAAAGATATTGAAGGATATGTAAAACTTGCTAAAGTTATTTGTTGTGCTTTTGCCTCTACTATTTTTAGGAAAATATATTTCAAGAATTATAGTAGTACTATGCATTCCTAGAATTTAAATGTTTTTAGACAACAGATAAAGCGATGAAAGACAAAAAGGTAACTTTTAATTGCTATCATTATAGAAATTTTTTTCTGTACTAAATTTTTTTCTCCTGCTTTGCATTGGGCACCATGCTGGGACTCACAGTTAATTCTCTAAAATTGGAGTGGCCCATTAGAAGACCCTAGAATTTAGACCTCTTCTCCATCTCCACCCCCAGGTGATTGTATTTAGTCTGTGTAGTATATACACTTCTGTGGGTAGACTGCCTACTTGATATCTTTACCTGGACTTCTAACAGGTATCTCAGACTCTTCAGGCTGCTTCTCCCAGGACTAAGCTGGAGGGTTGGAGAAATGTTGCAGATGAAATGATCTGGGATTTGCTTTAAAGTAATCTATTGACAAAAGGAATACGGTAGAGGGTATAGATGAAACAAGATTGGTCATAAATTGATAATTATCGAAAGTGGTTGATGGGCACATAAGGGCTCATAATACTGTTCTTTCCACTTTTTATTGTGTTTGGAAATTTCTAAAATAAAAATTTTTAATTCCCTGAACATAGAGTTTAAGCTCTTCTTGCTATCTTCGTTGCTACCACCATGGTCCATTGGATTACAGTTGGACAACACAGGTTTGAACTGCAGGGGTCCACTTATATGCGTTTTTGGTTTTTTTTTTCAATAAATATGTACTGCGGTGCTGTGTGGTCTGCAATTGGTTGAATCCGTGGATTCGGGACCACAGCTACATATTACCAACTATAAAGTTACACTTGGGTTTTTGACTGCGAAGAGAGTTGGTGCCCCTAATCCCTGTGTTGGTCAAGCGTCAACTGTATTTCACTGGCCTCCTAGCCAGTCTCCCTCTTTTCACCCTTTTCTCCTGGAAGGTACTCTTAACAGAGCACCCAGAGTGATCTGGTTAAAATAAGTCATATCATGTCAGACCTTTACTGAAAATTTTCCAGTGGCTTCTCACTCCCAGTAGAAGCCTAAATCTTTCTAATGATTTTTATTTATTTTTTAAATTTATTTTATTTATTTGTTTATCTTTGGCTGCATTGGGTCTTCACTGCTGCGCGTGGGCTTTCTCTAGTTGTGGCGAGCAGAAGCTACTCTTCATTGCAGTGCTCAGGCTTCTTATTGTGGTGTCTTCCCTTGTTGCGGACCACGGGCTCTAGGTGTGTGGGCTTCAGTAGTTGTGGCACGTAGGCTCAGGAGTTGTGGCTCAAGGGCTCTAGAGTACAGGCTCAGTAGTTGTGGCGCAGGGGCTTAGTTGCTCCGCGCATGTGGTATCTTCCCGGACCAGGGCTCAAACCCGTGTCCCCTGCATTGGCAGGTGGATTCTTAACCACTGCACCACCAGGTAAGTCCCTCTAATGATTTTTAAGCCCTAACGTTTCAGATGGCCTCAATTCTACTACTCACCCTCTCACTCACCCTGCTGCTGCCTCCATTCCTTAACAGTTCTCGAACATGCCAGGCACTCCCACTTTAAGGCTTTTACACGAGCTGTTCCATCTGTGTGGAACACTTACCCCTTATACCTGCCTGGCTTCCTCCCTCATTTCCTTCATTTCTATATTCAGGTGTCATGTTCTCTCTGAAGACTTCCCTCGTCACTCTGTTTAAAATTATAACACCCTGTCCACACTGCACTTCTTATCCTCTTTCTTAACTTGTTCCTTGGCATCCGATATATTTCACTTGCTTTATCTATCATTTGTCACCCCCGCTCCCCCACTGGAATTTAAGCTCCATGAAGGCAAGGATTTCCATTGGCTTTGTTCACTGATACATCTTCAGCAAGCCTGGTGCATGGCAGGCACTTGGTAAATACTTGTTGAGTGATAGATATCCATTTTACAAAGTAAAACAAAACAAAGCCTTAGGAATTTCTAAATTGTTCAACACCGTAAAGGTGGGATTACCAGCTTTAATTTTGAGACCTTCATAGTGCCAAGTACAATGCCATGTGTCCAGCGAGTCTTCAGTAAATACTCATGAGCAGTTTGAGGGAGAAGATCATTGTGCCTTAAACATAGTAGTTATATTAGCAAATAGTTTCCTTTTTACATACATGTCCAGGTTATTGATTTCATGAAGGAAATCAACAAGTTTGATAAAAAGTGCTTTTTCTATGCTTTATTTTTCAGGTGGATTGAATACCCTGTAAGATACTTTTTGGGTCTTTCCATGGCAACAGCAAGTCACCTTTAAATAATTGGTCTGGAAAGAGTGATGTCCATGGCCATTGCTGTGGCTCTGTGCTGTACTTTCAGGGAACCTTACTTAGCCTTTGGTGATTTTTTTTTTCTGAGAATTCAATTTTTTATATCTAGTATCAAGTGTTATACTATTAGAGTGGAAGAAGCAACTCCCGTAACGTGACTTCCCGAGTTAGAAAAGAAAGGGACTCTCCACTCCCTGTGTTTATCAGACTGCTTCTCCTGGGCCATTCCAAAGCAGACTTGAGTTAATGAAAGTGAAGAGTATTTGCTGACCCATCACATTTTGGTATGTCAACTCTTAAATATGTTGATTTAGATATTTGAGGAAAGAACTCTTACTTGGAATGTGTTAGCATCCTGTATTATTAAAATTTAGTCTCATTTTTGGTTTTTTGCATTTTGTTGTTTATAGGGCTCATAGGTAAATTCAACTTATGTTTTAATCAAGAGCTAAGGTTTAAAATTTTGATTGCCCTTAAAATCTCATAGAATGATTAGTAGATCCCTGGCTAACATAATTGTTACACATGTTTAAAGTGTACATAATTTATGTTGTCATTTTTATATATCATAATAATTAGATATGATCATGTTGGTTTCCTGAATATGATCATTTGCTACAAAGTGAATAAAACCAGCATCATTGAAAGGATAAATAGCTAAGCATAAGTGATAACTTTAATCTCGGCCCCAGGTGTGAACATCACAAATGTTGTCAAATGACGGAAGATCCAGGAATCGGGACAGGCACTACGATGAGGTCCCAAGGGACTCAGACTATCGAGATGGCACCGTAAGAACCTTCCAGACTCTTCACGACAGTGAGCTGGCTGTGAGCGCTGATCCGTTGCCACCACCCCCTCTCCCATTACAGCCACCATTCGGCCCAGAATTCTACTCAGGTGACACAGAGGAACCGGCCGTAGCACCAGATCTCAAGCCTGTAAGGCGCTTTGTCCCTGAGTCCTGGAAGAACTTTTTCAGAGGGAAGAAAAAGGACCCAGAGTGGGATAAGCGGGTGTCAGACATCAGATACATCTCCGATGGAGTGGAGTGTTCACCTCCAGCCTCTCCTGCAAGACCAAACCACTGTTCACCCCCCAACTCCTGCGAAGATCCTCAGGGCGGGTCAGAAGGCAGCTGTCGTTCCCGGAAAGAGGCCGAGGCAATGTTTCCCCAGGATCCCTATGGATCCCTAGGCCGACGCACAAACACAGCCCGAACCTACAGTGAGAAGGTGGAGGAGTATCACCTGAGGTATTCCTACATGAAGTCATGGGCAGGCCTGCTGCGGATTCTGGGCGTGGTGGAGCTGCTTCTGGGGGCCGGCGTCTTCGCTTGTGTCACGGCGTACATTCACAAGGACAGCGAGTGGTATAACCTGTTTGGATATTCACAGCCCTATGGCATGGGAGGCGTTGGTGGCCTGGGCAGCATGTATGGGGGCTATTACTATAGTGGTCCCAAAACCGCTTTTGTGCTTGTGGTTGCTGGATTGGCTTGGATCACCACCATTATTATTCTGGTGCTTGGCATGTCCATGTATTATCGGACCATTCTTTTGGACTCAAATTGGTGGCCCCTAACTGAATTTGGAATTAACATCTCCTTGTTTATCTTGTACATGGCTGCAGCCATAGTCTATGTGAATGATACCAACCGAGGTGGGCTCTGCTACTATCCATTATTTAACACGCCAGTGAATGCAGCGTTGTGCCGGGTGGAAGGAGGACAGATAGCAGCAATGATCTTCCTCTTTGTCACCATGATTGTTTATCTCATTGGAGCTTTGGTTTGCCTAAAGTTATGGAGGCACGAGGCGGCTCGAAGACATAGGGAATTCATGGAGCAACAGGAGGTAAGGGATTTCGTGATCTTTGTTCTTTCTTTCTGTTTACTCCTTAAATATGTATAGTTCTCGAAACAAAGCTGTTGTTGTTTTTAAGGGTCTGAAGTTCAAAAGGCCCCACTCAGCATCTGACATGCTCTGACCAGGATAACCCACTCTGGTGTGTCATTTGTAGAATGTTGCAGGTAGACCCCAGATGTGTAATACAATATATAGTTTGTCGGTTGCAGTATTGTCTGTCTGATACTAAGGGGAAAACAACTACTGAATTTCTACAAAGAAGAAATGATGATAATACCTGCATAAGATTATATAAAAGCCCTATTAAAAATATTTTTTTTGGAATGGTAGCAAAAATGTTAGAGTATGTTCTGCTAACTTCATTATTCCCTGAAATAAGTTGATGTTTTGCTTTCTTCTAAGGAGGAGTGTGTAGTAGAATTTCCTGTGCCTCTGAAAATGTCAGTATTACCTTAAATATTTTCTTAATTTTAAGTCAACTATACCGTGCATTTTTTTCCCCACTTTTCCTAAGACTTCCTAGGTACAATGGCAGATGGTGTATATTGGGCAAAACTATAGCTAAAAATAAAATCCTTCCTTATATACGCAATAACCTACGTATTTACTCACTGACCTATGTATTTTTTTAGTCATATTCATAACAGCAAAAAACTTGACTAACTTTATAATAGGTACCTTATGTGTTCTATACAGAACCCCATACTCTAGTGTCATAAAATATATTTATCTTACTAGAATTTGACATAGATTCAAGTTGTTTCTAAAAATTTATCTCAGCACTGTAAGCATTTTTAAAAAATTTATTTAATTAATTTATTTTTGGCTGCATTGGGTCTTCGTTGCTGCGTGCAGGCTTTCTCTTAATTGAGTTGAGCGGGGGCTACCCTTCGTTGCGGTACGTGCGTAGGCTTCTCATTGCGGTGGCTTCTCTTGTTGTGGCGTGCGGGCTCAGTAGTTGTGGCTCGTGGGCTCTAGAGCGCAGGCTCAGTAGTTGTGGTGCACGGGCTTAGTTGCTCCACGGCATGTGGGATCTTCCTGGACCAGGGCTCAAAGCTGTGTCCCCTGCATTGGCAGGCAGATTCTTAACCACTGCACCACCTATTTTTTTAATTTACATCTGTGTATACAAAGTAAGGAACTTTAAATTCTAATCAGTGTGAAATCCAGATAGTGAAGCACACACTTCCTTATAATTTTATGTAAGTTTATTAACAATGGAGTTCTTAATATCATTTCAAATTCTACATGAATATGACTGTTATCAACAGTACTTTTATTTCTTTTCCTTTTCTCAACAAAAATTTGTTTTTATAAGACTTATGGTTAATTAAACTTGAGTCACCTATGATTCCTGTTTGTGTGTTGCTGTAACTTCCTAAGTGTTAAAATACATAATGGCATATAGCTTTTTTCTATTAATTTTATAATTTAACCATCCCAAACTCTTTAATCGTGCAAGGTAATAGGAACCAAGAATAAATAAAATCTCTAGGTAATTCAGAGCAACTCACATAAGAGTCACCACTATCTCCATATTTCCAACTCTGCTCTCTGCTCCTGATTGACAGGGAATCACAGTTATCCCTCCTCCTCTGGTTCTCCACTGGCCCATCAAAACGTGGCCAAAAGAGTAGGAGGATCATCTGTATGGTAGAGAATCAACATCTGTAAAGTTGAGATTGGGCTATAGATGCAAATGGACAAAAATATTTGCAAAGTAGCTTCACACACCTCTGAAAAGTCATTTTAACTCTTTTTGTTCCAGATAAGTGAGCAATCATTGCCATCGAAAAGGAAAATGGTAAGAATAAAGCTCACGTTATATTTTATCTCTAGATTTGTTAAATAATTTTCTCTCTTACCTGTTTAGAGTAGACCATCTGTCTGTAAAAGTGTATCTGTTGCATTAAGTTCATAATACGACTTTCAGCTTTCTTTTCTTTTTTTTTTTTATTCTTTTTAAAATTTTATTTATTTACATTTTGGCTGTGTTGGGTCTTCGTTGCTTGCATGGGCTTTCTCTAGTTGCGGCGAGTGGGGGCTACTCTTCATGGTGGTATGCAGGCTTCTCATTGCAGTGGCTTCTCTTGTTGTGCAGCATGGGCTCTAGGCACGCTGGCTTCAGTAGTTGTGGTGCGCGGGCTCAGTAGTTCTGGCTCGTGGGCTCTAGAGCGCAGGCTCAGTAGTTGTGGCGCACAGGCTTAGTTGCTCCACAGCATGTGGGATCCTCCCAGCCCAGGGATCGAACCCGTGTCCCCTGCATTGGTAGGTGGATTCTTAATCACTGTACCGCCAGGGAAGTCCCTCAGCTTTTTTCTAATACTAAGAGGACCAAATCAGACAAGGCTATTTGTAGCATCTTTTAATTGTGTTAAATAAAGCTTCTACAAGTGAACCTAGTTGGTTCTCCTTACATATTTAAATTTAATTTAAAAAAAATTTTTATTATTTATTTATTTATTTTTGGCTGCGTTGGGTCTTCGTTGCTGCACACGGGCTTTCTCTAGTTGCGGCGAGCCGGGTCTACTCTTCATTGTGGTGCACGGGCTTCTCATTGCGGTGGCTTCTCTTGTTGCAAAGCACAGGCTCTAGGCACGCAGGCTTCAGTAGTTGTGGCACGTGGGTCTAGAGCACAGGCTCAGTAGTTGTGGTGCATGGGCTTAGTTGCTCCGCAGCATGTGGGATCTTCCCAGACCAGGGTTCAAACCCATGTCCCCTGAATTGGCAGGCAGATTCTTAACCACTGCGCCACCAGGGAAGTCCCTAATTTATTTATTTATTATTTATTTATTTTTTTAAATTTTTTGCGGTATGCGGGCCTCTCACTGTTGTAGCCTCTCCCGTTGCGGAGCACAGGCTCCGGACGCGCAGGCTCAGCGGCCACGGCTCACTGGCCCAGCCGCTCCGCGGCATGTGGGATCTTCCCAGACCAGGGCACGAACCTGCGTCCCCTGCATCGGCAGGCGGACTCTCAATCATGGCGCCACCTATAAATAGGGAATAGGGAATTCCTATTTATTTATTAGGGAAGCCCTATTTATTTATTTTTTAATAAAGGTGATTCTCCCAAATTTTCTTCAGTCTCTTTAAAGTTCTTCCCCATTATTTCCTATTCTTCTCACCTTGCTTTCAGATGCCAAATTTTGTTGTGTCAGGAAAGAAATCCCTATTCCACAATTTACTTAACTGCGTGACAATAGACAAGGTACTTAACCTTCCCAGGCCTTGGTTCCTTCATCCGTAAAATTGGAATAATAATAATTTCTACCTCACAAGATTGCTTGAGAAGATTAAGATGCTGTGGTTATAATTATTTACATATATGTAATAATTTAATGTATTTTAATAATCATAATTTTACCTCATTGAAAAGTTCTTTTTTAAGATATTGGGCATTATTTCTAAGCAAGAAGTTAAGAATTCAGCCTTTGGGTTTGTTTGTGTCTCTGAAAACGGAGTATATTCCCTTGGATCAAAATTCAAAAAGGTCTCTCACACAAAGTCTTCTTTCATCGTGTACCATGGCTTCCCAGTTCTCCTGTGGAGGCCCAGTGTTACCAGTATCCTGTGTGAGAGATATATACATATATACATATATATACACACACACATATATATATTTGCTTTCCTTCCTCTTTTACAGAAATGGTAGCATACCATACATGCTGTTATGTCCCTTATTTTTTTCACTTAATATATTTCTAAGGTAGTACATAGAAAATTTCTGCATTTTGGTTTACAACTACGTAAGTGTTGCATTTTATGGATGTACCATAATTTATCGTATATTAACATGTTTCCGGTCTCTCACTATTAAAAACAGTGCCACAGTGAATAACCTTATACATATGAATAAATACTTCCTTCTCTATATGTATTGGGGTGGCCAAAAAGTTTGTTTGGGTTTTTCCGTAAGATGATACAGAAAAACACAAACGAACTTTTTCACCAACCCAGTACAAGTACACCTGAAATGTAAATTCTGAGAAGTGAATTTCTGGATGAAAAGCGGTGTACATTTTTGTTTTGACTGCTAGATTGCCCAGTAGAAATTCTACCAGTTCCCACCCCCAACAGCACTACAGGCTTCCTCACACCCTGACCAACACAGTGTCAGGAAATTTGTTAGCATCTATCAACCTGATAGGTGAAAAACGGTACTAATGTAGTTATAATTTGCATGCCTCTTATCAGGAGTGAGGTTGAGCATTTTTCATATATGTATGTTTGCATTTTCTTCCTATTAACTGTCTGTTCATATCCTGTCCAGGTTTTTTATTGGGTTGCTGATTTGTATAAGTTCTTTTTGGTTAAGTGCATTCGTTTTGAAAATACGTTTGATGAGGTTCTTTTTAACTTTATTCTCTATGTTGTAACATACAAATATTACTTGAAAATGTTTTGTTCATGCTGAAATACGGAATTTATTAAGTGGATGAACGGCAGCCTATCCAAGCGATCATAATTAATACATTGCTGTCATCATTCATTCATTCATTGAACAAACATGTCACAGGCTGTGGGCCAGTGATATGGATACAACAATGGCATTATCTCCATTTTCCAGGGGCTTACAAATCTGGTGAAAAAGAAAAACACAGATGAAAGATTAGTAGAGTATGAGAGAGAGAGCAAGCCAGCAGGAAGTACAAAATTAAACTAACTTGCTTAGAGATTTGTGTTTCTATGACATCTCAGGAAATCAATTTATGAATGATGTCTCAAATTCAGCATTATTAAATGCTGAATTTAACAGTGGTTTTTATTTTTTATTTTTTTATTTTGTGGTACGCGGGCCTCTCACTGTTGTGGCCTCTCCCGTTGCGGAGCACAGGCTCCGGGCGTGCAGGCTCAGCGGCCATGGCTCACGGGCCCAGCCGCTCCACGGCATGTGGGATCTTCCCGGACTGGGGCATGAACCCGTGCCCCCTGCATCGGCAGGCGGACTCCCAACCACTGCACCACCAGGGAAGCCCTTTTTTTTTTTTTTCTTTTTTGGCTGTGTTGGGTCTTCATTGCTGTGCTTGGGCTTTCTCCACTTGTGGCGAGCAGGGGTTTAGCGGTGCACGGGCTTCTCATTGCAGTGGCTTCTCTTGTTGCGGAGCATGGGCTCTAGGCACACAGGCTTCAGTAGTTGTGGCACACAGGCTCAGTAATTGTGGCTCACAGGCTCTAGAGCGCAGACCCAGTAGTTGTGACACACAGGCTTAGTTGTTCCATGGCATGTGGGATTTTCCCGGACTAGGGCTCAAACCCGTGTCTCCTGCATTGGCAAGCAGATTCTTAACCACTGCGCCACCAGGGAAGTCCTTAAATGATTTCTGACACGTATGTAAAGTCATCTGAATTACAGTTGAGCTCTACTGTGGTTTTCTTGGATATCCATAAATCGTTAGAAATCAAGAGATATCTGACCAGTTCTGACTGACCAGGCATGGGATGAGTGAGGCTGGGATTAGCTGGTCTACAGAATACTGAAGAGTTTCTCTCTCACAGTGCAGTGTGGACCTAATGTTACAAACCTCTACAATTTACTCACTGTTCATAGAATTAGAGCAATACTGCTTTGTGTGTGTGTGTGTGTGGCATTTTGTTTGTTTGTGGGTTTTTTGGGCTGCACCTTGTGTCATATGGAGCTTCCCTGACTAGGGGTCAAATCGGAGCCCCTGCAGTGGAACCACGGAGTCTTAACCACTGGACTGCCAAGGAAGCCCTTGTTTGTTTTTTTATTGTACTTTGTTTTAACTTCCTGATTCCCTTGTGTTTAATTTGTTTTAAATGTTCATTTATTTATTCAACATTTATTGCTTCAAGATACACATTTCAATTAGACTCAGTGACACTAACAATCAGGAAGCTAAATAGATCATCAGTTTTAAGCTGTCTGAAATATACATATCAGGGGACTTCCCTGGTGGCACAGTGGTTAAGAATCTGCCTGCCAATGCAGGGGACATGGGTTCGAGCCCTGGTCCGGGAAGATCCCACATGCTACAGAGCAACTAAGCCTGAGCACCACAACTACTGAGCCCGTGTTCCAGAGCCCACGTGCCACAACTGCTGAAGCCCGCGCACCTAGAGCCCGTGCTCCGCAACAAGAGAAGCCAGCACAATGAGAAGCCTGCGCACCGCAACGAAGAGTAGCCCCCGCTCGCCGCAACTACAGAAAACCTGTGTGCAGCAACGAAGACCCAAGGCAGCCATAAATAAATAAATAAACAAACAAACCAATCAGATATACTTGAAACTGATAAATAGTAGTTGCCTTTAGGAGGGTAACTGGCTAACTGTGAGGGGATAGGTAAAGAGGGAGACTTACTTTCCATTATGTATCCTTTTGGACCTTTTGAATTATACGTTATGTCTATACATTACCTATTCAAATTTTTTTAAGTTTTAAAAAAGTTAAGTTAGTAAATGCTCATTTCAAATATTGAGATAAGCAATATAAGGCTGATATTTAAATAATTAATAACACTGCCCTTTGTTTGAAATTTGAGTGCAAATTCCCTAACCTATGGCTGACTTCCAGTGTTAGTACAGAGATGTAAGTGAGTTTGACCAAATGGAGAGGGCAGTCTTCTAAACTCGGAGTCATCGTTAAGAATGGCTTTGGCAGGGCTTCCCTGGTGGCACAGTGGTTGAGAGTCCCCCTGCCGATGCAGGGGGCACGGGTTCGTGTCCCGGTCCAGGAAGATCCCACATGCCGCAGAGCAGCTGGGCCCGTGAGCCATGGCCGCTGAGCCTGTGTGTCCGGAGCCTGTGCTCCGCAACGGGAGAGGCCACAACAGTGAGAGGGCCGCGTACAAAAAAAAAAAGAATGGCTTTGGCAGATTATTGCCAATACTCTCATTCAAGATTGCCATATTGCTATAACCCATTGGTAAATCCTACTCCCTCAGAGGGACTGACTAGGAAACTTATAAATTTTAGCCTGACCTGGAACGATAACCTTTGCTACATCACAGCCCAGTAAGAGTTCTAAAATAAAATTCACTGCAGGGAAAAGATCAAGCTTAATCAGACTTTGGTTTAGAAGATGGATCTGGATTAGAAGTATTGCTCAGAATGGAAAAGAGGCCTAAAAACATACAAGAAAAAATATATAAGGAGACTCACTTTCTAAAAGTTGACACTCTTGTTGACAGATGATATCAAAATCTGAAGTCAGAATGTTAACATCAGGAAGTATGTTTCGGAACATCTCCAGGGGCACAAGAGAAGAATCTCTTTGCTTGGTGGGGGTTAAAGGTGGTATGCCTTTTGTGGATGTTGACTGCACAGCACCAGGCTGGGTGGGACTGTCTCACTAAGCTGCAGCGTGGCAGTGACACAGCAATGGTGGTCATTCTTGGTCAGGGTGGATCTTATGGGCCTTCTGATCAGTCCCTGAGGTGCTGGGACTTACCAAGGGGATTAAGTGCAGGGTAGAGTCAACCTGAAGGGCTTGGCTGAGCTGGAGGAAGTTGCCCCAAATGATGGGGTAGTCTGATGTGGCTTCTGCAGGTGGTACAGGATTAGGAAGATCTGCTGGAGAGTTCTAGGTAGGTCTTTTCAGCTGCCCTGGAAGGGTGGTGCCTAGTATGTCCAGGGTGTGTTGCAGCATCTCAGATCCTGAGAGGTCCTGGAATAATCGGGAATAACCTTAGTGGAGTTAGAATCCCCATTCCTAAGACTCTTTGAGAATCATATCAGTCCAGTTAACGTCTGCTCGTTCAAGATATGGGAGCAGAATGCAAAGAGCATCCTTTCAAAGGCCTCTTTTCCTGGGAGATGGGTCACTGTGGATCAACATATTTAAATGTATTCAGAGACAGAGGCAATCTCATGACTTAATTGAGGAATCTCTGTTGGACTTACCAATGGGAACCTTATAGGAAAGGTTGAATCTCCAGCTTCTCATTGGGTATGATTTTCCCCTGCTTCCTTCCCAGCTCTTGGTAGGGAAGAATTTGCAGATGACCACAGGAGGGGCAGTGTAGTGTGGTGAAGAGAAGATAAACTTTGGAATCAGGCAAATTTGAATTTGAGTACTACTAACTCTGAGATTCAGGGGAAATTACTTACCCTCCCTGAACTTAGTTTCCTGTCCCTTGTCTGGAACTATCAGCTAGGCTGTCCCTTCTTGTTCTGTATTTTCACGAACACAATTTTTAAAAAGCAAATAAGGTCATTTAAAAAATAAATAATATATATAAAGTAAGATCAAACAGAGACAGAAACAAATTCTAATAAGTCCCTACGTGTTGAGTAGATTGCTTTTCTAAACTAGAAAAGTCAAAATCTAATCTGAGTATCAAAAGTAATAGTGTGGGTTTGGCATTGGGGTCTATGCATCATGACATCATACGCTCAAAGGGAAGGAGAATCAGAAATTGGACAAAAGCACCCTGAAACACATGTCTGGCTCTCCCTATTTCTAACTTGACAGCGTAGTCATTCAGCCCATTTTTTAAAAATTAATTAATTTTATTTTTGGCTGCATAGGGTCTTCGTTGCTGCGCGCGGCCTTTCTCTAGTTGCAGTGAGCGGGGGCTACTCTTCCTTGCAGTGCACGGGCTTCTCATTGCAGTGGCTTCTCTTGCTGCAGAGCACAGGCTCTAGACACGCGGGCTTCAGTAGTTGTGGCATGTGGGCTCAGTAGTTGTGGCACGTGGGCTCAGTAGTTGTGGCACATGGGCTCTAGGCGTGCGGGCTTCAGTAGTTGTGGCACATGGGCTCAGTAGTTGTAGCACATGAGCTCAGTAGTTGTGGCACACAGGCTCTAGGGCGCAGGCTCAGTAGTTGTGGCACACGGGCTTAGTTGCTCTGCGGCACGTGGGATCTTCCTGGACCAGAGCTTGAACCCGTGTCCCCTGCATTGACAGGTGGATGCTTATTAACCACTGCACCACCAGGGAAGCCCTATTTTAGCTCTTAAGGTCTGCCCCCATGCTTCCTCCTTGGGCATTTCTGTCTCATGTTCTTTCCCCCTCTTTGAATGGATCCTTTTCCTACAGAGACCTCTAGGAGCTCTCCAGTGTAGAAGCCAGGTGACTTAAACCACTGTCTCCAGCATTCCCGTAGACCTCTTCAAGGAACCGCAGGTTAAGAACACCTGGGAAAGTAAAGCCATCCACCGCCCTTCCCTTGGTTTTGCTTGCTCTCTTTTTCAGATGATGAAACAATGTGACTCGTCCCCCATTCTGACCTACTCAGTGGCTACTTGTAATTGATTCATCTCAAGTTGCTGGTGTCATTTTTTTCTCTTTCCATTTAAGTTGACTTGTTCCTTTTTTTTTTTTTTTTTTTGCGGTATGCGGGCCTCTCACTGTTGTGGCCTCTCCCACCGCGGAGCACAGGCTCCGGACACACAGGCTCAGTGGCCATGGCTCACAGGCCCAGCCGCATGTGGGATCTTCCCAGACCGGGGCATGAACCCGTGTCCCCTGCATCGGCAGGCGGACTCTCAACCACTGCACCACCAGGGAAGCCCGACTTGTTCCATTTTTATCGCTGAATTTCTTACTTTGAACTACATTTTCTGTTCTTTTACAGTTAGTTGGGGTATACGTCTTAAATGTACTTAAGACACATTTACCATTTCATCATCCACCTTTGATGATCCCACAACTGGGATTAGAGGGTGTTTAATCTATTATATACTCTTGTAGCTCACTGTTTCCCCTTAACTGTTACAGAAGTGTTCTGAACAACTCTGAGACTATAAAACACGTAATTCTGAAGGGAAATTGTTGATTGCTGTCTCTACTCTTCTTCCTCCTGCTCCCACCCCCCAGGTTTCTTCTAAGAATAAAGTTGGGATTTTTGTTTGTTCTTCTGCCTTCATTTATAAATAAATCCTCTTTTTCTCTCTAACTGTAGTGTGACATGGCCACCGGTTGTGACAGACAGAGAGACCAAGAAGTTAATTTTAAAGAACTGAGAGCAACAAAAATGAAACCTGAGCTACTGAGTGGACATATCCCCGCTGGCCACATCCCGAAACCAATCGTGATGCCAGACTATGTGGCGTGAGTATCTACCTAAGTCCTTCTTCAAGGTAAAAATAGAGAGGTTCCATTTGGGTTTTCTCTTTTCTGTTTGTCTAGAAGTTAATACTCTGCTTAAAGTCAATTATATTTGAACAGTTGTTTGTTTCCTGGGAGGTAGTATATTGAATTGAAGGTACAGTATGGTCGTTGAGGAATAAGCTAATAAGCTGATTTCCTATTCCTCTTGTTTTAGTGAAAAAGTTATCACTTCAGTTTATTTTTTTCTTCCAGTTTTATTGAGATATAATTGACCTATAGCAATGTATAAGTTTGAAATGTACAGCATAATGATTTGACTTACATGCATCCTGAAATGATTATCACAGTAGGTTTAGTGACCATCCATCATCTCATATAGATAAAAAATTAAAGAAATAGAAAAAAAATATTTTCCTTGTGATGAGAACTCTTAGGATTTACTCTCTTAACTTTCATATGTAACATACAGCAGTGTTAATTATATTTATCATGTACATTACATCGCTAATACTTATTTATCTTATAACTGGAAGTTTATAGGTTTTGACTACCTTCATCCAATTCCCTCTCCCCCTACTTCCTCCCCCTGCCTCTGGTAACCACACATCTGATCTCTTTTTCTATGAGTTTGTCTGTTTGTTTTTGAAGTATAATTGACCTACAGCACTGTTAGTTCCTGGTGCACAACATAGTGAAATGTATATTTCTATACATTTCAAAATCATCCCCAGGATAACTCTGGTTATTATCTGTCACAGTACAAAGATATTAGATAGTTATTGACTATATTCCCCATACTGTACATGTTGTACCTGTGACTCATTTATTTTGCATCTGAAAGTTTTTACCTCTTAATCTCCCTCACCTATTGCTTCACTTCCCCCACCCCCCACCCCTCTGGCAACCACCTGTTTGTTCTCTGTACCTATGAGTCTGTTTCTGTTTGGTTATGTTTGTTCAGTTATTTTGTTTTCTAGATTCCACATGTAAGTGAAATCATACAGTATTTGTCTTTCTCTGTTTGACTTATTTCAGCAAGCATGATACCCTCTAGGTCCATCCATGTTGTTGCAAATGGCAAGATTTCATTCCTTTTTTTTTTTTTTAACTTTTCATTTTGTATCGGAGTACAGCCGATTAACAATGTTGTGATAGTTTCAGGTGCACAGCAAAGGGACTCAGCCATACATATGCATGTATCCATTCTCCCCCAAACTCCCCTCCCATCCAGCCTGCCACATAACATTCATTCTTTTTTATGGCTCAGTAATACTCCTTTCAAACATTCTGTGTCTTTTGATTGGAGCATTTAGTCCATTTACATTTAAAATAATTATTCATAGGTGTGTACATATTGCCATTTTGTTAATTGTTTGGGAGTTGTTTTTATGGTTCTTTTTTGTTCCTTTCTTCTTCTTTTGCTCTCTTCCCTTATGATTTGATGACTATCATTAGTGTTATGTTTGGATTTCTCGCTCTTTTTTGTGTGTGTATCTATTATAGATTTTTTTTTAATATTTATTTATTTGGCCACACCAGGTCTTAGTTGCGGCATGTGGTATCTTCATTGTGGCATGCAGGATCTTTAGTTGCCACATGTGAACTCTTAGTTGCGGTATGCATGTGGGATCTAGTTCCATGACCAGAGATTGAACCTGGGCCTCCTGCATTGGGAGTGTGGAGTCTTAGCCACTGGACCACCAGGGAAGTCCCATCTATTACAGATTTTTGGTTTGGGTTACCATGAGGTTTATACATAGCAAACTGTATATATATGTATGTATCTATCTGTGATTATTTTAAGTTGCTGATCTCTTAACTTTGAACACATTTTAACAACCCTATATTTTTGCTCTCCATCCCCAGCGTTTACTGTTTTTGACATCAAATTTTACATCTTTTTGCTTTGTGTCTCCCTTAACTACTTATTGGGGATATAGATGACTTTATGACTTCTGTCTTTTAACCTTCCTACTAGCTTTATAACAGGGCTGATTTACTACCTTTACTGTATATTTGCCTTTGCCAATAAGATTTTTCCTTTTGTAATTTTCAGATTTCTAGCTGTGGCCTTTTCTTTTCTACTTAGAGAAGTTCCTTTAACATTTCTTGTAAAGCTGGTTTGGTGGTACTGACTCTTTTATCTTTTGCTTGTCTGTAAAACTTTTGATCTCTCCAACAAATCTGAACAAAAGCCTTGTCAGGTAGAGCAGGGGTCCCCAACCCCAGGGCCACGGACCGGTACCAGTCCCTGTTAGGAACTGGGCTGCACAGCAGGAGGTGAGGGGTAGGCAAGCGAGCGAAGCTTCATCTGCGGCTCCGCATCGCTCCCCATCACTCACATTACCACCTGACCCATCCCACACCCCCACCCCGTCCATGGAAAAACTGTCTTCCATGAAACTGGTCCCTAGAGCCAAAAAGGGTGGGGACCACTGAGGTAGAGTATTCTTGGTTGTAGGTGTTTCCTTATCATCACTTTAAATATATTATGTCACTTCTTTCTGGCATGCAGATTTTCTACTGAAAAGTCATGTGATAGCCTTATGCCAGTTCCCTTGTAGTAAATTGTTGCTTTTCCCTTGCTGCCCAGGTTAAGGAAGTTTTCAGCTATTATGTCTCCAAATATGTTCTCTGCCCCTTTCTCTCTCTATTCGCCTTCTGGGACCCCTATAATGTGAATGTTAGTATGCATGATGTTGTCCCAGAGTTCTCTTTTTTTTTTTTCTTTTCTTTTTTCTGTTCCGCTTGAGTCATTTCCACTGCTCTGTCTTCCAGTTAGCTGATCCACTGCTCTGTATCGTCGAATCTACTCTTGATTCCTTTTAGTATATTTTTCATTTTAGTTACTGTATTCTTCAGCTGTGCTTAATATGTCTTTTTATTTTTTCACTCTTTGTTTAAAACTTTTAACTTCTCACTCTGTTCATCCATTCTTCTCCCAAGTTCTTTGAACATCTTTACAAGTATTATTGGGTAGTTTGCCTATTTCCACTTTACTTGGTTTTTCTGGAGTTTTATTGTGTTGCTTCACTTGGAACATAATTGCCTGTAGCCTAATTTTGCCTAATTTGCTGTTTTATTTCTGTGTGTTTGGTAGGTTGGTTTTGTTTCTCGACCTTGGAGAAGTGGCCTTTTGTAGAAGACGTCCTGTGTCTTCTATATGGCTATATGCTCTAAGGGTGTCCCCTATGTGGGCTGCGTGGGTCCTTCTGTTGTGGCAGGCTGACTACTGTGGGTGGTCTGATAGGCATGGCCAGCCCCCAGTCCTGTTGGTTGCCAGGCCCTGCCTTGTGTGGAGGCTACCAGCCACTGGTGGGTGGAGCTGGGTCGTAAGGTTGCTGTCTATGGAGTCCTGAGGGGTCCCAGGGCTAGTGCTGGTCCATGGATGGGCAGAGCTGGTTTCCAAGGTTGGTGGTTGCAGGCCTGGGGATCCCATATCTAGTGTCAGCCTGCTTGAGTGAGACCGGTTCCTGACATGGCTGGCTGTGTGGGGTCCAGGTGTCTCAAAGCTGGTGTCAGATCCCAGGGCAGCTGGCTTAGGGGCCCAGAGTGTCTCAGCGCTGACGTTGGCCTTCTGGTGGGTGTGCTGGCGTCTGGGGGTCCCGTGACTTCAGCCTGCTGGTAGACAGGGCTGGGACCCAGGGGATCCTGGGGCTAGTACCAGCCCGCTGGTCGATGGGGCCAGGTCCTGGGGTCCTGGAGCTAGTGCTGGCCCACTGGTGGGCAGAGCTGGGTCCTGGGGTCTCTGGCTGCAGGGCCCAGGCGTCCCAGAGCTGGTGTTGGTCCTCTGGTGGATGAGATCCTGGCCCCATCCACCAGGGGGATCAGGGGATCTTAAGACAGCTGGCCTCTTGGTGGGTGGCACTGTGTCCCTACCTGGCTGGCTGCTTGGCCTGAGGCATCCCAGTACTGGTGCTGACAGGCTGGTGGGCAGGGCCCAGTCCCTTTGCCAGCAAGCTAGCGGGAGGGTTACCGAATGGCGCCTGCCAGCACCAGTGTCCTCGTGGTAGAATGAGCTCCCCAACATAGCTACTGTCAGTGTCTGTGTCCCCAGGGTGAGCTCCAGTGGCCTCCTGCCTCTGCAGGAGGCTCTCCAGGATCAACAGGTGGGTCTGACCCAGGCTCCTTTCAGATCACTGCTTCTGCTTTGGGTCCTGGAGCGTGTGAGATTTTGTGTGCGCCCTGTAAGGGTGGAGTCTCTATTTCCCTCAGCCCTCAGAGTCCCGAAAGTCAGCCCTGATGACCTTCAAAACCAGACATTCTCGGGGCTTGTCTTCCCAGTGCTGGGGAGCCCAATGTGGGGCTTAGACACCTCACTCATTGGGGAGACCCTCTGCACTTGCAATTATCCTCCCATTTGTGGGTCACCCACCCAAGGGTATGGGTCTTGACTATACCATGTCTTTACCCTCCTGTCCATCTGGTGGTGCCTACTTTATATCTTTAATTGTAGAAGATATCTTCTGCTAGTCGTCCAGTCTTTCTCATCAGTAGTTGCTCTGTAGATAGTTGTAACTTGGGCGTGCCCGTGGGAGGAGGTGGGCTCAGGGTCTTCCTCCTCTGCCATCTTGGCCACACCCCAACTTTGGTTTATTTTTTTCCTCAGGAAATACCCCATGATTCAGACGGATGATGAACGAGAACGCTATAAAGCTGTGTTCCAGGACCAGTTTTCAGAGTACAAAGAGCTCTCTGCAGAAGTTCAAGCCGTCTTGAAGAAGTTTGATGAGCTGGATGCAGTGATGAGCAGATTGCCACATCGTTCAGAAAACCAGCAGGTGAGTGCCTGCAGCTGCTGGGGAGGAGTTCTGATAGCGGAAGGATGAACTCTGACTTCGTCTGAAGTGTAGAGAAGGCATGACCATCTGCATCTGCTGTCTAGGAAGCTCACTGGCAGGGTGACAGTTCAAAATATATAATTTAATGTCTTTTGCCTTCAATTATTAAACAGTATTTTATTTTCTTACTTAAGTATAAATTTGCCTAACATACATACCGGGTCAATCAGGGTCCCAAAGGAGACAGATAGCACACTCTAAGGTAATTTGAGGAATTTTTATTTGAGGTAATTTGAGGAAGGTTTATTCACAAATGGTGGACGGGGGTGTAGAGGAGCTGCCAGTGGCCATGCATTCTCCAGGGTAAGTCACAGCCAAGCAGTTAGCACCCCAAGCCCAGAGAGCACAGTGGGTAGGGACGGAGAGTGGATCTGAGGCTGCATACATGAGCTACAGGGCTCATGCTTCAGACCAATAGCCGTGATTATGGCAGAGAGGAAAACGAGGGTGGAGATGGCAGTCATAGGGGACTGAAGTGTTTTCTCTAATGTTCTGTCTTTTTTTTTCTTCACATTTTAATATCTGGGAAATCAGGATGCCCTCATAATCAATGGCATTTTTTACCTGACATATATTTTTTCATTGAGAAATAATTCGCATACCATAAAATTCACTGCTTTTAAGTGTACAATTCAGTGGGTTTTAGTATTTTCACAAAGGGGTATAACCGTTACCACTGTAATTCCAGAACATTTTCATCACCCCCCAAGAAATAACCCATACCCGTTAGCACTTTTTCCCCATTTCCCCTCTCTCCAACCACTGACAACTACTAATGTACTTTCTGTCTGTATGGGTAAATGCAGTGATATAATATGTGGCCTCATGTCTGGCTTCTTTTGCTTAGCATCATGTTTTCAAGGTTCATCTATGTGTCAAGAATCAATATTTCATTATTTTTTGTGGTGAAATAATAATATTCCATTGTATGAATATACCACATTTTTTTATCCATTTATCAGATGATGGACAGTGGGTTGTTTCCACTTTTTTTTTGTTTGTTTCCACTTTTTGGCTATTATAAATAATGCTGCTGTGAACATTTGTGTGTAATATCCTATCCTTTTTAAAGAGAATGTATTCATCTAATCTATTTGTGTAATTGAAATTTTAAAAACATACAGCATTTTTTAGTAAATGTCAAATGTATGTATATATAATATATACACACATTTTTTATATAGATAGATAGATAGATTCTTCTCCTGAGACCTGCATTAGTTGGGCATCTTTGTTTTGACCAGACCTTTAAGTGTACATTTAAATGAGTTGTAATTACAAGTCCTCTAAGCCAAATGTATAGAGTAGTGACATTTTCCCAGTCTTGGAGTGATGGAAGGGTGTTGGCTAAGAGATGCCAGTACCAGGAAGCAGGAGAAATCCAGCACATACTGCAGGTTCAGGGTCAGTTAGTACCATTTGGAGAACAAGCAAGGTCCACAGGTCCAAGAAGGGTGACCAAGTTTAGATGCCCTCAAAGGAGTGCAGGAAAGAAGGAGCAGGCACCAAGCGTCTGGATCACCGCAGATTGGGAAGAGCAAGCTGGTTAACAGACATAACGCTGAGAAACCTGAACGTGACATGTGGCCTTTGAGCCCAGGCCCGGAGGCATCGGGTGTGTAGGCTGTGTATGCGTGGGCAAGGGCTCAGGCTTGTGGTGTGCGATTGGGGGTGGGAGGGTCCTGATCACAGCAGGTGCTGAGAAACTGAGTCCTCCCACAGTACTCCCACACAATCTCACAATAGTCATTTCCTTTGGTTTTCAGCATAGCTTGGCAAGTAAGTAGCTAAATGACAGCCAAATGTAGTTAGTCTCGGTGTCTCCTCCAGGCCTTATCTAAAGTGGAGATATCAATTGTATCACAAAAGTGAACTTCTTCGCAGCCACAGGCTGAGTTTTGCGGTGGGCAAGAGTCTGCCGGCAAGGCTCACTCGTCCCCTAGCGCATCCCCAGGGAAGTGTCTCTGTGCCCAGCGGGCCTGCTGGGGGCATGGGTTCTCACACACACCTGCTCATGCACCCGTGAAAAATTAAACCATCACATGACTTTTCTAAGCCCATCCAATAGGAGTTTTGCTCAAAATAATCTCTCCGGTCCTCACCCTCCTAATTCAGTCTCTCTGACCGACTCTAGGATAGATTTTTACAGCTCTCATCTCTGCCTGCGTCTCCAGCACAGCACCCCTGCCCCCAGGCAGCTAGTTCAGTCCCAGGCCAGGACCTGTTAATGTAGATGACAACTGAATAACCAGGTTCATCTCACTGATGGCAAGCAGTCAAAACACAAACAATACTCATGATCTTAGTATGTAAAAAACATTGAAGAGTTAAAATATATTGGGAAAAGGATGTGGATTTGTGATGGAAAATGTTCTCAGGGGAAGCTTTTAGAACATAAATTATTACATTTTATTTTGTATTTATTAGGTGTACAGTGCTTCGCAATCTCCAAAGCATAGGTTTACCTGGATAAATGAGGGCATTGCTCTAGTAACCTATTGCCTTTGGATAGACTATTCAACCCTTTAACAAATTTCATATTTATTATTAAACTTAGAATAAAGTTGGAAGGAGCCTCATATTAGCTGTTTCCAAAAGTTGAATAGTCTCAACTTGCCAAAGGGGATGAAAGTGCTACCTAATTATAGCTAATGTGGTTATTATGTGCCAAGCACTTTAGAAGGATCATTTCAAATAAATGAACTTTCTCACAACACTATGAGATAGTTATGGTTATTATTCCCATTTTACTGATAAGGAAACCAAGTCTTACGCTAAAGAGCTTGCCCAAGTCACACCGCCGGCAAGCAGTGGCACTGGAACTCGGTCCAGGTTTTACACGAGCAGGGGCCTCGCCCTACTGTTCATCCCTGGATCTCAGGGCCTGACCAAGAGTAAGCCCTCAAATATTTATCCAGTGAGTTGAATTTGTTCGTGTATGAATATTTTCATTATAGTCTTAGGTAAAAATTGTTTTCTGTTCTTATGCCCACTGTACTCTTGAGACATTCTTGAGATATGATGTGAGTAACTGCAAGTATTTTCGTTCACATATACAGTATATTATTTTTAGGAACATGAGAGAATTTCAAGAGTCCATGAAGAGTTTAAGAAAAAAAGGAATGTGAGTAAAACCATTTTCTTCTTTAAAGTATATTCTTATCCAGGTACAGTGGTGACAGCTGACAGATTTTAGATTCGTGCAGCTAAAGTAGTTCTTTTTTTGTATTTCTTAAGATGCTACTTGTTAGGGACCATGGGTGGCTGCTGGGTGCCTTTTTTTTTTTTTTAATTTACCTTTTGGCTGCGTTGGGTGTTCGTTGCTCTGCGTGCAGGCTTTCTCGAGTTGCAGCGAGTGGGGTCTACTCTTCGTTGCAGTGCACGGGCTTCTCATTGTGGTGGCTTTTCTTGTTGCAGAGTGCAGGCTTCAGTAGTTGCAGCACACGGGCTCAGTAGTTATGACACGTGGGCACTAGAGCACACAGGTTTCAGTAGTTGTGGCGTGTGGGCTCAGTAGTTGTGGCACACGGGCTTAGTTGCTCTGCGGCATGTGGGATCTTCCCGGACCAGGGCCGAACCCATGCTCTGCACTGGCAGGCAGATTCTTAAACCCTGAGCCACCAGGGAAGCCCCTGGGTGCCTTTTCTTCTCGTCTCTGTCCTGAATACATTCTGCTGTTCCTGATTTAGGAACCCAGGGAAATGAGCACCCATATAGAGCTCTTCACCCACATTTCATTCACAAAGATTAAGTTCTTTTACAGGTTTCTAATTCCATCCTTAACTTAATTGCACAAATTAGAGGATGGAGGGAGCTTTATTAATCCATTAATTACTTTTTAATGTATTTTAATACTCAAGGGCGCCTCAGCTCTCTACTTCGACTCAATTTCACTGTGAACCAAAAGCTTCTAAAAAATAAAATCCACTGAAAAAAATGTAGAGAGCTTACCTGTTATTCTTGTTAGGCAGATTTTGAAATCTGCCGCAGGAAAATCTGCTATGAAAGGTCATTTTCTGGGTGATAATGTGTGTTTCTGTGTTTTTTGCTGAGGAAGCCAGAGGCTGAGATAATAGCTATGTTTCTTTTCTAGGATCCTACATTTCTGGAAAAAAAAGAACGCTGTGATTATCTGAAGAATAAACTTTCTCACATAAAGCAAAGGATTCAAGAATATGATAAAGTAATGAATTGGGATGTAGAGGGTTATTCTTAAAACTTATTTGAAACCACTTTTTTATATCAAGCTTCATATTTATTTACTGTCTTTTTTTATGCTCGTCTCTGTGATAGAGAAGCAAATGCCTCCTGAATCAGCTTGTAGTTGGTTTAGCTGGTATGTCAAGTTAAAACAGTATGTGATTGCACTTCAGACATTTCAAAACAAATTCAAATTTACTAAGGGCCTTTACTAAGGGTGGAAGAAATTCTGGATTCATCTGTGTACAATTTATATTTATCTGGTTAAAATTGATTTAAGCATTGTGTCCTTGTGGTTGATGATCAAGTGGAGTGTCAATTCTGGTGCTGCTTTTTCCTTTTTTACTTAGGCCATTTCCTGGGATTCTTTTAGGACAAATTTCTCTTCCTAGCCAAAGATGTCATTTCTGCCCTTGAAAGGGGTTTGAATTCACCATTTTGAAGCCTTATGATCTTGGCCGAGTTGTTTAATCTGCCTGTGCCTATTTCCTCATCTGTAAAATGGGGCTCATCATAGGACCTACCTCCTAGGGTTGTTATGAGGATTAAATGAGTCAATATTCGTAAAGCACTTAGAGCCTGGCACATTTGTAAGCACTGCATTAGTGTTTGTGAACTATATAGACGTGTTTGTGGAATGAATAAACTACATAGAATAAGTCTCAAGGAAAGGACCTTAAAGAGCAAGTCCAGCCAGCTAAACCAAGGCCATGGCCTCATGACTTTCTTTTTTTTGTGCTGTAAATAAATCTTACACACATCGCCTTAAGCAGATGCTTCCCTGTGGCCCTGTGCCTACTGGGGTCCAGTGCAGCCTTCTTATCTTTAATCAGCATCACTGTGCACATCTCTCAACGTCCCCACAGCCCAGCCCTTCCTGTAAACCTCGAATACAAGGATTGTGTGAATATTGTTGCCATTTCTATCCTGTTTAGATGTCCATCCTAAGGCCCCATGATGTTGCATCTGCTTAGAATCTCCCTTTGATTTATTGGAATGCTTCGTTGTCCCAAGAATTATCTTGGCTTTGAGGCTTTATTCATGAGAAATGTTTTATTTTTATTAATGTGAACAAGAGACTGCTTTAAAAATGTTTTTAAAAAATCATTGTTATTGGTTCCTATTCAGCAGCATCTATCTTGTAGATAATTTCCCAGGTGTAGAAATACAATTTCTGCTTCATATAGTTGCCGTTCAAACAATTAATACTGGAGGAATTTTCGAAGTGATGAAACCAAGGAAAAGAATGTGGAAAAGCGAAGGCTGACCAAGTATTGGATACTGAATAAACTTCCTACTTCTTCTTTGTCAATGATATCTTATTTAGTGTATATTGTTACTATTTTCAATCCATGGTTCTCAGACTATGCTTAGGGTGCTGAGAGTCTTAAGAGGTGATACTGAGGAAAGTGTGAGGCTAGGCTCCCTCTGGACCGCCCCCCAAACTAGAACAGCTGCACGTTCTGTTTTACATATTGGGACCCCATGTTAACATTTCGCATAAGAAGAGCACCCATGCTTTAATAAAAAAAGAAAGATGAGGGGCTTCCCTGGTGGCGCAGTGGTTGAGAGTCCGCCTGCTGATGCAGGGGACGCGGGTTCGTGCCCCGGTCTGGCTGGGCCCGTGAGCCATGGCCGCTGAGCATGCGTGTCCGGAGCCTGTGCTCCACCACGGGAGAGGCCACCACAGTGAGAGGCCCGCGAACCGCAAAAAAAAAGAAAGAAAGATGAAATAATACCAATTTGATGAACTGTAAAGAGATTAATATTGAAATGAAGTGTTAAGGAAATTTGACTTTGTGAAACTTTATTTTACTACAGTTGTAAATGTTAATCTTTGAAGACCAATGTTGTAATGCTGATTTTTACAGTTTTTATGTGAATACCTAGGCATATTAAAATTTCAATCACCTGTTGTTTTGTGTGTATCCTTTATTGTTTACTTTTCTAGCGTTCCTGAGTTGACTGGGCATATTCTCCATTATCAGAAAATAAACCGGAAAGTCATTGAAAACTTGTAGATCATGATGCTCAGGTGACTATTTCCTCCTCCCCCATTATTTGCAAGAATTCAAAGTTAAGGCCACTGTTGGTTTCCTCGGGCTGCCTGCCTTAACCAAGTACCACAAGCTTAAAACAACAGAAATGTATTGTCTCACAGTTCTGCAGGCTTGAAGTCTGAAATCAAGGTGTCAGCAGGGCCAACCTCCCTTGAAGCCTGTAGGGGAATCCTTCCCAGTTTCTGGTGGTTTGGGCTGGCAGTCTTTGACATTCCTTAGCTTGTATACATATTGCCCCAATCCTCTGTCTTCACGTGGCCTTCTCCCTGTGCCTCTGTCTTAACAAGGCTATGTTCTTATAAGGACACCAGTCATATTGGATCAGGGACCCACCCTCTCTAGTATGACCTCACCTTAACTAATTACACCTGCAAAGACCCTATGTCCAAATAATGTCACATTCTGAGGTCCCAGAGGTTAGGACTTCAACCCATCTTCTTTGGAGAGGACACAGTTCAACCCATAACAGCCACTTTTAGCAAGTTGTGAGATTCAGAAAAAGATAGTTCCCTGTACATTTTTTTTCTCACCTGACTTTTAACATGTATTCTATTTTGAAACTTAATATGAGAAGATATCAGCATATCTAAAACTTGAAAAGAGAAAAGTATATATCCTTCACTCATTCATTTGTCAGTTATGTGCCAAATGCTTTCATTGGCCAGATGTTCTAGCACTGAAGATATGGTAGTCAGTAAAACAGGTAGAGACCCTGAGGTTACTGTCTAACAGGAGGATCTGAATGAGAAGATAAAGGATTGGTGATGAAGTATGCATTTTTCTTATGTGCTTTTCTATAAATGGTTTGTGTAGAGACCCTGATACTGAGATGCACCAATGTTCAAAAGATAGACAATATAGGAAAAATCTATAATTTTTTCTGACTCAAATTTTTTTAAAAAAACTATTAGAGAAAAATTTTTTGAAGAAAAATACTGAATAGATACAAAAGCATAGAAAATGGAAGTCCTGCCACCCTGGTGATATATACTGTTTGGAGCATATCCTTCCAGTCTTTTTATTTTTTTATTTTTATTTTATTTTATGTATTTATTTATTTTTGACTGCGTTGGGTCTTCATTGCAGCACACGGGCTTTCTCTAGTTGCGGCGAGCAGGAGCTACTCTTCGTTGCGGTGTGCGGGCTTCTCATTGCGGTGGCTTCTCTTGTTGCGGAGCACGGGCTCTAGGCACACGGGCTCAGTAGTTGTGGCTCACGGGCTTAGTTGCTCAGCTGCATGTAGGATCTTCCTGGAACAGGGCTCGAACCTGTGTCCCCTGCATTGGCAGGCGGATTCTTAACCACTGCGCCACCAGGGAAGTCCCTTCCAGTCTTTTTATAATACATGTAATCAGTTTTAAATGGTCTACTTTAATACCATAAGTGTTTTCAAAGAAGAGTATCTGGGAGGCTGCACCAGCATGTGGTAGAGCGGCTCTCCAAGCCAGGCTTAGAAGGAAGGTAGGAGGAGCCCAGCAGAAGGGCAAGGTGGACTTCAAGCTCACCACAACAAAGACTCCTTTATTTCCTGTGTGATCTTGAACCTAAGCATCAGCCTCCTTATGTGTGACGGGATAATATTACTACCTGATGAAACTTATCAGAATTAAATGGAATAAGGTTTGTAAAATATCAGAAAGATGCTTGCTCGATTAGTGGTGGCTAGCTATTCAATTCAAACTGTACTTTTCACTAAGTTAGATAATGAATTGGCTGTTTTAAAGGTAGAATATCAAAATGACTTTGATAATAATAGTAAAGGACTGTTTTTGAAAGTGTGTAGGTAATGTATTTATTGCAGAAAAATTTAGAAAATGAACTCTTCCAAGCTCACACAAATAAAATTGCCCATAATTCTGCCCTTGGAGATAGTCACTGTTAACATTTGAGATCATATCCTTCCATTCTCATCTTACACAGGTATGTATTTGTGTAAGCATATTATATACAGAAAGTTTTGGTATTTACAAAATGAGTATTATATAGTACGTTGTGTTTTGTGTTTTAATTAATAAAACTAGACTGTAATTTTTCTGAATTTATAGTTTTTATGTTTTCTATTTCATTTTAATGCAGTTATATTATCATTGTTTTAGTTACTGATGTTCATGTTGTATGGCGGAAAAAGCAAGGAATGGGAGTTAGGTCTAGATTCAAGCTGTGTGGCCTCAGGCGTCTAAGTCACTTAACTCCTTTGAGCAATGGGATTAGATGAGGTAAAAGTACCTAAGGTGGGAACTTCCCTGGCCCTCCAGTGGTTAAGACTCCGAGCTTCCAGTGCTTCAGTCCCTGGTGGGGGAACTAAGATCCCACAGGCGTGTGGCACAGCAAAACAAACAAAAATTACCTGAAATAATGTCATAAACCATAAATCTCTGAAAAATCCGTACATTTATTTATATTTTTGTTCTGATAATGTTATCAATAAGAAATTTTCTTTAGTTCATTATAATAACTTGATAATAATAAATATAACAAAATATAAAACAGCATATTTATAAAATAAAATATAATAAAAATAGCATATTTACTATATAATCAGGGCTTCTTCGGAGGTCTGTATATTCTGGTACAGCCAGAATGGCCTTGATACATACAAAGAATATTTCCATTTCAGCTGATTGACTTGGAAGCCACAGCATGTGCCAGTGTGAAAGGAGCAAAGAGCAGGCCACTGGGGAACGGGAGGAATTTTCCAATTAATGGAGTACAGATTTGGCACCTTCCTTTCTTCTTTATAAAGTAGAAAAAAGGCCCCCAGATATAAGAACTTCATCACGCACCCCACTTCCAGGTATGGTTTTCTTTTTTTTTTTTTTTCCCTTCGGTATGCGGGCTTCTCACTGTTGTGGCCTCTCCCATTGCGGAGCACAGGCTCTGGACGCGCAGGCCCAGCAGCCATGGCTCACGGGCCCAACCGCTCCGCAGCATGTGGGATCTTCCCGGACCAGGGCACGAACCTGTGTCCCCTGCATCGGCAGGCGGACTCTTAACCACTGCGCCACCAGGGAAGCCCCAGGTATGTATTTAATGACAATTCTGTTTGCCTTGTAATTTGTTTAATGAATAACCCTACCACTTAACTGCTTTGGAGAAACTAAAGTTATTGCAAGATATTAGACCCATAGTAGGCGTTTATCAAGACCGTTTCAATTGTAAGTAGTGTACAATGTTGCTCTTTTTACACAAAACACCATTTTGTGCTACCAATTAAAACTATTTGTAATCATTATTTATGGGGGAATTTTAGTAGGAGGATTTAGCAGTCAGTGTTCTCAGTCATAAGCCACAAAAACCAAAGCTGGTTGATTTAAGAAGAGGGATTTATTACTATCTACTGTCTAGCTTACAGAATTGCTGGGAGACCTGGAAAACTGAGTTGGAGGCTATGCAGCAGGAAAAATGCCCAAAATCACACCTAAAATCCAATCTGGTGAAAACAGCTTTCCTGCTCCTGCTGCCCTCTGTGTGCCAAATGCACTACCAGCCCTGCCATCCTTGGAAGTGTGACTCAGATTCAGATGATTCAGAGTGAGAGATGGATTGGTGGAAGCTAGGTCCCGTGCCATGCTCTAATTGCAAAGGAGACTGGGATGGGAAGGGCCTTTTGAGCTTCAGCAGGCAGACCCGGCTTCCTACTGAGATTCATCACTTGGGGAATTCCCCAGAGTATGAAGGGATTTGGGTGCTGACAGCCAAAGAGGAAACAAATATCACCTACAGATTAGTATTTGTCCTAATTGTGAGTGTAGTCAGGGATTTATCTTACTCACTTACGAACAGGCCAGATACGCACATGACAGCCAGTGCCAGAACACTTGTAACCTTAATGCTTCCAGAGCTGAGAAGAAAGACAGGAAGGGTCCCCACTAAGGTCCTAGATGTAGGAATGTGTCCCTGGCCTCCAGGTTTGAGATTCAGAAAAACATTATCACCCAGAAAGCATTGCAGTGCAGTAATTTCCTGGCCTTTCCAGATTAGGTCAAATCCTCCTACTATATGCTCTTCTACACTTGTACCTCTTATTGAAATGAGTACAGGTGTTTACCAAAAGGTGTGTACAAGAATGTTCATAGCAGCTTTACTCATAATAGCCCCAAGCTAGCAATAAGTCAGATGTCTGTCAACAGTAGAGTAGTAGAAATGAGAAATTGTGGTATAGTCATAGAATACTACAGAGCAATTTTAAAGAAGAGTGACTTGCTGTTACATGCAAAACACAACACAATGTTGAACAAAAGCCAGACCAGAGCACATACTGCACAATTCTGTATAAAGCCCCAAATCAGGCAAGATTAAACAGTGGTGATCTAAGAATAGGGATTAACTTCGGAAAGCCAGTTATTAACTGGGAAGGGGTATGAGGGAGCCTTTTGGGTATGAAAATGTTCCATATATTGCTCTGGATGGTAGTTACATGGCTATATAAATATTTATTTCACTGTGCTGTTGGGTTCATTGTATACACTTAACATATGTCTGTTCTATATCAATAAAAAAGCTACTGTATTATAAAAATCTAATCTCTGGTGATAGAATTCAGAAGAGAGGTTACCTCTGAGAGATGGTTATTGGCTGGGATGGGGCATGTGGGAGCCTTTGGGGTGCTATACCTTGATCTGGTTAGTTACCTGGGTATATAGATAGGTAAAAGTTCAATGCCTCAATTTTTAACAATCATATGTATGTTTGAAGAAAACTATATTCCCAATTTAAAACAATCAATGTGAGTTTGGAAACACAATCCTTTCATAAATTGAGGACTGCCTAGTGTTCAGGTGGTCTTTGGAGAACATCTGCGAAGGTATAGCTGGAGCAGCACAGCAGTCTTACAACTGCTGATCCAGTGAGTTATATTTGAAACCCGAAGTTGTACGTGTTTGTGACTGGGAACCGACCCCTATATCAGAGAGGGCAGATTATAACCATTTTCTTCCTCTTTTCCTCCATGAACTGTCCAAAAACAGATGGTCTACACATGAATGACCCTGAAGATTATTTATACCTGTTTAAATGCTTTTATGCTCACACTGTTGAATTCATGGCTCTTGATTCTTTTTGTGCATAGGGCAGGAGGCTGACGGATATATGACAGGTGAGGAAAATACTGTTTGTTAGTAACGTGTGAAACACAGCAGCCCTTCCCTATTTAAATCTTGTTTGTGATCAGGAAGGCTGCCAATGCTGTTAATATTCAAGGGTACTCTGGGGATTGTTGTTGCCAAAGGGCAGACTCAGGTTAAACCGTGGGACAAGTTATGCTCAACTACCATCCAAGTATTTGGAGGTGCCTGCCATGTGATTCAGCTGCCCAGATGCAACAGGGTGGTGGAAACGGTCTGTTGCTCTTCATATAATCAGCGGTGATATCCAGGATTTTCTTAGAAACCCTCAGGATTAAGCGTTTGAAATCAGAGACTATAGAGAGATTACATACTGCAAGAATGTTATCGTAGGTGTCTGATGTCAGCATGCCATGTGTCAGTGAGTCACTTCATGAGTCACTTTCAGAGTTTCACTGTTTCCCTACAGGCTGCTCCTTGATTTTCCCCTATTCTCATGATGAGAAATTGGTACCGAACAATAGGACTATAGAAAGTCTTCTTTATCTTTGTGACATTCAGATCCTCAGCAGCTCACATTGAGGCTGGAATAGCCACCTACCTGCTCTTCCCATCTCCGTTTTGTGATGTTAGTTGAACAGGAATTGAGCTTCTCCCGTATACAGAGCAGATGCTTTGCTTGTAGTGCTTCTCATGAGACTTAACCATGGTTTTTGCTTTCCTAGAAGTCATTGGTGTACCATATGCCCATGAACTATGTTAGAAGCTGTAGAGTGGTTAAGAGTACTGGCTCTGGGACCAGACTGCCTGGGTCCAAATCCTGGCAATGCCACTTATTAGCTGTGTAACCTTGGGCAAGTTACTTCATCTCTCAGAGAGTAGGGACCATGACTCCATCATTTTTGTGCCTCTGCTTAGGCCCTTGAAGTGGCTGGTCTGATTATCAGAATCACCTGGGATGCTGTTATAGGTTTAGGTTCCTAGTTCCCTCCCTGGGATTTTCTGACCTGTTTGGAGTGGGGTCCAGGATTTGTATTTGTTATGTATTTGTGTTTATTATGTATTATGAGAGATACCCAGGGAAGAGACCCAGGGAACAAAAACTCCAACCTTTTCCTCCTCCTCCTTCCATGTCCTGCTGGTACCTCCCGATAACTAAACCAGAAGGCAGAGACAAGAGTCTGATGATGTCTACCCCGGTCAGCCCCTGGGGTCAGCATGGACAAGGGTGGAAAGTGGGTCTGGAGGAAGACATCCAGCATCCGTGTTACCCCGCCAAATCCCAACCATCGTCAACTCCATGATATGCGTGCTCTCGTTATACTATTTTACAACTGAGGTCACTGGGGCCCAGAGGCAGACACTCAAGTTGCCCACGCAAGCAATGCTCAGTTCTACCTACGAGGCATTAATCTTAACAGGATTTGTATTGAAGCTCATATGGCCTAGATACCTCTCATTGAATACCCAGCTTATTGAATGCCTCACCTTTCTCATCCTCCTTTGTTCTACTGCACCATTTGTGGTCAGAGCTGCAGAGGCCACAATTCATTACTGTCCTGGTTCCATTTACATATAGACTGTTGGAATCAGGGAGTTCAAGGAGGTGTCATCCAACTCATTTCTTTTTTTTTTTTTTTTTTTTTTTTTTTTTTTGCGGTACGCGGGCCTCTCACTGTTGCGGACTTTCCCGTTGCAGACTACAGGCTCCGGACACACAGGCTCAGTGGCCGTGGCTCACGGGCCCAGCCGCTCCGCGGCATGTGGGATCTTCCCAGACCGGGGCACAAACCCGTGTCCCCTGCATCGGCAGGCGGACTCTCAACCAGTGCGCCACCAGGGAAGCCCCAACTCATTTCTTTATTTAATATGTATTTATTTATCTGGCTGCACAGGGGCTTAGTTGAGGCATGCAGGATCTAGTTCCCTGACCAGGGATCAAAGCCGGGCCCCCTGCATTGGGAACATGGAGTCTTAACCACTGGACCACCAGGGAAGTCCCCAACTCTCTTATTTTATACAATAATTTGGCAGCCCAAGATCCAGTTCATGTATTCATTTTCCATTCCCTGACTAGACTGTAAGCCACAGGAGGACAGAAGTCAAGCCTTTTATATCATCTCTATCTTCCACCCTCTTATCAGAGTGTAACGAATGCGTTGCTGATACTCAACAAATTCATTTTGATTGGTTTGGTTGGCTAATATTTTTAGTTAAATAGCAGCTGAGCTATTTTAGCCTGAAGGTGAGAGAGAAACAAACATCCTCATTCACAACTGCTGAGAGTCGAAATTGTTAAACCATCCAAATGTCCATTGCCAAAATGTCAAATATAATGCAATCCTTTAAAAAAGCTGTACCTTCTGACTTGGCAATCTCACTTCTAGGAGTTCAGCCCAAAGATAAATTCATAGCTACATGCAGATTTATGGACACATATGTTCATCTCGGTGTTGAGTATAACTACGCATACGAACACACGTAGACTGTGAGAGACTGATACAGGCAATGATCAGACCATATATAAAAAGAGAACTCTGGCCCACGACCTGGCAGCAAGGAGTCCAGGAACATAAACCACAACCTCTGTATCAATTAGCACGAAACAGCAAGGACTTGATCAATAATTGCCAACTTCCCTAATTTTTGCCCCCCTTCCCCCCTTCCAATTTGGGATCAACCGGAAAAAGCCAAATATGCTCTCCTAACCGAGTACATGATGCCTGTTTCTCACTAGCCCACCTCTAGCTTCCCTTGGCAACAACGTCCAATCAGGGCATGCCTGAAGCCTTTCTTTTCTGTCAACTTTCTTTTTCTTTCTTCCTTTCTTTCTTTCTCTTAAACGTTTTTTTTTTTTAATTAATTAATTTATTTTTTGGCTGCATTGGGTCTTCATTGCTTTGCGCAGGCTTTCTCTAGTTGCGGCGAGCGGGGGCTATTCGTTGCCGTGCGTGGGCTTCTCATCGCAGTGGCTTCTCTTGTTGCGGAGCATGGGCTCTAGGCACGTGGACTCTAGAGCGCAAGCTCAGTAGTTGTGGCACATGGGCTTAGTTGCTCCATGGCATGTGGGATCTTCCCGGACCAGGGATTGAACGCACGTCCCCTACATTGGCAGGCAGATTCTTAACCACTGCGCTACGAGGGAAGTCCCCTTTCTTTCTCTCTTTCTCTCTTCTCTTCTCTCTCTTTCTTTATTTTTCTCTGCATCGGGTCTTAGTTGCAGCAGGCGGGATCTTTTGCTGCAGCAGGCGGGATCTTTCATTGTGGTGTGCGGGTTTCTCTCTAGTTGTGGTGTGCGGGCTCCAGGGCATGCGTGCTCAGTAGTTGCAGCACACGGGCACTCTAGTTGTGGGCTGTGGGCTCTGTAGCGCGTGGGCTTAGTTGCCCCACGGCATGTGGGATCTTAGTTCCCCAACCAGGGATCGAACCCGTATCCCCTGTATTGGAAGGTGGATTCTTAGCCACTGGACCACAAGGGAAGTCCCTCAACTTCTTTCAATAAAGCCTATCAACTCCTCTGCCTGCCTGCCTTTGAGTCTCTGCCAAATGCATGCGATGGTGGCTGACTTCCTAGCTGTACCAAGCTCTGAATAAATAGCCTGCTAGTTCTCATTTGGGTGGTCCTCCTTTATTTCCACAACTGGAAACAACCCAAAGCATCTGACAATAGAAAATGGTGTATCTATATGGCAGAATATTATACAGTGAGTAAAAATCAAGTTTTTGAAGAAAAGTCAATGGTAAATGCTCCTGAAGTAATTTGGGGTAAAAAAAAGGAAACATAGTTATAGATATAGTATGATCTATATACAGTTATACTTTGCTTATATATATATTTTTTTCCACTTCCCACCAGGGAAGCCCCCATGGTTCTTTTTTTATTGTGGTAAAATATACATAAAATTTACCATTTTAACCTTTTTTTTTTTAAGATAAGAAGTGGATTTATTTAGAGAGAAACACATTCCACGGATAGAATGCGGTCCACCCCAACAGGCGGGAAAGGCCTTGGGAGAAACACTCCACAGAGTATAGGCCACCTCAGAAGGCAAGAGGCCCCGAAATATAGGGTGGTTAGTTTTTATGGGCTGGGTAATTTCATAGGCTAATGAATGGGAGAATTATTCCAACTATTTTGGGGAAGGGGGGGGAAGATTTCCAGGAATTGGGCCACTGCCCACTTTTTGACCTTTTATGGTCAGCCTCAGAACTGTCATGGCACCTGTGGGTGTGTCATTTAGATGCTGATGTATTACAATGAGCGTATAATGAGGCTCAAGGTCTACTGGAAGTCGAATCTTCCACCATCTCGGACCTAGTTGGTTCTAACCAGTTTTTGTCATGTCCTATGGCTATGTCATTCTTTTAAAGGTTGTGCCCTGCCCCCTTCCCTCCTGTTTCATTTCCCCCTCAGAGATTTTACTCCTAGATTCTTATTTTAAAATGCACAATTCTTAAGTGTGCAATTCAGTGGCATTAAGTACAGTCATGATGTTGTGCAACTGCCGCAACTATCCATTTACAGAATTTTTTCATCATCCAGAGCAGAAACTCTGCGCCCATTAAACTATAACTCTTCACTCCTGCCTCCCCACAGTCCCTGGTAGCCTCTATTCTACTCTCTGTGTCCAATATATGAACTTGCCTATTCTAGATACCTAATATAAGTGGAATCATACAATATTTGTCCTCTTGTGTCTGGTTTATTTCACTTAACATAATGTTTCAAGATTTACCCATGTTGTAACATGTGTCAGAACGTCATTCCTTTTTTCTGGCTGAATAATGGTCTACTGTGTGTATATATTACATTGTTCTTATCTATTCATCTGTTGATGGACATGGGTTGTTTCCATCTTCTGGCTATTGTGGATAATGCTGCTATGAATATTGATGTTTATTTGAATCCCCACTTTCAGTTGTTTGGGATATATACCTAGGATGGAAATTGCTGGATCATGTGGTAATTCTATACTTCTTGAGGAACCACTATACGAGTTTCAACAGCAACTGCACCATTTTACATTCCTACCAGCAATGCACGAGGGTTCCAATTTCTCCACTTTCTCACCAACTCTTGTTATTTTCTCTCTCTTTTTGTAGAATGGCCATCTGAATGGGTGTGAAGTGATATCTCATTATGGTTTTCATTTGTTTTCCTAATGATTAGTGATGTTGATCATCTTTTGATGTGTGTATCTTCTTTAGAGAAATATCTGTTCAAGTCCTTTGACCATGTTTTAGTTGGGTGTTTTTTGTTGTTCTTGAGTTGTAAGAGTTCTTTATATACTCTGGATTTGATTTAGTTTTGAATTGGACTAAATCCATCAGTTCATCAGAAGACTTATAAACATAGACTCCAGAAAATATTCTCAACTAGATTATCTTTATTTTTTATTATTTTTTAATTTAATTTAATTTATTTTTTTAATTAATTTATTTTTTGGCTGTGTTGGGTCTTCATTGCTGTGCACAGGCTTTCTCTAGTTGCAGTGAGTAGGGGCTGCTTTTCATTGTGGTGCACAGGCTTCTCATTGCGGTGGCTTCTCTTGTTGCGGAGCACGGGCTCTAGGTGCCTGGGCTTCAGTAGTTGTGGCTCGTGGGCTCTAGAGCACAGGCTCAGTAGTTGTGGCTCATGGACTTAGTTGCTCTGTGGCATGTGAGATCTTCCTGGACCAGGGATCAAACCCGTGTCCCCTGCATTGGCAGGCGGATTCTTAACCACTGTGCCACCAGGGAAGCCTAGCTTATCTTTAGAAGCAAAAATATATAAAATAATATAATCTGATGGGGCTTAATGGTGGTGGAGGGTACTTAACAACACAGAAATTGGTCAAACGTTGCTTCTGGACTGTTGGCTGGGCTTGCCAGATTACTTAAGGACAATAGGTCACCAAAAAGTGAATGTCACGCAACAAAAGCCAAGACTCCTTTCATTTCTGTGTTTGCTGTGTCCCTTGGTACCCGAGCCTGCTGTAGCCTTCTACTCCAGCCTGGGTGTCCATAAACTGATGGGAGATGGAGGGGACACATTTCTGAGGTGTTTTTGGCTTGTAGTGGGGGAAGGAGTGCTCCCGTGAATCGTTCGGGATCTTCTATGTCAAAAGATTCTGAAGAGGGCTTCCCTGGTGGCGCAGTGGTTGAGAGTCCGCCTGCCGATGCAGGGGACACGTGTTCGTGCCCTGGTCCACATGACGCGGAGCGGCTGGGCCCGTGAGCCATGGCCGCTGAGCCTGCGCGTCCAGAAACGGGAGAGGCCACAACAGTGAGAGGCCCGCGTACCGCAAAAAAAAAAAGATTCTGAAGAAAATGGAGTATACACTTGGTGAACATAGTACGAGACATAGGAATGAAATGAGGAGTGCGTTAAGGGGGAGCAGTTTCAGAGACATTGAGAGAATGGGCATTTAGATAGAAATATTGAATGAGAGAATATGAGAGTAGTTATTCAGAAGTAAGTGTTTGGGACCAAGATTTTAAAGTCACAACAAACCACCTAATTATGCTTTTCACCCCCATAAGTGGTTTCAGAAACACTATTTTATGGCAATTAAAGTTATTTTAAGAGGCAGCCAACAAGAGTTATTTTAAGAGGCAATTTAAGTATTTACTTTCATGCTATAACCTTTGCCTTGTTTGTAGTTGAGTTTAAGCCTTGAGACTGAAGACAAAAGGATAAAAGGATTTAAGTTTTGAGATAATTACATGAATATTATAAATAATTGAAGCACCATGCCAACAAAAATTGACCTTTTCAAATTAGCAACACAAAATTGGTTATATCTAATTTACGGAAAACTATTTTTATCTTGTTATTTCATTATAATTATTCAACATATATTCCAAACAAGAGGAAGGAAAACTATTTTAAAATTCTCAAAACCAGTTAAAAAGCTCTTTAAATAATATGAATGAATAAATAAAATTTCTGGGTTTTATTAATCTGTTTAAAGAAGGACCTAAATCATATCATGTATTTAAAAATCATATATTTGTGTGTATGTATAAAGTATACATTTAATTTAAACACAATTTAATTGAGAAAAAAGTGGTGTGGGTTTTTTTCTTGTTAAAAAGTGGGAGAGGACAGAGGGTAAATATTTTCATATTAAATCCTTGCTTGGAGGAGGCTGAGAAGTGGAAAATGGGTTGTAAATGTTTGTTTTTGTTTCCATTTAAAAAACCAAACTTTGTTATTTTGCCAGCTTTGAAAGTCTGCCTTTTCTTTGAGGGACTGGGGGCGTGGTGCAAATCAGAGTGTATGGCCCACCAGTTCAAAAGACCCGGAGGGGTGTTACTTCCTTTTCTTCACAAGTTTAAAAGCTGTGGACGCCCAAGACCAGTCCCCAAGGGTGGGGAGAGGATGTGGCGTCACTCCTCTTGGTAACTTTGGCAGTGGGACCACATCCATTGGAAGTCCTAGATTAAGTTCATTAACATTTTTAATCTGAGAGCAGGGAAGGTGAAGAATCTGTGGCTCTGATTTGTGACTCTCAATTTCTAAGGACATGACCTACCAACCGCGCCACTGTCCTCTATCTTCCCTCATGAAGTCTTCGTTTTATTTTCGACTACCTTACAGTAACTGACTTCACCTTCTCTCTTCCCTGCCCACTCTTGAGATGCCCCTTACCAGGAAATGACTCGGTCTTAATCCCAAAGGAATACTGAAAGAGGAGAGTGCATTGGTCTCAGAGAAGCTAATTGCTCCCTTAAATTAAAGCTCTTCTTCTAGAAGCTTGCTCTAGACTTTTTTTTTTTAATATTTATTTATTTGTTTTGGCTGCTCCAGGTCTTAGTTGCGGCACACGGGATCTTTGTTGCGGCACACGGGATCTTTGTTGCGGCACATGGGATCTTTGTTGCGGCATGCATGTGGGATCAAACCTGGGTCCCCTGCATTGGGAGCAAGGAGTCTTACCCATTGGACCACCAGGGAAGTCCCTGCTCTAGACTGTAGAATTGTCCTCCCAGTGAAAAGCTTTTAAAGTATGCAGGCCAGGTCAAAGGAGCCCCATCCACATGTGTGAAATATTCATTTTCCTCTCTGAAACCTGTGCACATTCTTACTCTCCCCAATATCCAATTCATTACCAGGTTTTACATGAGAAATATCTCTCAAAACCCTTGTCTTCCATTCATTTATTCAACAAATTTATTGACCATCTACTGTGTGTCAGGCTCTGCTAGCTACTGGGGATACAACAGTAAAACAACTCTAGTGGAGAGCCCAGTAGAGCTCACAGTCTGGTTGATTGCTCCCCAGCTAAGCCAAACCAAACCAAAAAACCAGGCCAGATCCCCATAGCACTGGTCACTTTTCCCTCCTAACTCTTGGCACATACACTTCTCCCCATTTTACAGTTGAAAACACTGAGGGCTGGGACCATTACATAACATGCCCTAGGTCACACTTGGTAATCGGCTAGAATTCTCTCTCTAAGAATCTTATTCTTTCATCATCCAAAAAGTATTGATCATTCACCATGTATCAGGCATGTCCTCAGGATATAGTGGTGAACAGAAAAGAATAGGTCCCTGATGTCATGCAGTTTATATTCTAGTGAAGGAGACAAATAGTAAATAAGAAAACAGGAATTATGTCAGAGTAGCTGGATGACTACTTAGCTCTGGATGGTCAGGGAAGGCAACTTTTTTTTTTCTTTTTGGCTGCATTGGGTCTTCGTTGCTGCGCGTGGGCTTTTTCTAGTTGCGGTGAGTGGGAGCTGCTCTTTGTTGCGGTGCGCGGGCTCTAGGCACGCAGGCTTCAGTAGTTGTGGCTCGTGGTCTCAGTAGTTGTGGCTTGCGGGCTCAGTAGTTGTGGTTCATGGGCTCAGTAGTTGTGGCTTGCGGGCTCTAGAGCGCAGGCTCAGTAGTTGTGGCGCATGAGCTGAGTTGCCTCGTGACATGTGGGATCTTCCCGGAGCAGGGCTCGAACCCATGTCCCCTGTGTTGGCAGGTGGATTCTTAACCATTGCACCACCAGGGAAGCCTGGGAAGGCAACTTTTTAAGTCTCTGTAACCTCTACAGATATACTTTATGTTTTATACCTCTGTCCATTTTCCCAGAGTGGTAAAAAAGTAAAATCTTTAGGAGGGTCAGACTAGTTTTTAGAACAGCAAAGAGAGGAAGCTGGGTATATTTTGTTTCCTAGGGCTCCTGTAACAAAGTACCACAAAACTGGGTGGCTTAAAACAACAGAAATGTATGTCTCACGGTTCTGGAGGCTAGAAGTCTGAAATTAAGCTGTCAGCAGGGCCATGTTCCTTCTGAAACCTCAGGGGAGAATCTTTTCCTTCCCCACTCCTAGCTTCTGGTGGCTTGCGGTGATCCTTGGCAGCCCTTAGCTTACAGCTGCAATCTCTGCCTCCGTTGTTACACGGCGTTTGCCCTGAGTCTGTCTCTGTGTTTCCTCTTCTTATAAGGACACCAGTCAAGTTGGATTAAGGGCCCATCCTTCTCCAGTATGACCTCATTTAAAAAATATATATATTTTTAATTTTATTGAAGTATAGTTGATCTACAATGTTGTGTTAATTTCTCCTGTACAGCAAAGTCACTTATACCTATATATATTCTTTTTCATTATGGTTTATCACAGGATATTGAATATAGTTCCCTGTGCTATACAGTAGGACCTTGTTGTTTATCCATTCTCTATGTAATAGTTTGCATCTGCTAATCCCAACCTCCTACTCCATCCCTCCCCCACCCCCCTTCCCCTTGGCAACCACGGCTGTTCTCTATGTCTGTGAGTCTGTTTCTGCTTCACAGAGATGTTCATTTGTGTCATATTTTAGATTCCACATATGAGTGATATTATATGATATTTGTCTTTCTCTATCTGACTTACTTCATTAGTATGGTAATCTCTAGGTCCATCCATGTTGCTTTAAATGGCATTGTTTCATTCTTTTTTATGGCTGAGTAATATTCCATTGTATATAGGTGCCACGTCTTCTTTATCCATTCCTCTGTCAATGGACACTTATGTTGTTTCCATATCTTGGCTATTGTAAATAGTGCTACTGTGAACACAAGGGTGCATGTATGTTTTTGATTATAGTTTTGCAGTAAGACTTCATTTTAACTTAACTAATTATATCTTCAAGGACCCTATTGCCAAATAAGGTCACATTCTGAGGTACTGGGGGTTAGTATTTCATAAGTTGCATGAAGCCTTTTTAAATTTTCATATGGTCAAATTTATCAGTTTTTGTGAGGGTTTAAGTCATCCTTAGAAAGGCCTTCCCCACTGTGAGACTGAAAATATCTCCCATAGTTTCTTATAGATGCTTATCATTTCATTACTGGTGAATAATCCTGTGACCCATCTGAAATTTATTTTAGTGTACAGTATTCCATCATATGTCTTCTTGGCAATGCCCCATGTCCCCCACCCCAAAACAAACAAAAAGACAGACGACGAACTGGCAAAAAAAAAAAAAAAATCTTTTACAGTGCAAAGGGCCAATTTCATTAATATATGAAAAGTCCCTGTAAATCGATAAAGATGAATAATCCAATAGAAAATGGCAGAGGTTTAAGACAGTTCACTGAAAGGAATACACATGGCTCCTAAACATATGAAAAGTTGCTCATCTCATTCACTGCAAATTAAAATTATACCAAAATACCATTTTTTGGCCATCTATCAAAGTGCCAAAGATTTGATAACCCACTGTTGACCAGAGTTTAGGAAACGGTCATGTACATATATTACCAGTAGGTGTGTAAATTGGTGCATCCTCTATAGAGGGCAATTTGGCAATATCTATGAAAATTTTAAATGAACACATCCTTTGGAATACTCTCACTTCTAGGAGAAAGATGCCCTCCTGGTACCAGGAAGGAGAGAAGATTTTTATTACTGGAGCTGGGGAGTTGATGCCAAGATGAGTCTGCACAAACAAACCTTACTGAAGTAATCCTTATCTTCTGTTATTTCCCCCCATATATTTCCTAGCCACTTTCCCAAAATTTACTACCCTTAAAAACCCAACCCCCCTTTTCCTTTGTTTTTTTTTTGTTTTTGTTTTTTTAATAAATTTATTTATTTATTTTTGGCTGCATTGTGTCTTCATTGCTGCATGCGGGCTTTCTCTATTTGCGGCAAGCGGGGGCTACTCTTCATTGAGGTGCACGGGCTTCTCATTGCGGTGGCTTCTCTTGTGGAGCATGGGCTTCAAGCATGCGGGCTTCAGTAGTTGTGGCATGCAGGCTCAGTAGTTGTGGCTTGTACTCTCTAGAGCGCAGACTCAGTAGTCGTGGCACACAGGCTTAGTTGCTCCCTGGCATGTGGGATATTCCTGGACCAGCAGTCAAACCCGTGTCCCCTGCACTGGCAGGCGGATTCTTAACCACTGCACCACCAGGGAAGTCCCCTCCCCTTTTCCTTTTTTTCCTAGTCATTTCTCCACATTTTTTTGCCCTTTGTTAAAATTGTATATAAGCCCTCAAGTCTAATCACTTCTTTGGGTTTTTCACTTCTTTTCCATGAAGCTCCAAATGCCACATAAAAATATTAACATTAAAAAAATCTGTATGGGGCTTCCCTGGTGGCGCAGTGGTTGAGAGTCCGCCTGCCGATGCAGGAGACACGGGTTCGTGCCCTGGTCCAGAAGATCCCACATGCCGCGGAGCGGCTGGGCCCCTGAGCCATGGCCGCTGGGCCTGCGAGTCTGGAGCCTGTGCTCCGCAATGGGAGAGGCCACAGCAGTGAGAGGCCCGCGTACCAAAAAAAAAAATCTGTATGCTTTTCTCCTATTAATCTGTCTTTTGTCAGTGTAATTCACAGGCCCTAATAACAGAACCGAGGAGGGTAGAAGAAAAGTTTTTCTTCCCCTAGCTGGGTCATATGGTAATTCTATGTTTAAGTTTTCCACCGTGGCTGCATCATTTTATACTCCCAACAACAGTGCACAACAGTTCAGTTTCTCCACATTTTTGCCAATCTTTATTTTCTTTTTTTTTTATTGTAGTCAAACTAAATGGGTGTGAGGAGGTAACTCACAGTAGATTTGATTTGCATTTCCCTAATGATTAGTGATATTGAGCATCTTTTTATGTGCTTATTGACCATTTATGTATCTTCTTTGGGGAAATGTCCACTCAAGTCCTTTGCTCGTTTTTAATTCAGTTGTTTGGTATTTTTGTTGTTGAGTTTTAGGAATTCTTTATGTATTCTAGGTATCAATCTTTTATTAGATGTATGATTTCCAAATATTTTCTCCCATTCCTTGGGTTGCCTTTTCACTCTTTTGATAGTGTCCTTTGATGCACACTGGTTTTCAATTTTTTTTTTTTTTTTGCGATATGTGGGCCTCTCACTGTTGTGGCCTCTCCCGTTGCGGAGCGCAGGCTCAGCGGCCATGGCTCACGGGCCCAGCCGCTCCGCGGCATGTGGGATCTTCCTGGACCGGGGCACGAACCCGTGTCCCCTGCATCGGCAGGCGGACTCTCAACCACTGCGCCACCAGGGAAGCCCTGGTTTTCAATTTTTTAAAGTTAATTAATTAATTTTACCCTTGGCTGTGTTGAGTCTTTGTTGCTGCACGTGGACTTTCTCTAGTTGCGGCGAGCTGGGGCTACTCTTTGTTGTGGTGCACAGGCTTCTCATTGCGGTGGCTTCTCTTATTGTGGAGCACAGGCTCTAGATGTGTGGTCTTCAGTGGGCTCAGTAGTTGTGGTTCACGGGCTCTAGAGCGCAGGCTCAGTAGTTGTGGCACATGGGCTTAGCTGCTTCGCAGCATGTGGGATCTCCCCGGACCAGGGCTCAAACCCGTGTCCCCTGCATTGGCAGGTGGATTTTCAACCACTGCGCCACCAGGGAAGCCCAGGTTTTCAATTTTGATGAAGTCCAACCTTATCTATTTTTTCTTTTGTTGCCTATGTCTTTGGTTTCATATCTAAGAAATCATTGCCAAATCCAACATGGTAAAAACTTTTCTCTGTATTTCTTCTAACTGGTTTATTGTTTTAGCTCTTATTTTGTGTCTTTGATCTGTTTGAGTCAGTTTTATTATGTGGTGTAAGGTAAGGGTCTGCCTTCATTTTCTTGCATATTATGGATATCTAGTTTTCCCAGCGCCACTGTTTGAAGAGACTGTTCTTTCCTCATTGAATGGTCTTGGCACTTTTGTCTAAAATAGTAATATATTTTAAACAAAACAAGAAATATGTTGTCAATATCATATCACAATGTGATAGCACAATATAGAATAAGAATATCATTAATATGTTTTTCCTCATAAACACATTGATATAGATTTACTGCTGGATACATAATATAAACTCACTTGGTATTTACTTGATAACATAAGAATATGAGCTTGCCCACAGTATCTTACATTATGAAACAATGCCTTATACATTTAAAAATAACCCATTGTTTCATTACACTTAACCTGGATTCCATGTTATAAGCTATATAAATAGCACAAATTCATGAGAAACACATAACCAATGAAGTACCAGTGCAAGGATATTTCTAGGGAATTATAAAAATATCTGATTTAGCAATAGGAGTATAAAAGACTTCTATTAGAATATCAACCCATTCCCATCTTAAAGTCTAGTTCCTTGAAAATTATGGTCCAAAAATCTTACTGATGCAAACGAGAATCACAAAAACCATACAATGAACAAAGTAAAACACTAAATTGACAATAATAAAGCTAAACTAACAATAACTGACATTTAAAGGAAAGACTAAGCCAACCTAATACCTAAAGACGAACCTGAGTCAACATTGACAGTACACACTTAACAAAGCCTTCTAGCTGGAAAACAGAGGAATTCCAGCTATCTGGGTGTTTGCATTGTGGGATCTTTGCAAAGTTGTTGACAACTCAACTTCTCAGTACAATGCTGAATCAATTCCTGTGTAAGCTTGAGTTAAGGGTCAATACGCTGGTTTATGAAGAGCAAAGGTGAGTTGCCTTTAATAATTTCTGTAGGTTATTAGTAGTCTTTAGAGTTATATAAAAATTTACCCTTTAGGGACTTCCCTGGTGGTCCAGTGGTTAAGACTCCATGTTTCCACTGCAGGGGGCGTGGGTTTGTTCCCTGGTCAGGGAAGATCCCACATGCCCCAGGGTGTGGCCAAAAGAAAAACTTTACCCCTTAAAAAGAAAAAAAAGAACTCCTGCATTTTTTGTGTGTAGGAACCAGGGAAAGGACTTTCAAGTTTTGGGTTAGTGGACGGCCCCTTAGGAGGTGCACTTGGAGATAAAAAGCTAACCCTGAGAAGGGTGTGTGATATGGGGTGAGGTGAGAGAGTGGAGGACCAAAGAAGAGGGTTGACTCCAGAGACCCTTGGAGAAAGATAAAAGTGGCCTAGATTTCACAGCAGAGCTCTCTTGAGCTAAGCTGGAAAGAATGTGAAGGCTATGTGCAGTTGAGAATTATGAAGTGCTCTGTGTTAGTAAGTACTGTGCTCTTTAGAATTCAGAGAAGCCTGAAAAGCATTTTTGGCCCTTTAGGAATTTTCCACAGAGCTGAGGATGAGGGGATATGTTTATGTTTAAATAGCAATTCAAGTGATACTCTACTTTTACATTTATATGACCTTTATTCTTAAGCCCTTTTACATAGTTTATTTTAGGATTGACAGCCCCCAACAGTGTTAGGAATTCTGGAGAGAGGGAGTTCTGGAGAGACTACAGTAGGCTGGAGTGGCCAGAAAGTGTTTGGATAAAGAAGTAAGGTTGGAGTTGAGCCCTGAGCTGGGTTTTCCAAAATAGGATGTGTTAAGAGGCTCTGAGAAGGTGAGATTGACTGAATTGGAGGTGAGTCCCAAAGAATGCACAGACGCAAGTAGAAGAGGGTATGGCAAGTTCAACTTTAGGTTACTCAGAACTCAGAACCCTGGAGGGTTTGGGAGGTCAGGAAAGTGTCAGATTTTGGAAAGACCACACATTAGCAATCATCAATCTCAAACCTCGGTCTCCTCCCATTCATTCTTCCCACAGTCCCAAGCAGTCTTTGTGTTAACACAGTTTCATTTGTGTAACTTCTTTCAAAAGCTCCCTCTCCTTGCCTACACCATGAAATCGAAAATTCCAGCATATACAGCACACTCCATGGTCTGCTTTGCACATCATCCCAGTGGTGTAAGAGTGGGATGGTGTGAGAGGCTGTCCACTTCAGGGAGGCGGGCTTTTGCATATGTTCTTACTTGTTTCTAGAATGCCCCTTGTATACCCTAGCTAAGTTACTTTCAATATTATAATGCATTCACCTCTTAGGTGTCAGGCATTCTGCTCAACCATGGAAATACAAAGATGTGTACAACATCAAAATTATATGACTTACAGGCCAAATGGTATTAAACATAAAGGTAATTAAACATTTCATATTAAATGGACTCTGTCACCTAATGCATGAATCATCTTGAAGTTTTGTCTGAAAATAAATTTAAAAATTTCAGAAGCTTACATGGATTTTTAATGATTGAAATGAATAGTCCAACCCATAAATAAGTTTGTACCTCCTATTGTTCAGGTAGGGCAGTTTTGAAGTCAACAGATTGTTGCTTCCTTACCTGACATAGTCAGGACCAGAAATTTGAATGTCAACTGCAAAAAGTAGATTAAAACTGAGGATCAAAGAGTGACACATAGATACCGTAAACAGTTCCATTTAATTTGAACTGTACGATGTGCATTCATTTGCTATTAGTTTGATGTAGGATCAAGACTTTTCCTTTGCGTATGGACTTTTTCCTCCTTTTCTCATTTTCAACTTTCTCATCATTTTCATAAACTATCTATGATTTTTAGTTTCAGTTTCCTTAAAGTTGAGTGAGAAATTAAAGGTACTTGGGGAGCAATCTGAGTATAGAAGCCTTCTGAGTTTTTGTATTTTTTCCTTCCAGTCTTTTACAGTTGTCTCTACCGTGTCTAACTTGACAACAAATGTTTTAACAACATCTTTATTGAGTCTTTTAACAATTAACTTGTTTTTCATAGGAACATCTTTCTTTTGGGGGGTCTGTCGTATTTCATCAGTTTATATAATATTTAATTAATTTGTGTGTGTGTGTGTGTGTGTGTGTATATATATATATACACACACACACATATGTATATATATATATATAATAACAAATACAAGTGGCAATATCACATTTGGGTAAAACACAGAGCTTGCTACCACCAATTCCACTGTTGGGAGGAGAGTTAGGACAGTTCACTAGAAACTGGCCCTTCCAACTGTGAGGTTCCAGGGTGCTGAGGGCATCACAAAGTACTTAAACTCAGCTGGTATGTTATAGAAATAGCTGGTATGTTTTTTTAAATGGTCTCTATTCTTTATTAAGTAAGTAATTATATGGTTTATAAGATATGAGTTATCTGAGACTGTATCAGTCAGAACTTCTTTGGTTGCAAGTGACAGAAACTGAACTCAAACCAGCTTATGCATAAAAGGGAATCTAGTGATTTAGAGAACTGAAAAGTCCAGGAGTTGACTTGGCCTCAGGGTTTCTTCTGAGCCCACCTCTCCTGTCTCCTCTGCTTCTCACAGCATATTAGTCTCATATTCTCATACTTGCACTTCCTCTGGGTAACTGAGGAAGATGGCTCAGCTCCAGCATGCAGCATGGTTGTCTCTAGGGAACACACGAAGAGGTGCTCCTTCAGCAACCCTCTATCACATGTCTGAGAAGCCTCTGATAGGCCTTGATTTGGGTCATGTGTCCATCGCTGAACAAGTCACCACGTCTAACCAGCCAGCCTGGATCTCATCCCCACTTTTTTTGTTGGGGGGGGGGCATTGGGACTGACAACCCCATCAGACCTCATGAAGTCAGGGAAGGGACAAGTCCTCAAAGGAAAAGCTGTGTGCTCTTAATAGAATCTAGACATGCAAAAGCAACAGATGTCCACAGCATAGACCGTGCCTTAATTATTCGGTACTCTCCTTAAGACCAAGCTCACAGAAGAAGCTTAGCTTTAAATATCGAATGAATAACTATTGATGGCACTTTGCACTTTCAAAGCATTTCCACAGACATTATTTTATTGTCAACAGTAACAGCGGATTAAATAACTTGCTTAAAGTTACACAGCTGATTTCTGATAGAGCTGAGTTTATAACTGCGTCTCCCGGTTTCCAGTCCAGTTCCCTTAGGAAGTCTTCCTCTTTTCTTCTTCCTTGCTGCCAGGACTGATGTCAAAGTGGAAGGAAAGAAGAGAGAGACATTTTGGTCATATTTTTGCTACTTCTCAGAAGGCTTGTGATAGGGTTTTGTCCCTAGAAGGCCATGATGGTGGTAGGTGACTGGTAGGTTGCCTCTTTCAGACTAATTATAGGTATATGTAACAGATGGCTGTCATCACTATTTGGACTATTAATTCATTGGGTTATGGAATCTGCCGGGCTAATTTTATTTTGTTTCTAAGGCTAATATTTGCCCGTGTGTTTGACAGTACTTTAATGTGCTGACACTCAGTCATGAAAATGGTACTTAAAGGTAGTGTAGTGTACTACAGGTAATGTAGGATGCAGAGGCAAACGGTGTTTGAATCTCAGCTCTGTGACTTGTAACTTTGGGCAAACTGGGTAACCTCCGTGAGCCTTAGTCTCCTACAAAATAGGGTGATATTAACATCTGTCTACTATACCTACTCCACAAGGTTGTGGTGAAGAAGAAATAAGGTCATATTCGTAAAAGTACCTCAGTAAAGTGTCCTGAAGGGCTCCATGAAATTTATAAGCTATTGATTTTACATTATTATGTCTTATTTTAAGAACAAACATTAATAACAGGCATCCTCTCCTATCTGTATAATCAACTGTGGTCACAGAAAAGATACCCAGTTTTCTTCTCCTTCTAGGCACATGGAAAACTGGCTGGGTGAAGCCATATGTCTAGTTCTGGCAATATGTTGTTAACGGAAGTGACCTGATCACTTACGAGTCAGAGCATTCAATTGCCCGTGTGAGACCCTCCAGAACTTTCTTTTCCTTTACTATGTCTGGTAATATGAGAAATGGTGGTTTCTCTAACACCTGGGTCCTAGAGTAAGAAAACTGTGAAACCAAACCCCTAGCCAACTCTCTTTAGACGTGCAGCATGAGCAAAAACAAACCTTTGTTGTTCTAAAGACACCACAATGTTTTGAGGTTTTTGTTATGTCAGCATAACCTAGCCCATCTCCGCTGAATCCTCAAGATTGGCTGGGACATTTTGGACATGGATGCTTTCGTTTATGTCACTGAAGGTTTGTGGCAATGTCTCTTTAATAAAATAGGCAGAAGAAATGAATCTTGCCAAGTAATGGTTTTATAACTTCTTGTGAATGAGTTCTTCCTTAAGCGAAAGTGAGGGCCTTCATCCCTTCACTGGTATAGAAGGCAATGGAGCCACGGTGTCAAAAGATCCTAGTTTGATTCCCAAATTCAGTATTGACCAGCTCTGTGACTTTAAGCAAATCACTTAACCAGCTGGGCTTAATTTCCTTATCTATAAAATGGGGGAGATGATCATTCCCACTTTGGAAGGGTTATTTATAAAGAGACTAGCCTTTTTCCTGGCCCTAAAGCACTATTATTCTATGGATATTTACTAAATGACTATACTTTCTATATCAGGATTATTTTAGCCCAATGAAGCAAAAAAACCCAAGTTTAAAGTAGCTTACATAATATGGCAATGTATTATCTCACATAACTGCAAGTCCAGAGTGGGCTCCAGTCTCTGCTTTTCCTTAGTTCTCTTGGCTCTGCCTCCTCTGGGCTTGGACTTGATCCCTGGGCTCGTTCCCCTTGTGGTTGTAAGATGGCTGCCAACAGCGCTAGAGCAACGTGTCCAGCTACGCACAGCGCTGATTAGGGTTAGGTGTGAGTTCCCTAGCCAATCACTGGCAAGGGGTCTAGGTGTCTTTCTTGGGTTTTTTTTAATGGTTTTCACTTTTCATTTTTTAAAATATTTTTTTCCAGTTTTATTGAGAAATAATTGACATTCATCACTGAATAAGTCTGAGGCATAGGGCATAATGGTTTGATTTATGTGTATTGTTAAATTGTTACCACAATGGGTTCAGCTGACATCCACCTTCTCATACAGAGAAAATAAAAAAAGGGAGAAGGAAGGAAAAAAATGTTCTCCTTGTGATGAGAGCTCTTAGAATTGACTCTCTTAATACCTTTCCCATATATCATATAGCAGTGCTTGCTATAGTCACATGTTGTTCATTTCATCCCTAGTACTTATTTATCTTATACCTGGAAGTTTGTACCTTTTGTCTGTCTTCCTCCAGTGCCCCCCTCCTCTTCCTCTCCACCGCTGGTAACCACAAGTCTGATCTCTTTTTCTATGAGGTGTTTTGTTTTTGTTTCTTTTCTTTAGATTCTACAAATAAGTGAGATCCTATAGTATTTGTCTTTCTCTGTCTGACTTATTTCACTTAGCATAATGCCCTCAAGGTCCATCCTTATATTCTATTGTATGTACACCACATTTTCTTTATCCATTCATCCATCGATGGACACTTCCGTTGTTTCTATGTCTTGGCTATTGTAAATAATGCTGCTATAAGCATGGAGGTGCAGGTATCTATTTAAGTTAGTGTTTTGTTTCTTTTGGATATATTCCCAGAAGTGGAATTGCTAGATCATATGGTAGTTCTATTTTTAATTTTCTGAGGATCCTCCATACTGTCGTCTATAGTGGTTTTACCAGTTTACAAGCCCACGAACAGTGGGGCTGTTTGTTATCTCTTGTCTTCTGTTGATGGCCATTCTAACAGGCATGAGGTGATACCTCACTGCGGTTTTAATTTGCATTTTCCTAATGACTAGTAATGTCGAGCACCTTCTCATGTACCTGTTGACCTTTCATCTATCTTCTTTAAAGAAATGTCTATTCAAGTCGTTTGCCCATTTTTTAAATTGGATTATTTTGTTTTTTTGCTGTTGAGTTGTATGAGTTCTTTAGACTAGAATTATCTTTAGCCAATATGCCCCTCCCCTGGAGCTAGGATAGGGTCAGCCTCTCAGCCCGTCACTGCATGGGGATGGTGAATATAAGAATAAAATTGAGATTCGGTATGATAGGAAGAAAGTGCTAATCTTTCAGATTCAGTTGTGCTCCGAATTCATGTACCAAGGATTGGGGTGGGGAATGTGGACATAGGACCTCACAGTTCGACGTAGGGGGCAGGTATCTGAATAAGCACAGTTCTATGATGATGGCATGGATTTGGGGTCAGAAACACATGTGTTTTAAAATCCCAGCTTTATGCTCTTCTAGCTGTGTATTTGAAGACAGTTTTTTTTTTTTAATCATCTATGAAACCCAGTTTTCTTCTCTATAAAATGTTCATAATCTTTAACATGTGATATTTTAGTGACACGGAGAAGTTACTCAACAAATTGTACGTTCTATTTCTTTTTTCTTAACAAGGTACAAAGTGTATGGGAACACAGAAGGGAAGCAAGTTATCTGCCTGCTGCATCAGAGCAGGTTCCTGGATCACAGGTTTGATAATGAATGCAGCTTTCAGATGATGATTATGGGTATTTGAAATAAAATCTACTTATTTCTGTTAAAAGACTGTATTTTAACTACTTCCTTTAGATAAAAACAGCCAAATCGCTCCACTGGAAATTCTTAAAGCTCAAAGCAACTTTGATTCTTTCAAGTGCAACTATGATGACCTAATATCATGCATAACTCCTCTTGTATGGAAAGGAACAAATATTTGATATTCATCTTCATTGTTTGCGGTGGGTTGGTTTCCTGTTATTTTTTCCCCTCTGTCTAGAGGAAGGAGTAAAGGAAGCTTCCTTGTTAACCTACTACTGTAAGGGACATGTTTGAAAAATATAAGCACAGAGGGCAAGAGTAGAGTTTCTCATCAAGATTATTGCCGGCATAATTCAACCCCCGTATACTTAGGGATAGTTTATTGAGGCATTGACTATTGTTCATTTACTCAAAGTAACTGAAGTGCAAAGTACAAGAAGGAGGGGTCTCCAGGGCGCCCAGGCAAGGAGAGCTCACCCTCAGAGAGCCTACAGTCTAAGAGAAGGGCCCACATACTTACATAACCCAAGTTAGACAGTGATTTAACACTGGACAGTCAAAAGATTGAGGTAAATTGTTTTTGGAATACGTGGAGAAGCCATTTCTTTCTTTTTTTTTTTTTTTTGCCGTATGCAAAAAAAAAAGGACGTCTCACTGTTGTGGCCTCTCCCGTTGCAGAGCACAGGCTCCGGATGCGCAGGCTCAGCGGCCATGGCTCACAGGCCCAGCCGCTCCGCGGCATGTGGGATCTTCCCAGACCGGGGCACAAACCCGTGTCCCCTGCATCGGCAGGCGGACTCTCAACCACTGCGCCACCAGGGAAGCCCAAGAAGCCATTTCTTAGAGAAGAAGAGAAGTTAAAGAAGGTTTTGTTATTGTTTAATAGAAGAGGTGGTAGCTCAGTCTTGAAGCACTCGGCAATATTTTAGTACACGAACCTGCAGACACCAGGGTGGACAGGGAACATTCCAGGTAGAAAAATTAGTGTGAGCAAAGGGCAAGTCACAGAGACAGGGGTGGGAGGAGCATATGGGCAGCCAGGTAAGCAGTTCCACTGAGAAAGTGTTGTTATCTCTACCACTCACCCTGCACTTAGCTGTCCTTTTATTATTTTTTGTTTGTATAAGTGTACACTTCATCTCCTAGACTACGTGAGGGAAGAGTGCTATACAACAGTATGCTTTGATTTCTTCCCACATCACCTACCCTCCTTAGTAAATAAACAAGCAATACATATATTATGCAGGTGAGGAGGTTGGTTGACTCCTTAAAGGCAAAACAGAAAGAAATTGCATCACTAAAAATTTTTTATTCATGTAAGGTCAATATTTTAATGAATTAAAATATTTTCCACCTTCTTTTAATCACACTTTTAAATTCTTGGTTTTTTTTCCCTTCAGAGTACTAGATAGTGTTTGTTTGTTTGTTTGTTTGTTTGTTTTTTAGCCACACTGCCCGGCATGCGGGATCTTAGTTCCCAACCAAGGATCGATCCCATGCCCCAACAGTCGAAGCGTGGAGTTCTAACCACTGGACCGCCAGGGAATTCCCTAGTTAGTGTCGATACTAATATTTGATAGTATTAAAAAAAAACATTGTGCACCAACTGATGCAATACTTGGGTCAGGCAAGAATCAGCAATGGGCACTAAAAGCTTTCACTGGACAAAAGGTTGTTGGGGGGCTTCCCTGGTGGTGCAGTGGTTGAGAGTCTGCCTGCCAATGCAGGGGACGTGGATTCGAGCCCTGGTCTGGGAAGATCCCACATGCCACGGAGCAACTGGGCCCGTGAGCCACAACTACTGAGCCTGCGTGTCTGGAGCCTGTGCTCCGCAGCAGGAGAGGCCATGACAGTGAGAGGCCCGCGCACCGCAATGAAGAGTGGCCCCCGCTCAACTAGAGAAAGCCCTCACACAGAAACGAAGACCCAACACAGCCAAAAATATAAAAAAAAAAAAAAAAAAAAAAAAAAAGGTTGTTGGGGAATAAGATAGTCACAAAGAATCAAAGTATTCCCCCCACCCCACCAGAATACATATTAATTATAAAGGGAAAAGGGAGTTCTGGAAGGTACCACCTGATTCAAACTGACCATCACTCACCCTGGGACAACTTGATAGTGTCAGCCTCTGGACGTGATGGAGTATGAAGTCCACAACATCATCGAGATGGTATTCTTACCAACAGTGTTTCCTCCAAATCTAATAGTTGTGGGGATGGGGACATACAAATCCAGACTGTGAGACATTCAACAAAACAACTAGACCATATTCTTTTAGAAAAGACAATGTCATGATAGATAAAAATGGCACTGGGACTGTTCAGGAATTAAGGAGATTAAAGAGACATGACAATGAAATGCAAGGAATGATCCTTAACTAGCTTCTGGATTAAAAATAAAACAACAAACAGTAAAAGACATTTTTGGTACAATTGGAGCAATGTGAATATGTCCTGCATATTAGATAAGATTATGTATTAATGTTCATTTGTGGGCATATGTTAATAGCATGATAGTTGTTATGGAGTGAATGTTTGTGTCTCCCCCATATTCACATGTTGAAATGCAAACCTCTAATGTGATTGTATTAGGACGTGGAGCCTTTGGGGAGGTGATAAGGTCTTGAGGGTGGAGCCCTCATGAATGGGAAAAGCGCCCTTATAAAAGACATCCCAGAGAGCCCTCTTGCCCTCTCCACCACATAAGGAGGAAACGGCCATCTGCAAGCCCGAAGAGGGTTCTCACCAGAACCTGACGATGCTGGTACCCTGATCTCAGACTTCTATCCTCCAGAATTGTGAGAAATAAATTTCTGTTGTTTATTAACCACCTAGTCTATGGTATTCTGTTAAAGTATCACAAACTAAGACAGTGGTTGAATTGGAAAACGGCTTGGTTCTTAGGAGATACGTGCTGAAGTATGCAGGGGTGAAGTGTCATCATATCTGCAAATTACTTTTAAATGGTTGAACCAAATAAAAGTATAAATGGGTTTGGGTATAAATTTTTGTTTGTTTTGCGGTACGCAGGCCTCTCACTGTTGTGGGCTCTCCTGTTGCAGAGAACAGGCTCTGGACGTGCAGGCTTAGCGGCCATGGCTCACGGGGCCAGCCACTCTGCGGCATGTGGGATCTTCCTGGACCGGGGCACGAACCGGCGTCCCCTGCATCGGCAGGCGGACTCTCAACCACTGCGCCACCAGGGAAGCCCCTGGGTATAAATGTTTGAGCGAAAAAAATACATTTTGTGTATGTATGGGGTGTGTGTGTGTGAGAGAGAGAGAGAGAGAGGGCAAGCAAGCAGATGTGGACAGTGTTAATCTGTGAATTTAAGTGAAGAACATAATTCATTGTGCTATTTTCTCAACTATTCTACAGGTTTAAATTTTCCAACATAGTAAATTAGGGGAAAATTAAATATCTTTTTCCAAATTTTAAAAAATAATACAGGCTTGTTCAATGAGAAATTTTTAAAAAATATATAGAAAAAGCAAGAAAAATAAATAATTATGTGATTATGGTAGAGCTTCTCTTACCCTCTCCTTTTCTAGTCCCTCTGCATCTGGTACCTCTTAGGCACAGAGGCCAATCTTTCTAATTAAGATTCACGTAGGAAGATGAATAGGAGTGGTTTACATTTCTCGAAGATAGTATCAATTGGGTTTCAGATCACCCTGGCTCCCTTTCTCAGGTTTAATCCTTTCTACTTAGAAGCTACAAACTTTAAAGATAAATACTCAAGAGTTACCAAAAATTATTTTTAAAAAAACAGGAAAATGCTGAGGTTGACACAAAATCGCACGAAATTCAAAACATAAATTCATCACTATAAAATGCCTAAAACCCTCCATAGCCTTCTGGTTGCAGTTAGAAGAAAACAAACACTCAGGTGGCACAGCATCCAGGATCTGACCTCTGCCTTCTTCAGACTTCACCTCCCACTCTCTCCCCTTCTTCTGGCCTCCTGTGCTTTGAATCTCCAAAGTGGCCCTAGATTTTGCCCTAGGGTGTTCTTGGCCCAGATCTGGCTCCTTCTCATCATTAAAGTCTCAGGTCAAATGTCACCTCTTCAGAGCAGCAGCCTGTGACCACTCTGCCCAAGGCAGCTCTCCCCGCTGCTTCTCCCAGCCCTCTCTGTCCCCTTAGCCTGTTTCCTCAAGTCACTCATCACTGTCTGCCATTATCTTGTTCATTTCCAGTTTAGTCATCACTATTGCATGGCTTCTCCCAACTAGAGTGTAAACCCCCACAAGGGATCCTGTCTGTCTTGAGTCCACTGTATCTCCAGGGCTGAACAGGATCCAGTACATAGAAGATATTGAGAAAATATTTTTTGACTGAATAAATATTTCTTTAGGTATGCAGTTGACAAATGTGCCATTTAGACCACACTCTCTGTGTGTAGCATCAACGTTTCAGGAGCTGTAGTGAGCTCCCCTTTACAGGCTCCTAAATTTTCTCCTAAAGAAATTCCAAGTAAAGGGAATTCCCTGGCGGTCCAGTGGTTAGGACTCGGTGCTTTCACTGCTGTGGGGTGGGTTCAATCCCTGGTCTGGGAACTAAGACCCCGCAAGCCGCTCGGCTCAGCCAAATAAATAAAGTTAAATTAAATAATTAATTAAAAACATAAAATAAGAAATTCCAAAGAAAATCAGAAAAGCTGCCATGTGGAAACCCCTGTAATGGATAAGAGAATGTGTCTTAGAACCAGTAGGGTGTCTAGAATGTCATGGGAAGTTTGTTGTCTGCTTAGAGTATATCCGTTTCATACTGACCCAGTTCAAGTGATTTTTCTAGGGTTGGGATTCCTTGTTATAAGTTACAAGCTTATTACCAGTACTTTTCAAACTTTGGGGACCCAGGAGGCAAAGAGCCCCAAGAAGTTAAAATTCAGTATGAGAACACAGCATTTGAAGTATTTGGTTAATGTTTACTTTTTCCTCTTTCCTTTTTTGAGCTGAATATTCAGGAAGGCCAGTTCCTGAAAAGGCCTCATAAGGCCAATTTTCCACTGCAGTAGATGACTGATGCAGTTTAAAGCACAAAAAATCAGCCCCAAATCTCTTTCTCTGCATCATCCATATAATTACGGAAATATTCTGTCCAGATCCAGATCAAGACCCTCCCTCTCCCTCTTCAGATGATGATCTCTACTTACTCTGATCCTATAAAGTGATCTTCTGTTAGTAATTGAGGAATACTACTCACAAAACAAAACACCTAGATATGGGTATCCAACCACCTTTTAAGAATGTCCCTAAACTCTATTCATTTAAATAAAATTTTTATTATAAAATATAAAATTCCTACCAGAAAGTGTATAAAGCATATGTGTACAGTTTAATAACTTGTTGTAAGGCTCACAGCCGTGTAACCTGCACACAGGTGAAGAAACAGATTATTGCCAGCACCTCAAGAGCATCCCCACTCCTGTATTCCCATCGTTACCCTCTCTTTTCTCCTACATATAACTACTCTCTTGACTTTTATAACAATTCCTTTGCTTTCCTTTGTTGCTTTGCCACTTATATATGAATCCCCAAATGATGTAGTTTAGTTTTGCCTGGTTTTGAACTTTATATAAATGGAATCATACTGTATTGGCAGGGGGGACTCCTTTATTTTGTTCAGTTTTATGTTTGAAAGATTCACCCTGTTTGGGGGAGTAGCTCTAATTGGTTCATTCATATCCATAACACTGAGTTGTACTCAATATTTTCTTTTAGGATTATTTTTTTCTACAGCTGCACTATGAACTCTTTTTATAGGTAGTTTTTTTGGAAAGTTTGGATGTTTTTAAAGACAAAAAGTGATGCTAAAGTATAGTAAAACTGTTAAGAACATTAGTTCTGGAGGTAGATGACATGTGTTTGAGTCCTGACTCCACAACTTAGCAGAAATCTTGAGTAAATGATCAAAACTTTCTGAGCTTTTAGTTTTTCAAAAATGGGGGAAATAATAACACATCATAAAATTGTTATAAAGAAAAACAAAAGTTCATAAAGCACATAGTACAGTGCCTGGCACACGAACACAGATATCCTGAGTAAATGATGGTGGTTACTATTATTATTATTCCACTTGTTGAATTTCCAGTTCAAGAACTGTCTCTTCCGGAAGGATCTTGCTTAATACACAGGAATTGAGGAGGTAGAGCTTTAGTCACCAAGTGTCATTATCCTCTCAGAAATTGCCTTCCTGGTGACTACCCCATAAATTCCTCCATAAATCTATCCAAGGAAACTGTGCTGTGTGGACTGACAGCCTCCCACCTTATGAATGGGTGAGGAACCTAGATCCCTCAGTGACTCCGAACTGAGTTGCCCTTGAACAAACACCAGTTGTTGCATTCATCCACTAAGCAGGTGAGGCAGAGTAGAAATATTCTAATCCCCCATCTTTTCTCTTCTAAGACTGAGTACTAGGGAGTTCCCTGGTGGTCTAGTGGTTAGGATTCAGCACTTTCACAGTCATGGCCCAGGTTCAATCCCTTGTCAGGGAACTGAGATCCCACAAGCCGAGTGGTGTGGCCAAATAAATAAATAAATTTTGTTAAAAAAAAAAAATAAGACCGCATACTAGAGATGTAACCCTTGACGTGCTATTAAGAATGTACTGCTTTCACAGTGGCAGCATGCTATCTGAGAGATGCACACAATTCCACAGGCATGTCGGATTCAGGAATCGGTTATATTCATTCACTCATTCAACAAATATTTATAGAATAACTGTGTGACATGACAGGGACTGTTTCAGGTAGCTGGGATACAGCAGTGAGTTATTAAAAGTATCAAGACTTGGGCTTCCCTGGTGGCGCAGTGGTTGAGAGTCCGCCTGCTGATGCAGGGGACGCGGGTTCGTGCCCCGATCCGGGAAGATCCCACATGCCGCCGAGCGGCTGGGCCCGTGGGCCATGGCCACTGAGCCTGCGCGTCCGGAGCCTGTGCTCCGCAACGGGAGAGGCCACAGCAGTGAGAGGCCCGCGTACCGCAAAAAAAAAAAAAGTCTCAGGTGAAAGTATCAAGACTTGTTTTCTTACCCAGCATTTGGTTTATCTTGGTGAATGGTCCACATGCCTCCTAGCAATCTTATAAAGTGTATTACTTATTATCATCCCAAATTTACAGCGGAGAAAAATGAAGCTTATGCATTTAGCTTCCCTTCCAGCTAATAAGTGGCAACACTGAGTTGTTGGTTTTTTTTAAACTCTTAACACTGAGATTTTGAACCTAAATTTCTGACACGATAATCTGAGCTCTTAACTTTCTCCTTTACATATGAAAAGGAATAAAAGAATTGTTTTTTTAATCTTATTCATTTTACTGCAAGTACAGTCAACAAATTTCTAATCATGGGTCCTCTGAGAATAATATTTACTTTGTTTCTGAGTCATGAGGATTTTCACCAAATAATGTTCATTAGTGGATAATAGTGGTTAATACTACAATGAGTTGCCAGGAAGGAATATTTGACTAATTAAAATTTTGTTACAATTTATGATTATGTAACATGATTACATTCAGCATTGCATCATTTATCACCTAACAAATTTCATTTTGCTACTGATGTGTTTAGGTTTTAAGGCTGAATTTTCTTTCTGAACATTTTCAACTACTACCTAATAGGCACACTGTTAGGTAACAGTTAAAAGAATACAGTTTTTAGATTTTTTAATGTTATGAGTACTGTTTGGAAAATTAATCTGAATGGAACAAAAATGGTATACAACATTCCAATAGAAATTTAGTTTAGTTTTAAGTTAAACCATATTAAATTGCCATTGTGTAGTTTAAAATGATCAACTATTACCAATTTCATATAGTTCAAGTTCAAAAAATCCTACTATTCCATACGCCTGAATGCAGCAGTAACTAGAGTGTAATCTTTGCCAAGAAAGGGATTTTGGGGTTTTGTGCACTATTGTGCACATGGCAGGCACTTAGAAAATGGTTGTTGAATGAATGAATTAGGAAAGCAAATAAAACATAGTAACTAACCTTACATCCTAACATCTCTTTGGGTTTAGGTTTAAAATGGGAATAAGAAAAATAACATGATATGAATGTCACTCTCTTCAAATGATAAAAAGTTTAGTTTAAATACTTAATTTACCCGAGAGAATTGAAAACATAATTTCACACAAAAACTTGTACATGAAGGTTTATAGCAGCATTATTCATAATAACCAAAAAGTGGGAATAACCCAAATGTCCATCAACTGATGAAGGTTTAAATAAAATGTGGTATATCCATGCAATGGAATATTATTGAGTCATAAAAAGGAATGATTTACCGGTAGGAACTATAACATGAATGAAACTTGAAAGCATTATGCTAAGTGAAAGAATCCAGACACAAAAGGTCACATATTATATTAACAGTTAGTATAAAATGTCCAGAATGGGCAAATCAAGAGAGACAGAAAGTAGATCAGTGGATGCCAGGGTTTAGAGGCAAGAGGAAACGAAGAGAGACTCCTAATAGACTTTTTCAGTGATGCAAATGTTCTGGAATTAGTGGTGATAATTGTACAGCCTTGTGAATATACTAAAACCCACTGAATTATATACACACTTTAAAATTAAGGGCGAATTTTACAGTATATGAAATGTATTTCAATTTCTGAAAAGTGGGGAAAAATTAAGTTCTCTTCAGAACAAGTCAAAACTACACTATAAAATAAGACATGTGTTTATAAATGTAAGAGTATTAGGAAATGTTCCCTTGTTTAATTATAAACCAAGTGGAATGTTTGGAGATTTCAGTAATCTGACAGGGAACTTAAGAGGATTAACCTGACTTCCCCAGTGTTAACAATACCAATTTAAACTGCATCATTCAAAAACTACAGTCATATTAAAGTAATTGCAGCAATGACTTCCACAAAGAAAACCAATTAGATTAATTACTCATTAAGGCTGTCATCATTTTAAATACTTTATATTTATATAATGGTTTTACTTCCTTAAGTGTTGAATTGTGCCTTGAGCTCTAATGTATGACAAAGTCACATCTCTAACCACTTAATTAGAGGTTGAGAAGTGGGTGGGATTGGACTGAATGTAGCAATGCTGACATTCCAGATTGGAACACAAAGCGAAGCAGGATTTAAGAAACCTAAATTCTAGCTTTCAATATGCAGACACTTAAATAGCAAGAACTAAAACTGTCCCATTCAGCAGTGCAATTTTTTTATATTGAAATACAACATATAGATAAGTGTACACATCGTTAAGTGTAGACTATGAGTTTCCCTAAATTGAACACTCCTTTGGAAACAGCCTCCAGATCAAGAAGTAGAACATAGCACACAGAACTAGGGCTTTTTTTTTTCTTTTTCCTTAAGCCTCAGAGAATATTCAAATAGTTTAAATCCCCTCAAGGGCAGACTCTCAGTCATGCCATAGTTAAATTTGGGGAGAAAGGGCAGAGGACCCTGAAATGGTAATAACGTATATCTTAGTATACACTGAATTTTGATGGCAAATTTACGGACACCAGTATCTGCAATACGTCACCTTCACTGAACCACCAAGTAATGGTCTTTTTCTGGATCCAGAGATTCAGAAACAGTTCCTAAATTTACGCATGAGTTTTGAAAATCTCCCACATCTAGATGCTTCTTTCCAACAAAACTTTAACCAAATTTTTGGAGCAGGAAAGTTTTGTGTCAGGTCGTGCTTTTCCTGCCAAAGTTTTGAGCACCCTTGAACACTCGTCAGGAGGAACGGTCCCCTCCAGACCTCACACGCCAAACACTCCGCAGTTCTACCCGAAGCCCGCGGATCTCCGAGCGCTCCCTAGAGTGGTCCAGGACCACCCTCCACCCTCGGGGAGCCCAAGCCTCTACCCCACGCCACCCCTCTGGTCTCCGTCCCTGCCCACCCGGGCAGAAACGCCGCGCTGTTCCTTTAAGGCCGGGAGCAGCAAGGGTGTGCGGGGAAAGGCCGGTTCCTCCCGCCTCCTTCTACACCGCTCCCTTCCCTCTCCCATCGGAGTTTCAGGTGAATGGTCACAGAGGGAGGAGGCCGCCACACCACTCCTCCTCGCTATTGTCCACCTCTCCGCTTCTCCTTCCTCTGGCGGAGGCGCCGGGGAGAACTAGCCAGATCGCCGAGGAGCCCGAGCCGGGTGCAGCAGGTGGGGCTCGCCGGCGCGGGGCCACGAACCTCCCGCCCCCGGGCCTGGGGTTGGTGCGCATGCCCGGGGGCAGGACGGCGGGGTAGGTGGGGGTGAGGAGGAGGGGGAGGGAGAGGAGGGGGAGGGAGAGGAGGAGGGCTGGGTCCCCTGCGGAGTCCCGGCTGAGAGCTGGCGGTCTGCACGTCGTCAGGTGCGCCCTCCAGGTGAGCGCGCTCCTGGGCTCCCGCCGTCCTTGGTGGGTTGGGCCCGGCTGCAGTGAGGAGGTGAGAGCTGGGCACGGCGCCTGGGTCGCACGGGGGGACCAAGGCCCCCCGGTCTTGTAGGGAAGGCGCAGGGGGAGGACGCCCAGCGCTGGTTTCGGTGGCGGTTTCGCTCCTGGGCTGGGACTCGCGGGAACCGGAGAGGCACGGGGCGGCGGAGAGAGCCGCGCCGGGCGAACTTGGAGGCTGCCTCCCAGGGGCGAGGGGCCGCTTGGAGCCACCCGTCAGCTCCTTCGGCGGAAACGCTTAAAGCCACCAGTGTCTAGGCGGCGTGGGCAACTTTTCGCTTTCCTGGGGGCCGGCGGGAGGTTGGTGAACAACTAGAATCCTGCGCCCAGCTCTCCGGGCTGCGGTTCTGGGAGGTCCTCGGGGAGAGGGCCCTGAGCTTGAAAGCTGGAGCAAGGGGGCAGCTCGCTGGCCGGGGCGGGGCGGCTCGGACTCCGAGGGGAGCCTGCTGTTCTCCGCCCCCATCCCACTCGCTTTGGGTGTCCCTGGAGGAGAGGGGGTGGCCGGGTTTAATCCATGCAGTATTCCTGGAGACTTGGGGTGGGCCGATCGGCTGTTTTCAACCCCCTTGGTGGGAGCTGTGTGAGCCCGCGTCGATTTATGCTGGGGGGCGGGGATTTAATTTCGAATGAAGCTGTACTTCGAGGGAAGTCGCTCACGCATGGGATTCTCACCCGTGACCTAAAGGCCGCCGCCAGACAGGCGGACCTGCCTCGGGGCAGTCCCTGCGCGGCCAGCGCGGGCGCGCACCGTCCGGGGTGCTCCTGGGCGCTGCGGGGGCGCACGGCCGCCGGGACCTGCTCTCGGCCAGGCCGCCGGGTCTTGAGACCCCGGGAAGGGCAGGCCCCGCGCGCAGCCGACATGTTGCCTGCGTTGGAGGAAGTGTGCGGGGCAGGTGGGATGAGGGGCCAAAATGGCCTCTGCACCTTACGGCTGGGAGAGCAAGCCCAAGCCCCTCGTGTCCCAGGTGAAGCAGCTGAGCCGGAGGAGAGGCACGGCATCCTCGGGCCGGCCCTGGGGCTGGCCGGGCAACCTACCCACCTGGGAAATGACTCAGGGCGGGGAGGAGGCAGCCTTCCAGGTTAGTGTGTGGCCCTCGCGCACAACAGGTGTATTATTGGGATCCCGGGAAAAGAGAATCCCTTCCCATTAAGACACTTGTGTTTTTTGTGATTGAAAACTGGTTCTTTCCAGACAGAGGTGGATTTCTCAAACTGTGTATTCCCTAGTGTAGCAGTGTTTCCTTTTGCACTGTACGTATTGAATCTTTATTTTCTCTTCCTGGTGTTTTAAAATAGACATTTTAAAAGGTGGCGCCACAGTAATTGATAACTCCTCGGACAAAGCAGTAGCCTTTTTTTTTTTTTGTAGTTCTGCATTTATTTGATTATTAGGCACCTTCGTTGTTAGAGTATGGCGGGGAGGAGAGCGAGATTTCCACAACTTCCAGGCAATTTAGGGAAACGATGAGCATTGCCTCCTATGTGTAAGGTACTGTGCTAAAAGCCTGTTGTGCTTTATATCATGTAATCACCCCAGCATTTCTAAAAGCTAGATCTTATTAGAACTCCATTTTAAAAGTGAGTAAACACCGGGTAGGGGAAACGTGTTACAAATGGGCTGGCTTGAAAACTACTTCAGCTAATCAGGAAAGGTATATCATTAAAGCCACAGTCCTTGATATTCCAGCGTGAGAACCAGATTTGGGGAGTTTTTCTGGAATTCTCTACCTTTGACTAGTCCTTATGGCCTCATATAAGTGTTCCCCATCTTGCTTGATGTAAAGGTAAAACTCTTCCTGTTTTCTTCTAAAGATAATGCTGTAGTTATTGCCCTTTCAAAATGATAGAAGATTGCTTTCAACCACATAAAGTAACTGGTATGTCTTTCACCTTCCCAGGAACCTCCCAGAGGGAAGTTTTCTTTAGTTGCATTTCAAGGCTTACTTGATTAGAATTTTAGTGGGCTTTTTTCATCCACATTACTATTTATGGAACTATTGGAGTAAAAAGACCATTGTTACACCTTTCCACAAAATTTGCCTCCAGGGTTGCAGCTGTTCTGTACCTTCATGCTTTCCAGTCTTGAATGTGGTATGAATCATCTGGGGATCTTATTAAAATACGGATTCTGATTCATAGGTCAAAGGTGGAGCCTGGAATTCTGCCTTTCTAATAAGTTCCCAGGTGATGCCTGTACAGTTGTGAGTCTGACCCTTTTTTCTCCCTTTCCCTCACACTGTAAGCACTTAACTACTTTTGTTGAACTTAACTTGAAGGATTGTATTTCCTGGGTATTAGTTACATGAAGAGCTTCAAGGTATTCACTGCTGGATTGAAATCCCAACTCTAATTTGGGCTGTTGATTTTATAAATCAAATATTGATTGAGCATCCTTTTGTACCAGGGACTGGATCTAGGGATCAGGAATAAGAGTGATGATCAAGACAGACATTTAAGTGCTTGGGAAGCTGGTATTCCTTTTGGGGTGGAGATGGTAGCAGTTTAAAAGAAAGAAAGAAAGAAAATAATTAGAGGGGAAATTTGCTCTGAAAATAAATTGGTTTGGTGGATGGAATGAGTAACCGGGAGGACATCTCTGAGGAGGTGACATTTGAGCTGCGACCTGATTGGGAGTTTCCTGCCATGTAAAGATCTGGGCGTTCTAAACAGGAAACCCTCAAGATCAAGGCCCTCCTTGGATTGATGCCTTTATTCTAGGCAATGATTCTCAAAATATATGGCGTGGTTAAAAATCATCTGGAGAGCTAATTTAAAATGTGGTTTCTGACTCAGAGCTAGTCCATTTCAAAATCTGCCTAATTTCAAAATCTAAATAGAATCATTTAATATAAACATAAACAACTTCTTAAAAGCAAATTAATGAAAGGTATGTAATCAGAAAGGAACAGACTGCCCTTAAATATAGTAGTGTTTATTTTTACTTGTTGACAGTTTGCTTTATTTATTTATTTATGGCTGTGTTGGGTCTTCGTTTCTGTGCGAGGGCTTTCTCTAGTTGTGGCAAGGGGGGGCCACTCTTCATCGCGGTGCACGGGCCTCTCACTATCACCGACTCTCTTATTGCGGAGCACAGGCTCCAGACGCACAGGCTCAGTAATTGTGGCTCACGTGCCCAGTTGCTCCGCGGCATGCGGGATCTTCCCAGACCAGGGCTCGAACCCGTGTCCCCTGCATTGGCAGGTAGATTCTCAGCCACTGCTTCACCAGGGAAGCCCGACAGCTTGCTTTAAAGAATACTTTTGAAGCATAGCATTTTCAGGCTTTCCTTTTTTAAAAATATTTATTTATTTATTTTTATTTGGTTGCGTCGGGTCTTAGTTGCAGCCGGCGGGCTTCTCAGCTGCGGCACATGGGCTCCTTAGTTGCGGCATGCAAATTCTTAGTTGCTGCACACATGTGGGATCTAGTTCCCTGACCAGGGATCGAACCTGGGCCCCCTGCATTGGGAGTGTGAAGTCTCATACACTGTGCCACCACGAAGTCCCAGGCTTTCCTTTTTTATCTTAACTTAGTTTTCTAAGATTTTTTTGGCCAGTAAATATTTTCAAAGAGAGAACTTTTTATACTTTAACATCAACTTAACATATTCAGTAAGGGTCAACTGCTTCCCTTTTGGCCCTGACTCTGAGTCAGGTGTTTGACTTATGTCCCTATCATTCTTACGACACAGTTTCTGCGAAGGTTCTGTGAAGGTGACCAGTGAGCCCCTTCAGCCAGATCCTGTGGCCTTTCACTTCTCATTTTTTCCTTCATTCAGCATACACTTATTGACCAGATATTGTTAATGTTGCCGTGCTGGGCATTGGGCAGCGTTCTTGGTCCTCTCTTTCCTATTGCCTTACCTTAAAACCCAGTCACAGGCTGCCTTGAAAGATACCTTAGAAGTCCTCCAGTCCACTTCTCCCCACACCCTGCAAATACCAAACAAGCTTGGCATAAATGGCATGAGGTCAGATTGTTATTTGTTATTTGGGGAGGGTGTGTGGAGAGACTTCCTAACATTGAGATGAGATCTGACCCTCTGGAGTGTTTTTATTCTTTTAAAGGAACCATTTCTAGGGCTACAAAGACAGCTCTACAGCTATTTGAAGACTGCCATAGTGGTCCTTTTTTTTTTTTTTTTTTTTTCGGTACGTGGGCCTGTCACTGTTGTGACCTCTCCCGTTGTGGAGCACAGGCTCCGGACGCGCAGGCTCAGCGGCCATGGCTCACGGGCCCAGCCGTTCCGCGGCATGTGGGATCCTCCTGGACCGAGGCACGAACCCGTGTCCCCTGCATCGGCAGGCGGACTCTCAACCACTGCGCCACCAGAGAAGCCCCATAGTGGTCCTTCTGATGTTGAGTTCTCCAGGCCAGACATTTCCTGTTTTTCCAGTCATTTGTCCTAGGACATAGTTTTTCTAGATCTTTAACAATCTAAGTCTACCTCCTGGAGAGGCACCTAGCTGGAACATGATGTTCAGATTCCACGGTTCTGCAGGGGTTTGTTTCTTTCTTTTTTTCTTTTTTTGATTTTATTATTTTTTATAGATTTGTTTCTTTTTAATAACTGTATCATTCCTAGATCTAAGCACTAACTCTGTAAATACTGGATAAGTTTGGGATAGCTTGTTAACTTCTGTTGAAATTCTGATCAAGGAAATACACTTATAAAAATGAACAGTTATTAAGCCAGATTTCCGTTATCTAGTACTTATACTATTCGTTTTTAAAAATTGAGTTTTACGTATTTAAAATCATTTATCCTGCCACCAGTATTTGAAAATGGACACAATATACCTAAGTGCCTAAACACTGAAATTTCTCACCTTCAGAATAATCACCTTGCTGTAAATGCTTTTTGCTCATCTTCTTTAATACATTATCTTACCTATTTATCCCAGTCCAGAGGTCAGGATTATCCCCCTCTTTGGCACAGGAGGGTAGCGATGCTCACAGAAGAGAAGAATTTGTCCCCTCAGATTGTGAGTTTTTAACTAGGTTTGTTTTAGCCCATCATTTTAGCCTTACAGAGACCTTGATCAGTGTCGATGTACTTGTAGCCAGTGGGTTACCTGTCCTTTCCAGTGTCTTGTCAGCTGCAAATCTGGATACACTTGTCCATTTTGTCTGTGGTCACGACTTGATACCTCCCTCCAGGTGGACATAAATGGTTCATTCATTCATCCTAATTAGCTTCCATTATTCAGCCCCGTAGGAATCTGCCTACCCACACTCTGTTACACGAGGATGTGTCCAAAATTCTCAGGATTCTCTCTGTATTCCCCTCATCTACCAGTCTGGTAACCTTCTCAAAAAAGAAAATAAAGTTGATTTGGCATGACTTGTTCTTTTTTTTTTTAAGATTTATTTTTATTTATTTATTTAGGCTGCTCCAGGTCTTAGTTGCCGCATATGGGATCTTTTTTTTTTTTTTTTTTCAGTTGTGGCATGCCTGTGGGATCTAGTTTTCCGGCCAGGGGTTGAACCCAGGCCCCCTGCTTTGGGAGTGTGGAGTCTTACCCTCTGGACCACCAGGGAAGTCCTGGTTTGTTCTTAATTAATTTTCTGAAATTATTTGCTTCACAATTTAAAATCTCTGCTCTTAGGGGAGACATGATAAACTCCAGGAAATAGAAGTTTGGAAACGGATTTTGTTGGCTGGATTTTCGACAAAACAAAACTTCAGCCTGAGTCTGGATTAATTTAGGATTTTTAAGAACTACCGTTGAGCCTTGAATTTTTGGCATAGTCTTGAATGAGTGAGACCCAGTTATAGAAGAGGTAAGATTCCTCTGAGGTCAGTGTGTCAGTATTTGACATTCAGCTTCAGAAATAGGGTTCCATATTGAATAGTGTTTAGATTCAGTTTTCCTTAATGCTCTTTTTCTGAACATCAATTAAGAAGACACTTAATCTGGACTTTACTCTTTCATAGCACTGTAATATTTTGGCCTAAATCGCTCGTCTGTATGTGTGTTTGGGTGCTAGTTACAGGGCTGTATACACTTAGATTTGTGCACTTTTCTGTATGTTATACTTCAATAAAGCAGTTTTTAGAAATAAAAGAATGAAGAGAAGTTGTCTTTCCTCACTGTGTTTGGAAAATTATTCTAGTTGTGTTGGCATTACTAACATTTAATATATTTCCATCTTTGAGGTTTCACCTAGATACAATATTTTATTCTGAGAAATTATACTATTAGTTTTTAAAAATTGAGTTTTACGTATTTAAAATGATTTATCCTGCCACCAGTATTTGAAAATGGATACAATATACCTAAATGCCTAAACACTGAAATTTCTCACCTTCAGAATAATCACCTTGCTGTAAACGCTTTTTGCTCATCTTCTTTAATACATTATCTTACCTATTTATCCCAGTCCAGAGGTCAGGATTATCCCCCTCTTTGGCACAAATTTTCTTTGAGAAATTTGTAATTGACTATTCTTAAGGATGTGGTGGATAGTTGCTGTTGATTTGAAAGAACAAGGTTTAAAGGGTTTGAACTGATTTACTGTTGCAAACCTAGTAATGTATGATTACACAACCCTTATTTGAAAAGGAAAAAATATTAGACACTTTAATATACTCAGGTTATAGATCTTTCTCATGTCCTTCCCACCATCCACCCCCAAGCTTCTGGCTCTTTCTTGCTAAGTCTTCCCTGTTATCTCCAAACTGCAGTTAATCGTGTAGTTCAGCCCTAAATAATGCCTGTTGTAGGTGCTGTTTTCTTTGTGCGTGACCTTCGGGAGAACTTGGTCTCATACTTAACTTCCACAGGCTCCTATGGTACAGCGTAGGCATTTAATAAATACTTGTTGATTGAGTGAAATTGCCTCTCAGATGTTCAGGGATTTTTGTCCTGAGGAATCTTAGAAGAAAATTATTCTGCTTTTCTTAGTGAAGAGGACTCTAATACAGTGTGTGTTTGATGTTTTTCCTTTTTTGAAAATTATATTCCATTTTGAAGACTTGGAAAAGGAGATAAGGGAAAAGTGTCCATAATCGTCCTATTTATAGATGATTTTTGTAACCCTTTTTAATGAGAAAAGCATACTTTTAAACCAGATTATGCTTTAGTTAACATTGAAGGGCTGGTATATGCTGGACACAGCTATGTATGCACTTCCATATGCATTCTCATTTTATATGAACTTTGAAAAGTAATATGAGACAGAATAAATGTATTTTAAGAAATTTTCTCTTTTATACATCTATATTTGTGTTCTTTGAAGTGACTATTTAAAAAAAATACCACTTTTGCCTATGCTGTAAAAACCTTTGTGAAATTTTCATTATTGCAACTTTAAATTTCAAGTTTAAACAATATTCATATGCCAGTGATGTGCAGAGCACGATGCTAGGTGCCCTGAGGACTACCAGGCCAAATGAGGCCTACACTCAGTGATTTCTTGTGCTCAAAGAATTAATGGTCCAGTGTGTAAAAATGACAGTGGAAAGGACAAGAGAAATAACCAAGGAGTGAGAGGTTACTTGAGATCGGTATCATTAGTTTTCTTAGTGATGCAAGGAAACTATGAGCTCAGTAGTAATGTCATTACCCTACTTATGTTGCTTAGATTGGCCTATCTTGGGAGCTACGGGGCATTGCTCATCCTGAAGATCAGGTGACCACCGACATCAGCCATGTCATCCAGGCCTTTTGAAAGTCCACCTCCTTACAGACCTGATGAATTGTAAGTAAATACGTAAGTCTTTTTCTTTTTCTTTGACCGAGCCTCGCAGCTTGTGGGATTTGAGTTCCCTGACCAGGGATTGAACCCAGGCCCTCGGCAGTGAGAGCATGGAGTCCTAACCACTGGACCACCAGGGAATTCCCCTTTTCTTTTTTTTTAAAGTCTATTACATGTTTAAAAAAAAAAAAAGGTGTAGTTGAAACTTTCATCTGTTATGTGTTTGCTATAAAATAAAACAGTAGAATAGAATAGAATAAAATAAAATAAAATAAAACTGTTATGTGTTTGGTTGATTTGTAAAATCAAATTGAACCAAAGGGTATGTGGTGAAGAGTGAGTTTCCCTCTTACCTGTAACTTCCAGGATGACAGTTTTTTTCTGCAGTGGGAGCTATTATCACTTGATTTGTGTGTGTGTGTGTGTGTGTGTGTGTGTGTGTGTGTGTGTGTGGTACGCGGGCCTCTCACTGCTGTGGCCTCTCCCGTTGCGGAGCACAGGCTCCGGACGCGCAGGCTCAGCGGCCATGGCCCACGGGCCCAGCCGCTCGGCGGCATGTGGGATCTTCCCGGACCGGGGCACGAACCCGTGTCCCCTGCATCGGCAGGTGGACTCTCAACCCCTGCGCCACTAGGGAAGCCCATTATCACTTGATTTTAATATTTGCTCTAATATAGTCTAGGCTTATATTTGTGTATATATTTGTTCCCCCTTTTTTTTTTTTTGCGGTACGCGGGCCTCTCACTGCTGTGGCCTCTCCCGTTGCGGAGCATGGGCTCCGGACGCGCAGGCTCAGCGGCCATGGCTCACGGGCCCAGCCGCTCCGCGGCATGTGGGATCTTCCCAGACCGGGGCACGAACCCGTGTCCCCTGCATCAGCAGGTGGACTCTCAACCACTGCGCCACCAGGGAAGCCCCCTTTTTGTTTTTCACCAGTGGTATGAAGCTTCCATATTAATACCTTATTTAGGTGACTGTTGGCAATAGATTGTCAGTTTTTCAAATAACACCTTTATTGAGATATAATTCACACACCTTACAATTCACCCATTTAGAATGGGCAGTTCATTGGTTTGGGTGTATTCACAGACTTGTGCAACCATTACCACAATCAGTTTTAGAATATTTTCATCATCCCCTTCCCAAAGAAACCCCTCTATCCATTAGCGGTCATTCCCCATTTCCCCCCAGTACTAGGCAACCACCAGTCCACTTTGTTTCTAGATTTGTCCATTCTGGATATTTCATAGAAATGGAATCATACAATGTTTGGTCTTTTGTGACTGACTTCTTTCACTTAACGATAATGTTTTCCACATTGTTAATTTTAAGTGATTCCTTAATTATATTAAAACAAGAAACAAAGTTGAGGGTTCTTGGTGTCTTTAGCCATTTGGAGATTTAACAATGAATTCTTAAGTTTTAAATTTTCTGTCAAACATTGATAGGGGTTTCCTCCTTTAAGTAGTTTGTAGCGTTAACTCTGATAACTGTAGTAAGAGGATGTGCTTCTATTACATAGCCTCCTGACCGATACCTGAATGTGGTAGGGACACAGTTGTTTATGGCAATGAGATATGCTGGAGAATATAGTACCTGAGTAGTGCTCCATTAACCTCATACTTATTTTTGTAAACAGTGGTGAAATATACATATAGAAAAGGGCACAGAACATGCATATAAAATGATGAATAAATACAAAGCAAAATAATCATCTCAGTCAAGAAATAGAGCACCTCAATCTTTGACTGTGTCCTCTCCTTCCTGTGGAAACCACCGTTCTGACATGTGGACATCACTTGCCACTGTTCTGAAATGTGGACATCACTTGCTTTTCTCTATTATTTTACCACTTTGTACATCCTGAACAATATGGTTTAGTTTTACTTGTTCTTAAACTTTGTATGAACATAATATGCTGTATGTATTCTTTTCTGCTTTGTTTCTTTCAACTTGTAAGATTTATCTACATGAATTTGTAGTTCATTTTTTTGCTTCCGAGCAGTGCTAAAGAAATATAGTGCGAGCCATATATGTAGTTTCATGTTTTCTTGTAACCATATTAAAAATAAAAGAAATTAATTTTAATATATTTTGCTTAATATATCCAAAATGTTATCATTTCAACATGTGATTGATATAAACATTGGTTTACAAGATAGTTTATTTTCTTTTTTTAGCAGTCTTTATTTTTTAGAGCAGTTGTAGGTTCACAGCACAATTGAGAGGCACATACAGAGATTTCCTGTAGGTCCCCTGCCCACACATGCATAGCTTCCCCATTATCAACATCCCCACCAGAGTGGTGCATTTGTTACAATTGAGGAACCTACATTGACACATCATTATCACTCAAAGTCGTAGTCAATACTAGGGTTCTCTCCTGCTGATGTTACATTCTTCCCTCATACTATGAGCACTTTGTGTTTTACACTTCACAGCACATCTCAGTTGGGACTGGCCGCATTTCAAGTGCTCCATCCATCTGTGCGGCTAGCGGCTGTCATAATAGCACAGCTCTGTAGCATTCCATTGTGAGGCTGTATCACAGTTACCCATGGCACTGTAGGCACTGCAGCTTGGGGTTATCATAAGCAATGTTTCTGTGAACATTGCACTGTTCATGGGAGTATAAGTGAATCCGTCACTTTGGAAAACAGTTTGACATTGTCTAGTAGAGCTGAAAATTAAAAAAAAAATTTGACCCAGAAATTCTACTCCTGGATATATACCCTAAAAAAAAGTGCCTGTGTGTACCAGGATGTATGTTGGAGACTGTGTCAGAGCTACGCTGTTCATGACAGCCCCAAATGGAAATAGCCCAAGTATCTAAGTAGAATGTTTTACCGAGTTTTCTTTCTTGACATTTTCATTGTTCTCTCCAGTTTCTCCATTTCCTTTTCATTCTCATTTACGGTACTCAGGTAATTCTAATTCCTATGGTTAGTGGCACCCAGTAGTAAGACGTCTCCTTTGGAGTGAGGAAGGCGGTCTATAGAAATAATGACAAAGACAAAAGGGCTTTAGTTGGTTTAGGAATTGAATTTTGCCTCGCCAGGGCCCACAGGTTTTAGATTCAGTGTGTCCACGCATCAGTGTGTCTGTTACAAGCTGTGTGTTTATCATTAAATTACTGGAGTTTGCAAGGTATTTTTATAAAGGAGATTCTGATCTGATTGATTAGCCACCATTCTGATGAGCACTCATTGGTAATTGATCTACTTTGTAGCTCTTGCTGTAACTGGCTGTAGTTCATGTAGTGCTTCATTTAATGTCTTACTGCCCTGACAGACTGTACTCTGTGATGGGCCTGGACTGAGGCTGTCCTGTTCACTGTTGTATCCCCAGCACCTAGCACAGAGCCCAGCAGGCGTCAGCCTGGCAACTCCAGTAAATAGCCACCAAATGATAAGTGAATGAATGTGCATTCTTAGGTAAGAGAGCGAGGCTGCCAGGATTTACACGTGACCCAGTGGAGGCCACTGTAAGTGTCAAGTCTGAAGGAATTGGTCTTCAGTCACAAAGGCAAAAGGGCTGATACCACTATTCTAAACTCCCTGGGTCCCGTCCCCAGGGGTTATGATTTAACTGGTTTGGAGTGCTCCGTCTGGGGATTTTATACATCCCCAGGTGATTCTAGTATGCCGCAAAATTTGAGAACCTCTGTTCCATAGAAACGAAGTAGTCATTCTCAATGTATGGTTTCCAGACTGCAGCATCAGCAGCATCTAGAAACTTGTTCTACCCCAGACCTGCAGACTCAACAACTCTGGGGATGAGGGCCAACAAACCCTCCAGGTGATTTTGTTGCATCGTGCACAGATATGTTTACTGTTCAATGGGTGTCTGAGTCAGTTGGGGCTACTGTAATAGAGTACCATAGACTGGGTAGCTTATAAACAACAGAAACTTATTTCTCACAGTCTGGAGGCTGGGAGCCCAAGATATGGTGCCAACACGGTCCGGTTCTAGTGGAGGCCATCTTCCAGATTGCAGACTTCTTGTATCCTCACATTGTAGAAGGGGTGAGAGAGCTCTCTGGGGCCTCTTTCATAAGGGCACTGATCCCATTTATGAGGGCTACACCCTCATGACCTAATTACTTCCCAGAGACCCCACCTCCTAATACCATCACATTGGGGGTTAGGATTTAAAAAAAAAAAAAATTTATTTATTTTTGGCTGCGTTGGGTCTTCGTTGCTGCGTGTGGGCTTTCTCTAGTCGCGGCAAGCGGGGGCTACGCTTCGTTGTGGTGTGTGGGCTCTGGGCACGCGGGCTCAGTAGTTGTGGCTCGCGGGCTCTGGAGCGCAGGCTCAGTTGTGGTGCACGGGCTTAGCTGCTCCGCGGCATGTGGGATCTTCCCGAACCAGGGCTTGAACCTGTGTCCCCTGCATTGGCAGGTGGATTCTTAACCACTGTGCCACCGGGTAAGTCCGGGGGTCAGGATTTTGATATTTGAATTTGGTAGGGGTGGGGGGGGGATACAGATTGCCCCATTACAGTGGAACAGTACAAATCATAGTTTTATTTGCCAGTGGTTTGTTCAAATTATTCCAGGTACTTTATTTGTTCTTTCTGCTCACCACTAAAAATGGCTAACTTAAAATTTTCATGTGCTTTTCAGCAAACCCAATCATTATGCACCAAGCAATGACGTATATGGTGGAGAGATGCACATTCGACCAATGCTCTCTCAGCCAGCGTATTCTTTCTACCCGGAAGATGAAATTCTCCACTTCTACAAATGGACCTCTCCTCCAGGAGTGATTCGGATTCTGTCTATGCTTATTATCGTGATGTGCATTGCCATTTTTGCCTGTGTTGCCTCCACTCTTGCCTGGGACAGAGGCTATGGAACCTTAGTGGGAGGTGGCATTGGCTACCCTTATGGAGGAAGTGGCTTTGGTAGCTACGGAAGTGGATATGGCTATGGTTATGGCTACGGTTATGGCTATGGAGGAGGCTATACAGATCCAAGAGCGGCAAAGGGATTTCTACTGGCCATGGCTGCCTTTTGTTTCATGGCTGCATTGGTGATATTTGTTACCAGCGTTATAAGAGCTGAAATATCTAGAACAAGAAGATATTATTTGACTGTGATAATAGTGAGTGCTGTCCTGGCCGTTATGGTGTTTATTGCCACAATTGTCTATATAATGGGAGTCAACCCAACTGCCCAGGCATCTGGGTCTCTCTACAGTTCACAAATATATGCCCTCTGCAACCAGTTTTATACACCTGCAGCTGCTGGAGTCTATGTGGATCAATATTTATATCACTACTGTGTGGTGGATCCCCAGGAGGTAGGGATAGTTTTGTTTCTTTTCTCCCCTCTTTCCTTGGGTCAGAGGCTCTCCTCTTGGGATGCTTAATAGATTCGCTTTGGGAATGTTTAAAAAAATATTGATGCCACACCCCACTTCTATTTAAATCAGAAACTGGGAGAAGGGCTGGGTGTCATTATTAAGGTATGATTAACATACCATCCAATTCATCCATTTAAAATACAGTTCAGTATTTTTAGTATATTCACAGAGCTGTGCAACCATCACCACAGTTGATCTTAGAACATTTTCACTACCCCAGGAAAAACCCCCATCCTCATTAGCGGTCACTCCTCATTTCACTAACCGTCCCCAGATCGAGAAACCACTAATCCTGTTCTATGGTTTTGCCTATTCTGGATATCTCATATAAGCAGACTCATACGATATGTGTTTTTGTATGATTGGCTTCTTTCACTTAGCATTAATGTTTTAAGGTTCATCCGTGTTAGAACATGTACCAGTACTTCATTCCTTTTTATTGCTGAATACCGTTCCATTGTGGGGATACACCACATTTTATTTATTGGCCAGTTAACAGACATTTGGGCTATTTCCACCTTGGCTGTTACGAATTTTTCTGTGAAACTTATGTTTTAACGTCTCTTGAGTTCAGTATATACCTAGGGGTAGAATTGATGGGTCTTATGGAGATTCTGCGTTTAACCTTTTGAGGAACTGTCACATTGTTCTACAAAGAGGTTGCATTATTGTACATTTACCAGAAATGTATGAGGATTCCAGTTTCTCCACATCCCCCAGCATTGTTTTTGTCTGTTTGAGTCTAACCATGCTAATGGGTGTGAAGTGGTACCTCATTTTGGTTTTGATTTGCATTTCCTTGATGGCTAATGATATTTTCTTGTGCTTATTGGCTATTAGTATATCTTCTTTGGAGAAATGGTTATTCAGAATCTTTGCCCATTATTTAGTTGGGCTATTTGGATTTTTATTAAGTTGTAAGAAATTTTATATATTTGGATACAAGTCCCTTATAATACGATTTGCAAGTATTTTCTCTCCATTTTTGTCATTCTCTTTTCACTTTCTGGATGATGTTCTTTGCACAAAAGTTTTTTAATTTTGGTGAGGTCTCATTTAATTTTGCTTCATTGCTTTTGCACCCTAAAAGGGTGTTGTATCTAAAAACACTTTGCCTAATTCGAGGTCACAAAGATTTACTCCTATATGTTTTCTTCTAAGAGTTTTATAATTTTAGCTCTTAACAGTTAGGTCCATGATCCATTTTGAGTTAATTTGGGGCATGTTATAAGGAAGGGGTCCAACATTTCTTACATGTGGATATCCAGTTGTCTTAGTATTATTTGTTGAAAGGACTATTTCTCCATTGAGTTATTTTCATGCCCTGGTCAAAAATGAATTGACCATAATTGTGACGATTTATTTCTAGACTCTCAATTTGTTTCCATTACCTGTGTTTCTGTCCTTAGGTCAGTACCACACTTCTTTTTTTTTTTAACATCTTTATTGGGGTATAATTGCTTTACAATGGTGTGTTAGTTTTCTGCTTTATAACAAAGTGAATCAGTTATACACATGTTCCCATATCTCTTCCCTCTTTCGTCTCCCTCCCTCCCACTCTCCCTATCCCACCCCTCCAGGCGGTCACAAAGCACCAAGCTGATCTCCCTGTGCTATGGGGCTGCTTCCACTAGCTATCTACTTTACGTTTGGTAGTGTATATATGTCCATGCCTCTCTCTCGCTTTGTCACAGCTTACCTTTCCCCCTCCCCATATCCTCAAGTCCGTTCTCTAGTAGGTTTGTGTCTTTATTCCTGTCTTACCCCTAGGTTCTTCACGACATTTTTTTCTTCTTAAATTCCATATATATATGTTAGCATACGGTATTTGTTTTTCTCTTTCTGACTTACTTCACTCTGTATGACAGACTCTAGGTCTATCCACCTCATTACAAATAGCTCAATTTCTTTTCTTTTTATGGCTGAGTAGTATTCCGTTGTATATATGTGTCACATCTTCTTTATCCATTCATCCGATGATGGACACTTAGGTTGTTTCCATCTCCGGGCTATTGTAAATAGAGCTGCAATGAACATTTTGGTACATGACTCTTTTTGAATTATGGTTTTCTCAGGGTATATGCCCAGTAGTGGGATTGCTGGGTCATATGGGAGTTCTCTTTAGTACCACACTTCTTGATTGCTGTAGCTTTGTCATCAATTTTGAAATTGGGAAATGGGGGGTCCTCCAACTTTGCTCTTCTTTTTCAAGATTCTTTTGGCTAGATTCTAGGTCTCTTGCATTTTCATATGAATGTTAGGATCAGCTTGTCAATTTCTGCAAAAAAGCCAGCCAGAATTTTGAAGGATTGTGTTGAATTTGTAGATCAATGCAATCCTTCAAAATCCTAGCTGGGAGAAGAATTGTCATCTTTACAATAAGTCTTCTGATGCATGAACATAGGGTGTCTTTTCATTTACTTAGGTCTTCTTTAATTTCTTATAAAAATGTTTTCAAATTTTCACTGTGTAAGTCAATATTTCAAAAAGCTGTCAGGTGATTCAAATGTGCAGGTGGGGTGGAGAACCTTGCTTTCAGTAACCAGGAGTCATCCTAATTAAGAAAATGTTTCTAACTTACTATTCTTTTTTCCTTTTTTTTTTCTCCTTACACTGACCCAGGAATTTTCATTCTTTTACCAGAATGAGTCACTTTTTGGGGGTTAGACCTTCTCCAATAACTACCATTATTTTGAAGACTGAAATGTAGGTTTCAGAGTTTTGTTGTTGACATTCAGAGTGTCTGTGGTAAATAGGGCTGAGGGCTGGTATTCCTTTCTTATCACACTGACATCCCTCTTAGTCCTCTGACTACCCGAAACCTGTATTCTTTGAAAAAGGATACCACTGTTACATAGACAGCTGCAAAGAGAGCTTCCTCTTACCCGTTAGCAGACATCCAGGCCAGAGCCCTGGTACCTGTCTCAACTCCCAAGTGCCTCCAGGCCAGTGTACCACTTAACATACCTGTCAGACACGAGGAGAACTGTCAGGGGTAGGGTTTCCTTGTCACAGGCTCTTCTAGTAAGCACACAAAAGACACCTAAAACAGAGGAACCTAACAGACTAAATGGATCATTAGCCCATTCTCTCTAATTTATAGCTTGGTTAGAGTGTATCTGCATAGTTTATGGTAAGACTGAAATTTACATTCAGTGTAAAAAGTTGTGCCAGACATGTGTTAGGAACAAGGCTATAAGCATGATTGGGTATTTAAAACTACTTTTGACAGCTCGGTGCCTTGTGACCACCTAGAGGGGTGGGATAGGAAGGGTGGGAGGGAGGGAGGGAGATGCAAGAGGGAATAGATATGGGGATGTATGTATATGTGTAACCGATTCACTTTGTTATAAAGCAGAAGCTAACACACCATTGTAAAGCAATTATACTCGAATAAAGATGTTAAAAAATACTAATAAAACTACTTCTGAGCATAACATTTTCCAGCCTTTTAGAAGTATACCAGTGATGAGTTAATTTATTGGGCATTCTCATCTGTTTATGGAAATATGGCCCCTTGGTGCTCAGGCTTTGGGACTAGTTTTCTATAATTCTAAAACAGGGATTCATGTTCATTCCAAGGATTGAATCAAGGTTGTGTGTGTGTGTGTGTGTGTGTGTGTGTGTGTGACTGAATCAAAGTTGGGGTGTGTGTGTGTGTGGGTATGTGAATCAAGGTTGGTGTGTGTGTGTGTGTTGCTAGCCTTAGCTGAACTAGCTTGGGCTAGGTTTTATATTTCTAAAATGGAACCATTTGTATCAGTTTTATAGCAGTTAAACAACAGATATTTAGGAGGGCCTTAGGCATTTGTAGAGTGTGGGTTGGGATAAAGTAAGCAATTAAAAGCTAAATATGTCAATATCTTTAATCTCTTTTTAGGCCATTGCCATTGTGCTGGCGTTTATGGTTATTGTGGCTTTTGCTTTAATAATTTTCTTTGCTGTGAAAACTCGAAGAAAGATGGACCGGTATGACAAGTCAAATATTTTGTGGGACAAGGAACGTATTTATGATGAGCAACCCCCCAATGTCGAAGAGTGGGTAAGTGTTTTAAGAAAGTCAGTAAATGTCCAGTTTTTTATTAGGCCCCCAGATTTGTCTCTAAATTTAACCTATTCTGCTTTGTGAAACTTTATTTGTAGAATTATTGTCTTTGTATATTGCAAAAGTTGTGGCCTCACGTTTTACTTCGAATGTTAAGAAAGTGGGATGAGTGGACATGGTTTTACTACGGGTAAAAGCCAGATCTCTATTTCTAAGAAGTGGATCTAGGCACTGAGAGGAAATGGCTTTTAAAGAAACCACAAAGGAAATAACGTGGCTTTGGAAAACAAAAACATCTCCTCTCCCCTTCCTTTTTATTATCCTGCTGATTGTTTTGGAAGTAAATACCAGTGCTCAGGATGTTTACTGTCTTTGGTCAAGATTGGCAAGGGGGGCTTCCCTGGTGGCGCAGTGGTTAAGAGTCCGCCTGCCGATGCAGGGGACATGGGTTTGTGCCCCGGTCCGGGAAGATCCCACATGCCGCGGAGCGGCTGGGCCCGTGAGCCATGGCCGCTGAGCCTGCGCGTCCGGAGCCTGTGCTCCGCAACAGGAGAGGCCACAGCAGTGAGAGGCCCGCATACCGCAAAAAAAAAAAAAGATCGGCAAGGGTGTTTTTGGGGTGGTAGCAGGTGGCAGGTCTTTAAACTTTTTACATGTGGAACAGCCTGGAGAATCACAGGGGCTAATTCTGTACTAATATTGACATATGAAATACTTTAGTGAAGGCAGAGAGAGATTAGGGCAATTTTTTTTTTTTTTCATATACTGTTAATCCTACCAGTAGGTGGCTTCCTAAATGATGCGATTTGCTGAAGTGCAGAAAGTCCCTCTTACCAAAAATACCTCCCAAATGCACGTTCCTGATAGCTAACCTGTTTTTAGGGGTGTTCCAAACTTTGTTAGAAATACTCTGTTAGGATGTTGTTGAGAGCAGCCTCAGAATCTGCCTTCATAGGTTTCTTTGAGCAGATTGGTTTCTTGCCATGAAGGTTAGTTGAGAATCCTGGACCCTGGTTCCAGGGTAGGTTGGTCTTGGCCCGTGGGAGCAGAGCGGAGTGGGCTGAGGGTGGGTCCTGCTGGTCAGGTTGGGGGTGAAGATACTGATGATCATCTTGAAGGCTCCTAGCTCTAGCATCCTCCATCTGATGTTTGAAGAAATTTGAATGTAGATGAAATTTTTCTAGTTAAGGTACTAAGACGAAGCAGTCAGGAGAAACAGAAGGTATGGTATGTATGTGCCCGTGTTCCCGACCTCTCCTTGAAGCCTGCTTGTTGTTTTTTTCTTCCTCATCCCCACCCCCCAGCCCAGTAAAATGTGAAGGTGTTGGGGATTGTTTTCTTTTGACCTTTAGCTCCAGGCAAGGCCACCTGTAGAGGGAATAGGACAGTCTATTGTGAACTGTGAAGTCAAGGTTTCACTGAGAGTTTCTGGGTGTGTCAGTTTTCACTGGCTGTTGGATTTGTTTACTTAAGGTTTTGAGAGCCTAAAAAACCGACTCAAGAGAGACCAGTGCCAGTAATATTAGAGTCCCAGTGAACTTCGGCTTCTCATCTGATTTTACTGTCATGAAGGTTTAATAAGTTCTGGGTACTTTGGATAATTTGACAAAAGATAGCCATAATAACTTATGGAGGTGATGATGACAACAAAGCCAGAAAGGCTTAACTTTTAAAGAGGCATTATTTTTATAATGCTTCCTCACTGAATCCCTGGAAATTTGATAGCCAGCCTGTAGGTTGTTTCACACATCATAGTTTCTCTGTAGTAATAAATGTTTTGTCGCATGAAACTAAATGATCATCTGTTGAATAGCAGACACAGGATTTTGAGCACACTGATGTTTTATGCGGTACTTGAAAATTCCTCATTTCCTTTTCCCTTGTTCCCCCAACTCAAATGCCTAAGGAAGGCTATTGGAAGTAAGCTATTGGGAGGCAGTTTTAGTCACAGGTATTGTGCTTTGCCTTCCATTCTCCCTTCACCTGCCCAGGTTTGCTTTGCTGAACTCAATCCCACATTTTCATTCTTGCCTCAACTTACTTCCACAACCAGATGCAGACTGTTCCTCAGGTTTCTCTGCTCTTTCGCAGTATTCTGCTCGAATGGATTTCACTCCGATAACACAGCTGCGCAAGTGGAAATGTTTGATGCTGCATCCGAAGTGCCTGGCATTACAGGGTATTGAGTAGAGTATGGGAAAAGAATCTAAAAAAGAGTGGCTATATGTATATGTATAACTGAATCACTTTGCCGTATAGCAGAAAGTAACACAACATTGTAAATCAACTATACTCCAATAAGATAAATAAATAAAGTGGGGGAATTCCCTGGCAGTCCAGTGGTTAGAACTTGGCACTTTCACTGCCGGGGCCCAGGTTCAATCCCTGGTCGGGGAACTAAGATCCTGCAAGCTGCGTGGCACGGCAAAAAAAATAATAATAAATTTAAAAATTAGAAAATAAAGCAAAATAAAATAAAGTGCCTGGCAGTGGAGTGGATTAGTGTTTTTTTCTTCCTTTTGGTCATTAGAAAGTAATATCGTAAAAATTATCTCCACTTGAAATAATGGAAGAGAATCTAGAATTAATTACTTGTGCTAAATGAGAATTAAAATTTGAATTCTAATTGTGGAGAACTAAGACAAGATACTCTCCATACAGCTAATAGTGGATTGTTTGGGGGTGCGGGGGTGGTATCTTACTAAACTTACTAAAGGAGCAATTACCTACTAAATTTACTCCTTCCCTACACATTGGGGTAGGTACATCCTGACATTCATAATTAAATTGTACTGCCTTTCTTGAATTTTAAAATCTTTAAGATAAGAACCCCCAGAGCAAAGGCACCTCAACAGCTGAGCCTTCAGAGTTTTAAGCAGATTTCAGTCCTTTTGTATTATCTATGAGAAAATTTGTAATTTTCTAATTTCCTGTCTCTGAATCTCCGGCACAATGGTTTCTCTGCCTTCTTAGGGATTTTTAAGGTTGTTTTTTTTCCCTCCCCTTTCTGGATATCTTGTACTTTGTAAAATAAACAGGCCATGTTTGCACACTGTTTGGATGTTAACCTGGTCCTTTGTAGTCAGTCACTCACTTAAGTTTGTACCAACGTTGTTGTATTTTAAATGTTTAAAGGCTCTTTTAATTAAAGTTGTAGATCTTTATTTTTTCTATTATGTCCTCAAACCCCAGGTTAATTGGTACTTTTTCTGAATTAAAAGAATGTGGTTATTTTAATTAAATAATTTTGAAAATACTGTGAAGTATAAAGAAAATTCTGCCATCCTGAGTTACCTTTTTGGTGTATTTTCTTTAATCCTTTCCTCTTCCTACATCTTATTCTAATTCAGAAGTATGATTATAGTCCTTAGCAGTGTAAAATTCTACCTTTTTTGATTTAACATGATATAGGCTTTTTATCTCATTAAATATTTCTCAAAAACAATTTTGATATTGTTAAAAATTTTTACTGAAGTGTAATGTATATCTATACACACACAGTAAAGTACATTAAATGCACTAATTTAATTGTATGGCTTGGTGAAATTTTACACGTATAAGCCCATTTGTAACCAGCCTCTAAATCAAGATATCATACATTCCAGGGTCTAAGGTTTCCTTATGCCTCTTAGTCAGTATCCCCTAGGGGTTGGTAACTCCTCTTATTCCTATCACATCAGTTAGTTTTGCCTATTCTTAAACTTCACATAAATGGAATTATGTCCTGTGTGCTTTTATGTCCACTCAACATAGTGCTATAAGATTCATTTATATTGTTGCATTGGTTGGTGTGGTACTGTTTTAATTTTTGTATTTGCTGGCAAGATAAAAGCTTTCTAATTACCCCCTTTTAAAAAGCCTGTGGCCAGGGCTTCCCTGATGGCGCAGTGGTTAAGAATCCGCCTGCCAATGCAGGAGACATGAGTTCAAGCCCTGGCCCGGGAAGATCCCACATGCCGTGGAGCAGCTAAGCCCGTGCACCACAACTACTGAGCCTGTGCTCTAGAGCCCGTGAGCCACAACTACTGAGCCCATGTGCCACAACTACTGAAGCCCGTGCACCTAGAGCCTGTGCTTTCCAACAAGAGGAGCCACTGCAGTGAGAAGTCTGTGCACTGCAACGAAGAGTAACCCCCGTTCACCGCAACTAGAGAAAGCCCACGTGCAGCAACAAAGACCCAACTCAGCCAAAAATAAATAAATAAATACAATTTAACAAAATAAATAAGTAAAAAGCCTATGGCCAGAATTACAATTTTTTTAAAAAACAGGTTTTCAGGCAGACTCCCTGCCATCCTTGTGTTTCCATTTGCCCATTTCTGGGTATCTTTCCTCACCCTCTCTCCACACTTGTACGTACTCTTCTTAGTTTCTTATGATTCCTTTCAGTGTTTTATTTTGTAAAAATAAAACCAAAGAAAAATACACTTCCTGCTTTTTTATGCAGAAGTTAGTGTACTGATCATACCATTCTGTCTGCACATCCCCTTTTTACTTTGCAGTGTGTCTTTCCTTACCACTTCATAGCCTCTTTGTGGTATGGTTGTACCGTGGTTTATGTAATCGATCTTTCATTGTTGGATATATTTATTATTTAATATTATAAACAATGATAGGATTTTAAAAAAGAAAACTTTGTATAACTTGTATATATGTCGGTCTATATATATACTCCTATAGGCTAAATTTCGCGAGTATTACTGAGTCAAGGGGTATGTATATACGTACGTCTGTAACTTTGGTAGAGAGTAAGAAATTGCCCTTCAAAGGAGATGTACCAATTTATACAGCCATCAGTGTTGTGTGAAGTTCTGGTTCCACACACCTTTTCTAATAACATTCCATTGTAGAGATCTATTTGACCAATCCCTGTTGTTTCATATTAGTTTTTTTCCAATTTTTGACCAGAATAATTATGTAAAAAGTAATTTTCTTACAGTAAGTATGTGGTACTTTTTTTGAAAATGGAGAAAATTGATGTTGAAGGTAACTTAGCTGTTATGTAAATGGAAATCATTTTTAATTTACATGCCTGGGCTCACATAATGTGACAAAGCCAGGACTAGAGCCCTGGTCTAGCATTTCCATGCCAGTGTGCTCTTAGGGAAAGCCTTAGTGATTACATTTTCTCTGTCTCTTTGTTTTTGTTTTTTTTTCAGATTGGTTTCAGGTACACAGAAATAAATTATTCCCAATTCTTAGCTCATGACCTTGTTGTCTTTGGTCCATTCATAGCCTTTTTTGTATTTTTGATTTTTTTCATAATGAACACCCATCATCCTACCCAAGAATTACAATACGAGGTCTAAGTTACATTACCCGATGTGTTTTTTACTCTCCCATCCACCTGCTTCTGCTCCCAGAGGTGACCTGTCTCCAGAGTGACTTCCCTACTTTAATTAGAAAAGACCGTGATGCGTTCCTTCCCTTTTCTGTTGCCTTGATTGCATGACTGAAGTGCTTCTCAGTTCTGGGAATGGAACTAATGGCTCCGTTGTAATCAGAGAAGGTACCCTCAGCTGTTTTCACTCTGAGTGGACTTCCTCTCCGTTGCCCTAAGTAGTGTTACTATGTACTGGCCAGAAAACTAGGCCCTGCAGGCTTTCTGCGTTGCTTTAGAGGAGACCCTTCGTTTAGTCTCAGATGAACAGCCCTGTGGGACTGGTAGTCTTCCCCTTTCTTCTACTCTTGCTGTGTAATGCTGTCTTTTCTACTTCTGTCTAATAGAAGCAGTGTATCAGGGAGGTGGAATACCAGGGTTTGAATTCTAGCTTCATTGCTTTTGCTGTGACTCTAGGTAGATCAGTTCTGTTATTTTTAACCCACATGTATGTCAAGGAAGTCTAGTTTGGGGAGAATTCCTGGTGGAGGGACAACAGCACTGGACCCTAAAGCTCTGGGTTTGAGTCCTGACTCCAGCATTCTTTGGTAAACAGATTACCCCTTCTGATCCTCAGTTTTCTTATCTATAAAATTGGCTATATTATTTGGTCTGCCTCTCAAGACTAATGTGAGATGCATGTGAGAAAATGAAGAAGACCAGTAATATATGGCTGTCTGCCTTACAGGGATGTTGAAAGGAAGACAGCTGGCTGTGCAGAAAAGAATTTTGGTGTTGCATGAGTCCTAGTTACAGTTGACAAAAACAGAACTTAAGTTAGCATAGGTAAGAAGAGGAATATATCTGCAAGATTTTGGGTGGTGATTTATGAAATCCTAGAAAGAGTCGAAACAACTTAGCCACAGAGGTAGGGATGTGGCTGTGTTTCATGAACAGCTGAAATCGGGACTTCAAGTCCATTGGGATCTGCTTTCTCATCTTGACTCCCTCCTGCCTGGTAGGCTTCATTTTCGCATGGAGAAGGGGAGCGGAAAGCACCTACTTAGAGCTCTGAGTTGTTCATATTAGTGCTTTGTCTGAGACTTGCCTGGGGAAGGGGCCCTGATGAATAAGTAGCCTTGGGTCAGGCGGCCATCCTCACACTAACCCACTGTGCCCAAGGGCAGGGCCCTTCTCACGTAATCCAGCATGTGGCAGTTCCCACAGTTACTGTGTGGGATGGGGAGATGGTTTCTAGAGAAACTGCTCTGTGGATAATACTTACTACCTGAATATGAGCTACATGGGTTAATTGTAATTGCCCTTTTATTTTTTATGTGTGTGTCATCTGACCAGGTTTAAATGCAGAGTGCGATTTGAATAGCTTAGGCCGTGTTTCTGAGTAGCTTTCTGAGCCCGCTTCACCCCAGTGCTCCTCAGTAGTCTGCTGGCTCTTCCCGGGAGGGTGTCACGCCACTCAGATCCCTTTCTGCCCCTTTGAGCTTGGCCTCACAGAGCAGCAGGGGACTGTGGTTTAAGGAGCTGCGTCCTGCCAACACACTGAGAATGCTGGTGGGGGGACCCTTCAGCCAGGAGTGCTGCAGCTGAGTTGGGAGGGGCTGATACCCTTATGCCCACGAAGATGAGTATTTCATGTTAATCTTTGTGTTCAGATCTCTCTTCCCCCACCTGCATTTCCAGAAGGTCATAAGTATAAATATCAAGACATACATCTTCGTTTTCTCTAGAGTGAGTACTTAGAACTGGGGTCTGGCTTTGGAAAAGCACACACCTACGGTAAATATTAAAGAGTTGATTGTAAAATGTGTGTACTTAAGATTAGTTTTTGTTGATACCTGCAGTATTCTGGTGAAATAGTAACTGAAAGTTATGCACTTCAGTTTCAGGTGCTCCTGTGAATAAGTTTTGGTTTGGCTTTGGTAAAGTGAAAGAAAACAGAATCTGAGAGCAGTCTGGGACCTTAGGGTAAGGTCATCCAGTCTGTCTCAGTGAACTTAAACAAAGGAAGTTGAAGACCTGCGAGGTAGACACAGTAGTAAGAAGGAGGCTTGTTGGTGGTGATTTGACGTGTCAGGGCTAGAAGTTTGGACTCTGGTTTCTCAGTGCTCTTTTCAGTATAGTACATCAGGCTGACTTGGGATTGAGCTTCACGTCTTAATTTTGGCAATAAAGTTTTTTAAAAAGTCACAGTAAAAGAAAGGTAGGAACCACCATTTCCTAAGTAGGTGTAGCCACTCTATACATCTTTACAGTGTGAATATTCTTATACAAGGGGACACTGAGGTTTGCAGAGGGCTTCAGTAATTTGTCTCAAGCCAGATGTACTAACCAGCAGGACAAGTGTTACATTTGCCTTTATAACTTGTAATTTTTTTGGTGTGGTTTTTTTTTTTTCCTCTGAGATCTCTGAGCCTCAGTTTTCTTTGCCAGTAGAATTGGGGAAATAGTTCATAGTTAATAAAACTATCATTAAAATGAGATAATGTATGTGTAAAGTGCTTATCTCTACCACAAATCAGCATGCCAGTTCTCAGGGAGTATTTTCTGTCTGTCTCTTAAGTTGCACCTTTTCTTGTTATGCCACATAATTTATGTCAGAAGCAAGAATAAACTAAGTTTGGAGAGAACATGCCATAAACTATTTCTTCATTATTACCAAGTAGTAAATGAAGGTTGTTAAACAAGATCCTGTTTTTAAGTACGAAATGTTTAGATCTAAAAGCTGAGTGTAGAGACTTCCCTGGTGGTGCGGTGGTTAAGAATCCGCCTGCCAATGCAGGGGACGAGCCCTGGCCCAGGAAGATCCCACATGCCACAGAGCAACTAAGCCCATGTTGTCACAACTACTGCACTAGTGCTCTAAAGCCTGAGAGCCACAACTCCTGAGCCTGCGTGCCACAACTACTGAAGCCCTCATGCCTAGAGCCCGTGCTCTGCAGTGAGAAGCCTGCACACCACCACGAAGAGTAGCCCCTGCTTGCTGCAACTGGAGAAAGCCCACGTGCAGCAATGAAGACCCAATGCAGCCATAAATAAATACATACATACATACATACATACATACATACGTACATACATATTAAGTGTATTATTTAGGTAGCCTATTTCTAGAAGTTTCTAAGGCTTTGACATTGTGATGCAGCACTGTTATAGCATTGTTCCCAACATTTACCTGTCAAGGTAGGAGCTAGTAAGGATGATCAGGCCTGGGTGTAGAGAGGGGTCAGGGTCCTGGACCCTGTCCTTTGTGGTCAGCCTTGGGTAGCTTTTGGTATCCTTGGACTCTGATGAAGGTAATCACTTTGTCTGTTCATTTAATAGGTTTCTCATGTGTAAATGGGGAAAATAAAAGTTTCACCTACAGCATGTATATGCTGATCCTGTAACAATTAAAGGGCTTAGGTCAGGGCCAGCACATAATTTATTAATGCCCAATAAATTTTAGCCAGAGTAATAATTGTTAGTATTTGCAATGATGGCATCAAATAAGGGAGCTTGGGTAAGAGTACCCAAAATATAAATACATTTAATGTTGGTTGCAGTTGTTAAACTATTAATTTTCCTCTTACTTGTAAGCTTGCTGCGAGCTAAGAACAAATGTTTTTTTGAAGGGTGTAGGCAGGCTCTGTGTATCATTTCCTTGCACACAGGAACGGGCAACAGGTCCAGGTGGGGCAGGTGACTGGGACCGGGCGGTGGTGGTAATCAGTGTTAGACAGCTGAAGAAACTCAAATAGCTTTCTTATTTTCAACCAGTAAGTACAAGTGTTCTTTAACGTAAGAGCAGTTCCTGTGGGCTGCCGACAATTGGTATACCGGGCTCTCAACCCGGGAAAGGTTTCACTATTATCTGTGGTCTCAGGTGGCATGAAATGGAACAAGAATGGAAGTGTCCTATCCATGGACTGACCTTCAGAACCCAGCAGCGTGGAGGACGGAAGGCCCTATCTGTCGAGGGCATCCTGGGGGGCTGGTGTAGAGAGTTGTAATGGAAGGTGGGGTAGGATGAGTGCTAGAGCTGGTGAGTGTCTTTGTGGCTTTCTGAATGCAGGGATTCCTAGATTTCCAGCACTAAATAGAGTTAATTCTAACTATAGGTATAATGGTCTAAACAGGGCAGTTGTCTGTGACATCGAGGAAAACTGTCCTCCATCAGTGGTTCTCAAACCTTAGCAAACATCAGAATCACAGGGAGAGCTGGTTAAAACAGCTTGCTGGGCCCACCCGCAGTGTTTCTCGTGCAGTGGATCTGGAATGGGACCTGAGAACTGGCATTTCTGAGTTCCCAGAGTTCCCAGGTGATGTTGATCCTACTGGTCTGGGGAACACACTTTGAGAACCACTGTTCCATAGAGCCAGGCTGCAGCTATAATACTGCAAGCCCAGTGGGATTTGAGTTAAGGTACGCATAAGGTCTCTTCCAGGCATGGCATGCTTAGAAAATGCTGAGGTTGTGTGGAGTACTACAGTAAACTGCAGGGGATTTGGAACCCTAGGTGGTGGCTGGCATGGGCTCTGAGGTGTAGTGTGCCTGCGGCACACCTGCTGGGGAGGCTGGCGTGAGATACACGAGTGTTAAAATGCAGGCTGGGCCTTCCCTGGTGGCGCAGTGGTTGAGAGTCCGCCTGCCGATGCAGGGGACGCGGGTTCGTGCCCCGGTCCGGGAAGATCTCACATGCCGC